>NC_088927.1:62375000-62457500 GCF_038396675.1 Hydra vulgaris | reverse complement strand
TTGTAATTAGTAAATAGCAAAATATACTCCAATTTTTTAAACAGTTTGTGACACAAAACGAGACTTTAAGTACTTTTTTCACATTAATTGGTTTAAAGCTTCATTTAGATTATGAATAAACCAATGTGGTTTAAAAAGCACTTTTTAAAAGATCTTCAGAGCCAAGATCTTGAAAGATGCTTTCGATTTCTTCTTTTATAACTGGAGACAAATTTAAATGTGATTTGTAGGTACTTGTACCTTTAATCTTATCTCTTTGCCATTTACACCAGCACTTTGTTGTTCGAGGGCAAAACAAATGGCAACTTTTAGGATTTCTGTTAGAAAAATTATTATATAAATCCACGCCTTATTAGGGGTAGTTCTTTATTCTGCCTTGTAGACATTCCATCGTAGTTTTGCATAGTGTTAATTGCTAAATCTGTTAATCTACCCCTACCATTGATATTTTTTTTGGCCAGAGACCTTTTAATTCTTTTCTTTTATTGCGCAGGGGTATCCCAGGACGCTTTTGAATGTGGCTAATACATTCCCATTTAATGGGGATCAAGACATCATTAAATGAGGCAGTATCTCCATCACCTTTGTAGTGTGCATATCTTAAACCATATTTACTAACTGAAGAGTGAAAAACTTCAATAATTCCCGCCGATTCCATTGCTCCAGACAGTTCTGAGGGGTTGTTATCACAACGGTGATTTTGAGTGGTTAATATCACAACGGTGATTTTTTCATTTGTTCATACTAATGTTTATACTCAAGACTATTTTCTTTGATTCTTTTTCTTCCAGACAGCACAACTCCTACAAAACTTAGACATAGCATGAACATCCAAAACCTTTTTATTGTCTTTTGAGCTGAAACAATACCATTCAAAGAAGAATACCCTTGCTGACATGTATGCCACCTCAAAAAGAGCTTCATATCCATAACCAATTACGCAAAATCTCATTAAAGCACGTACACTGATTTATTGAATGTGGTAACTTTTTATCTCAGTAGGCGAGTAAAAATTATAACTCCAATCACAAGATTTATATTTAAATTAAGGTTATGTGAGAGCTCCATTTTTTTTTCTGATCGAAACTGACAGTGACCTTGTTTTTATTACAGCACATGTATATCTGTTAGATGAAAATTTCTTTTTTTTGTTTAATCTTATTTTATTTCAATTATTACCCATATTTAATAACTCTATAAATATAAAAAGAATATGAGTAATTATTTGTATTGCGGAGATAAACAATATAGGAAGAAATTAATATAGTATCTGTGTTGAAATCAACACAACATAAACAACATTACTTCTTCTTTTTTAAATGTCATCATTAAAATTAAAACAATTACTTGTAAATAACAGAATGCCATAAAACAAAGTGAACAAAGTGAAGAATGCATTTTGCAGTTCAAATTAAAAGTTTTGTGTCAAAAAAAAAGGCAGACAAAACAAAGCTGACACGGTTGCTAATGTGTTGCTATGGATAACATTATTCACCCTATACAATAAAAATGTAAATTTCCTTATAATGGAACGTATAATTCATCTCAAATGATATTTTTTTGGAGTCTGCAATGTTTAAATTAGGTAAAGAAGTATTAGAAGCATACAGAAGATGTTTTTTAATACATTTTTAATAGAGTTGAGTCACCTTAAAGTACTTGGTTTTTAATTTGTAGTTCTTATTTTTTTACTTTTTTTGAAAAATTAAAAATTTTCGCCCTTTGAGGCTCATTACCGTGATGATGTGATACCAAAAAGTAAGCTGGTGTGGTATCACATCATCACACCAATGATCCCCAAAGGGTGAAACACTTGATACTCTGCATTACATATATATATATATATATATATATATATATATATATATATATATATATATATATATATATATATATATATATATATATATATATATATATATATATATATATATATATGTTTCCAATGTAATAAGCCACTTTTGTTATAAGTTTGATTTTTAATCATTAATGATTATTATGATTGTAATATATATTTTATAAAGAAATTTTAAATAATGTATTTAACAGCTCATTTTATCTATTCATGTAAAAGCAATAAATCAAGCAGAGTTTTGATTAAATATTTATATTGTAACCAATACCTGGTTTATATGGAAGTTAAAAATATATCAAAATCACTTTTGTTACGCAATTGATGTTGAGCCGTTGAAAATTAATGATAAGTGTTGTAATACTATCATATATTGAAGCTTCCTTGCAAAGTACGTACAAGAAAATAGTTTTTATATCATAAAAAACTTACTTGATAAAGTCAGTTGATTCTTTGACTAAATAAACAATGTATAAGGATAAATGGAACAATAATTCAATATCAGTGAGGGAGAGAAAGAGGGAAAACTAGCTTGATTTTTTTTAACTTATTGTAACAGTAAGTTAAAAAAAACTTGATTTATTGAAGTTGATTGAGTCACTTGTTTGAACTCTGATCATTGTTGAATAACATTGATCAGAGTTCAAAGAAGTTCTATAATGCTTTAATTTAACAATAAGTTATCTCACTATTTTAAAATAATTAAAATAACGAGATATCTAATTTTAGCATTAACCATTGTCACTGGGCATGCTATTGATATGCTCAGTTTTCTAACACTTGGAACTTGCAATTCTACACCACTGTTTTATAATAACTACCTTAACTTACTTATCAGCCCAATTCACATCCAATTTTAAAAACAGCTCTTATAGAACCCTCTCCATTCATTCATATTCTAGGCTCTTCTGGTCTGGAAAAAAGGCATATTAGCTAAAGATATATTTCAAAAATTTCTTATTAAAAAATTAATTTTTTACGATGAAAAGGGTATTTTGTAATAAAACAGTTTGATAAAATTACAAAAATAATTTCATATTAATAGAAAACTCACAAAACTAAAATAAAACTTACATAAATAACTAAAAAAATTAAACTGAATAATAAATTTAATGGAGGAAATTCTTATATTTCATGCCAATAGCTAGCGGAGATATTGAAAAAAGGACATTAAGTTTTAATACTTTTTGTTTGAAATTGCCTTAGGGGTCTTATATAGAGTAAGTACGCAGGTATGGGGGAGGGAGTTAACTAAAAACGTACGAATTTAAACAAGGGAAAGGGAAAACACTTACAACTTTATAACAGCGCGCTTTTTTTTATCAAATAAGTACTTTTTTTTATGTTGTATTTTATGTTGGAAAGTAAAGGGAAAAAATATTTTTACATATGTTTAAACTTTTCTTTAACTTTATTCAGTTTATAAGCACTTTAACATAATAAAAACAAAAAATACAAAATTTCTCCACGTAAAGTGTTTATTTGTGCGCTAAAAAAACTCGTATTAAATTCTTTAATAAACGTTTTTTAACGCACGAATAAGTTTGTATGCAATAATATACGTAGCCATAGATATGCGTAAACTTGTTTGACGTATAACTTACGTATAAATGTTTGTTATAAATAGACATCTATAGTAGTCTAGTTTTAACACCGCACGATATTAATAGTCGTTAATTCAAAAATAAGGCATTAAGGATGTATAGTTTTAGCACTTAGCTAGTCTGTTTTATTCTTCTTTTAAAAAAAAAATGTAACACAATTTCATTATAATACATAAGAATTGTAATAATTTGAGGACAAGAAATTTCAAAATAAAAAAAAAAAATTTTTTTTTAATTTTATTTAGGTGCCCCAAGAAGACCTTACGATCTTATCATAGGGCACCAGTTCAGTTTACCTTCAAGTATTTTCTTCCAATATTTGGGTGTGAAATGCGGTGCCCAAGATTTGTCTTGGTCCCCGACGGGCACGCCAAAGAATGCCTTGTAAGCCTCGCACATTATACGACTTGCTTAGACGGAATAATTTTTCGCTCTTTTTTTTATGAATTGTCCGCACACATAACAAATAAATAACTTCTCTTCAACTACGAATCGTTATCCTTTCAGTTTTCAATAACACGAATTGGAATCTTGGTTCAAGATACCTGTGATTTCTCAAAAGTTTTGGAAGTTTCTTGAACGTTCTAAAGTGTTATGAGAATTGTAAAAGAATCTGGACAACTCTAGCGTTTCAGGAATATTTGAGGAGGAAGCTCAGCATTGAAATATGATTAAAAATTAATGACTTTCTAATTGTTTCTTTTGAATTCATTTTGAATGTAATTGGATTGTGTAATACATTTTCTTAGAACGACGAATGGCTAGCTCAAAAATATCTTTACATTTTTTATACTTAGATCCATGATCAAGTGTCTCTTTCAAAATTTTTTTTATACAAACGTTTTTTCGACAATTTTGATATTCAATTATTCATGGGTTCAAATATGTTTTGGTTTAAACTTTTTTTTTTCTTCGGAATCGAATTTTTATAACGTTTTTGAAATCTTAAAAAAAAACTATCATGTGCTTTGTTCGAGCTATTTATTTTTAACATTTATTCATAGTTTTCAGAAAATAAATATTGATTAAAAAATTCGTAAGACATATCATTGATTATTTGTTTTGTTATTTTCACTTTTTGAGAAACGAGTTTATTTTTGAATTGCATTATATATTGGAAAATGATCTAATGTACCGGATGCAAGTATTCCAGTTTTAATTTTCGTGTTTATTATAAATAATTAATTAAGATTGCACCATTTTTAATGATTCTTGTTTATTTATGGATGGATTATAAGGTTTTTTTATTAATTTTTATGATTTTTAACTTTCTCTACGTCAAAATACTATTATCAAGTCATCTAAATTTTTTATATGTCAAAAATTTTGGCTATAGTAAACTAGTATGTGCGTCTAGTATTGTTAATGTTCTTTTTTTGTTTACAAACACCACAACCTGTGCTTTGCCATTTTAAACCTGAGGGTCAGTAACAATTTTATTTTATAAAAAAAATATTTTTTATATTATGTTAAAAAATA
Source organism: Hydra vulgaris (assembly GCF_038396675.1). NCBI lineage: Eukaryota > Metazoa > Cnidaria > Hydrozoa > Anthoathecata > Hydridae > Hydra > Hydra vulgaris. The sequence continues at coordinate 62,452,565 of NC_088927.1, read as the reverse complement.
ATTCGTTTTTTAATTTTTATCATTATGTGTTTACAAATAATAGGAAAATATTGATATAAATCTCGACAAGAACCAATAAACAGATCAACGTCCATTAAACGTCAAAACTCATAATTGACAAAACCAATTTTATTGATATATATTAAACATAAAAAGAAAATAATAATAATTAATATAAATTGAATAAATAAATAAAAATAAACTACCATATTTAATAAAATATACAAACTTTATTAATATTAAGGCTTCAAAATGTTTGTGTGTTTTATAAATTTGCTTTTTCAAATTTTTTTTATTTTATATTTTAAAGGTTCTTGCTGAAAGGACTTTTCCTAGTATTCTGCGAGTTTCTTTACAACAACATAATTTTACTAAAAATTTTTTATATGTATATAACAACAACTACGCACAATTCCCTAGCAAGTCCCTAGTTAATAGAATAATGTCGGAATAGGTTTTTGATATTATCAAAATGATAATATCAAAAACCTATTCCGACGTTTGTAGTTTTGTGTAAATTGATGACTTTATTTAAGTATTTAAAACAACAAATGAAAATTTGTTGTTTTAAATAGTTGTTTTAAATTTAGTTTTATTAAAAATTAAGTCCATAATTGTATTGAACATCGAGGTATGATGTAGTAGCGTGGTCTGGTGGTTATTACGATTATTCGTTGTGTTGGAACTGCTGGTTTAGTTTTACGTGTAACTTTTCTTTTTTTAAAAGCAAGAAAAAACTCGTGTTTAGCTTGTAAAATTTGATTTATGAGCATGAGATAAAATGAATGTTGAGGTTGATTTAATAAAAAACCGAGTAATGCTGAGAAGCAAGAAGCTCATACTATTCAATGGAAGACCTGATTCTCAAAAAATTTAGACATGGAATAATTAATTAATGCCTTCTATTTACATTTTCCGAAAAAACATAAGAATTATCTTCCAACAAGAAAATGCTCTATATCATACTGATAAGATTTGCAAGTAGTAATTCGGAGAAAAAATAATTGAAATAATGTCATGGCCAACAGTACAGATCTAACTTGCATAGAAAGCTTGTGGTCTTGGTAAGCCACAATCTTGGTAGGAAAATAAAAGATCTAGACCAGCTGAAATAAAGTAATTAGGTTGCTGAATCATGTTCAAAAGGATATTATATAGAATTTAGTGAATTCCTTGCCGAAACGGATCAATAAACGCTTAAAAGCTAAATATCAACAAAACTGCCAACAAAGTATTTACTTTTTTTTATTATTTTTATTATCTTATATTTTGTAATTTTTTTAAATTGTGGTTTGGTAATTTTGTTAGTATATTTCTGCCAGATTTTTTTTGATACATTTGAACGCTTCTTTTCATTTCAATATTTTTGTTTAAAATCTTTTTTATAATTGTTATTTTATAATAAATTTATATTGTGATCATTTAATTTTTAAATATTTAATTTAAAAGCTTATATTCAAACTAAAATAATAAGAGAGAGAGAGTTTGAGAGTTTGAGAGAGAGAGAGAGAGAGAGAGAGAGAGAGAGAGAGAGAGAGAGAGAGAGAGAGAGAGAGAGAGGAAAGAGACAAAGACGAGAAAGAGAGAAAGAGATAGATAGAAGAGAAAAATAGGAGAAGATTTCATTAAAAATGTTAAAATTGAAACAATCTATAACTTTAAGAGTGATGGAAAAATTTTATTTTGGAAATTGTGCAATAAAACTGTTTCAGCTGAGAAAATATTTACTGTTAAACAACACCTACAAAGTGAAAAATATATTGAGATTTTGAAAGGAATGATTTAAAGTCTGAAGCAACTTCTACATAGAAACTAATTGAAGAGACATGGAGTTTTATCATGTATTCAAAATTTGCAACATGTGAGTTGCTTTTGTAGTAACTAATATGCCTACTATATATATAGTATATATATAGTAGATATATTAGTTGCTACAAAAGCAACTCACAAGTTGCAGATTTATACCGTTCTCTAAGATGAGTTGTGCGAAGAGTGGTTTTAGACGGGAGCTTTTGTTCCGTACACGTTTGTCAGAAACCTATAATCTTTTTGTTACGTATTTTATATAGTATATAATATATACTATATTATATACTATATAATATATATATATATGTTTATTAAATGCTGAGCTTGAAAAAACTATTCATAGCACTATTGCAATTTTTCTGTTTAATGCTTACTATGTTTAGGCTTACTATGTTTACTTTTATTAGGCTTACTATGGATTTTCAATGAATCTGTAAAGTTCTAGGTAAAAATTTAAACAAAGACACTATTTTTGTGTTCATTAATAATGCTGCACCATATATGGTAAAAGCGGGTCAGGCAATGAAAACTTATTACCCCAAAATAACACACAGTAAACTTGTCTTGTTCATGAACAAGACAAGTTTACTGGTTACAGGCAAATATGAAGTATATACCCAAATGTTGATTGACATCAACATTTGGATATATCAAATATATAAATTAAATTTAAAAAAATTATCAAGAATATAAATTAAATTTTAAAAAATTAACGCTAATAATTATTTTACTAAATGAGGAGGAAGCAGCTTCCATAAAAATCTCAAAATATATATATTAGCTGACCTGTCAATAAGAGCTGACTTACTGTTTATTTTGTCTAATTATTAGTTTCTTGAATTAACAATTACAAAACTGGGAGCGTATTCAGCAAACTTTTTTTTGCGTAAGTTTGACGTATATTCAAAACTGTGAAATTCTTATTCACAAAACTTGCGCAGTTGCGTTCAACAAAGCTTACGTAAGTTTTTTCGTAAGTTCAGCCACAAAGAATTGGTAGTCACCAAGTTGAAATGGTATTCACCAAACTTTTTAAAAACTTGCTCAGCTCAATTTAAGCAAGAAAAGTCACGTTAGCTATAAGCTGCCTTAACTTCGGCGTAACGTTAAAATCACTAAATATTATCAATGTCGTGATATTATTATGATTTATATATAGCTGTATTCAGGGCCGCGGCGCCCTTTTGATATCTGCCACTCGGGACAAACTGTCCCTTTGCCCTGCCCCCTCTTTACTCGGTGGCACTGGCTATATTGCACAAGCCAAAAACAAAACAAAAATAAACCAGAAATAAACCAGACCTAAAAAAAAAGAAAAAAATCATAATTTTTTGTTTTAAAGCCTTGTTTATAATTTATACCTTAAAAAAATGCTTTTTTTATCCAAAAATTCATCCTTAAATTTTAAAATTTAATTGTAAGAGAGGGAGGGAAGAGGAGAAGAAAGAGAGTGTGAATGTTTAAAGGGGTCCAGTACAGCCTTCAAAGTGGCGTGGGAAAAGTAGTTCACTCCCAAACACCTATACTAAATCCGATACTATCAACCTGTAAATTATATTTTCTTTCTCGCTTTCATATGGATATAGATTTCTTTTCCAACCTTTGCGATAAATGACGATAAATGATTATTTTAAAGTCCTGGTATAAAAGTGGTAAAAAATCTTTCAACTTATTAAATATGATTTGATCCAAATGACTGCATCCAAGACTTGGTTTGATAATTTCTTAGTCTGATTTTTATGCAGATGACCTGTGAGAAGACTCAAAAAAATAGTTAGAAATGAAACCCATAGACAGCCAAAGCAATAGGAATCTATGTTGCAGAGGTCTAGGTTTCCGTAAACTTCTAAATAGTCTCACGAAGCAGATTAGAACTCAGCGTTGTTTTTAGAAACTTATTTTTCTTAAAAGTTTTCAGACTCACTATATATAATGATACTGACAATTTTTGTAATGATTTTAAATTTCTTCACTTTTTGTATCCATAATATGAGGAAATGGGAGATTTGAAAAAGTCTTTTCATTTTGGGAAACAACATTTATTACAGGCAGATTTTTCTCAAAAAATGTATTTTGAATGTAAGAATATTCAAATATTTTTGACAATTGAAGGATAAAAACAACATTTTAATGACATCACAACTAAAAATTTTTAATGTTTTAAGATTTTAATGCACACATTTTTTTCATTTATTTTAAACTTAATTATTCTTCTATAAAATGAAAAAAATGAAAATCTTTCTTTCCCTCAAATAAACTTTTTTTATGAAATAAAAACTTGATTAAATCGATTATTAACAAATAAACCAAAATTAAACCAGATTTTCTAACATAAATCAAAACAAAAATTCCGAGCCAAACGATAAAAAAACAAACCAGATTTGAGATATTTGGCTTTAAAAAACACCAGATGGCAACCCTGATGGTAACTTCAGTCTGAAACCATAATAGCTATTTGTATCAACTTAGTGTTCAAAGATATAATTGTTTTTATAACAATAAGTTAACGGTAACTTATGTTTCTTTTAAATTATTGTTACAGAAATAAAAGAAACCAAATGTCATTTAAAGTTTACAACTGATATAAAAACGATACGAAACTGAAAATGAAAGTAATTTGTTTATACAGTTTACCGCCTCTGTTTTTTAATTGTTTTTGTTTGTGTTTTAATTATTCCATTCTCAATGGAGTAAATTATTTTTTCAAAATGGCCAAATAAGTCTCGAGTATTTCAAAAAATGATATAAAATACCGAAAACAGTTTTTTGAATGGGGCTAAAAGTTATGATTATTTATGCAAAAACAACTTTTGGAGAAAAAATAATACTACCATAGTTCATCTGAGTCTAACGTGACATTATTGTTAAACATACTCATTTAAGTGTGGTATTGAAATAATTAACTTTAATTTTTATTAAAAAAATGTTTTTGTATGGATAATTTTCCCAATGTCTGAATATAAATGTCAAGTTACATTCATTGAAAACAAACACCAATACGTGCTTTAATGAAAAAATCAAATTCATACACTTATCTATAGCCAAGCCCCAAGCTACTTAATGTTGAAAATTACAACTTTTCTAGATAAAACTACGCTTGACGATTTCTTATAGCACATTACTTTTACCAGATTATAATAGTGGTTAAAATGATCTTTCCATACATACCAAATACTATTGTGATCAAAAAGTAAGGTGAATTTTTTTATAAAATGAAAAATCTTTATTTATTCTTCCAAATCTGTATCGTCCCCCTCAAAATAATCCCCCCCGGCCCCAATGCACTTTTGCCAACGTTTTTTCCAGTCTTCGAAGCATGCCGAAAAGTCCTCGGTAGGGATAGCCTTCAATGCGCGTGCCGATTCACGTTGGATCTCTTCAATGGACTCAAAACGATTTCCCCGGAGTGGTCTCTTGAGCATTGGGAACAGCCAGAAGTCACACGGTGCTAAGTCGGGCGAATACGGTGGTTGTGGAGCAACATGGGTAGAGTTTTTGGCGAAAAACTCACGAAGAACCAGTGCTGTGTGCAAAGGCACATTATCGTGGTGCAAAATCCAAGAGTTATTGGCCCATAATTCCGGTCTCTTTTTGCGAATAGCTTCACGCAAACGTCGCATAACGCTTAAATAATATTCCTTGTTGACAGTTTGGCCAGTTGGAAAGAATTCGTAGTGCACGACACCACAATAATCAAAGAAAACAATCAACATGACCTTGATTTTTGAGCGACTTTGACGTGGTTGCTTCGGTCTCAGCTCGCCTTTTTCACGATATTCACTCGATTGGTCGGTTGTTTCAAGGTCGTATGCGTATACCCAAGTCTCATCGCCAATAATAATTTGTTTGTAGACGTCTTGATAGTCAGAAAGCATTGCTTCACACGTTTTAACGCGACGCTCTTTTTCAAAGAAATTGAGAAATTTCGGCACCAAACGTGATTTGAGTCTTCTGAGGCCCAAATGATCCTTCAAAATCGCTTGCACCAACCCAAATGATATTCCAACCATGTTAACAAGGTCTCGAATGGTTAACCGACGATTTGCAAGCACCAATTCTTTGATTTTGTTGATGTGGCGATCATCAATCAAAGTCGATGGTCGTCCGGAGCGTTCCAAGTCATCAACACGTTCTCGGCCTTCTTTGAAGTCTTTGTACCACTTGTAAACATTTTTTTGAGTCTCTTCACCGAAGGCCTTTTGCAACATTCGATACGTTTCAGCAGCAGAAATATCATTCCGCAAACAAAATTTAATAGCACTTCTTTGCTCAACAAAATTAGACATCGTGAAAATCGCCGAATGCACTTTTGGTACTTCAGAAACAAGCGTAAACAAAAAAAAATAATTATGAGTTTGACATGTAATTTGGCGCAAATGTAAATGACATTCCTACCAACTTAAAAATAAAAAAAGATTGGACGATTCGAATAAGGCGGGAAGTTTAAATTAAAAATTCACCTTACTGTTTGATCACAGTAGTATGTCATACTTTTTAATGAAAAAACTTGAGTATATTGTAATTGAAAAAACTTTTTTGTTCGGAAAAACGTGTATCATGCCTTAGTTGCATCGAGATTGTCAGATTGATATAGAATCTTATCATAAATTATAATACATACAATTTATGTATATAAATTGTATAAAATATATACTATTTAACTATATTAAGATCCTATTTTATGCTATTATATTACTATTATAAGATAATAAATTGATAATAATATTATCAATTTATGTATAATATTATTAATATTGTACAAAAATATAACAATATTATTATGATATTATAATATACGATGTTTATTACTGTAATTTGTAATAATATAACATCTTAAATATTAAGATGTTATTAAGTTAATAGGTTGTTAAATTATTACGATGCATTTATAATTGAGTTAATATCTATGATTGTTGTTAATTTTATTATAATATGTAATATACAATATTATAATTTTTAATAATATATAATATATTATAATAAAGTAACAAATAATAATCATAGATATTAGCATATATTCATAGATATTATAATATTATATAAGATATACATAGATAACATATTAACATATAATCATAGATATTAAAATAAATTATATGCATTATGATGTGATATTATTTATAAATATTGATATAACATCTAAAATTTAGACTTAATAGCAGCCATTAAGATGTTATATTAATAATAAAATTAAACTTAATGTGTTTAATTTATATATATATATAATAAGATGTTATTATATTATTAAAATAACATAACATCTTATTATATAAAGTAATAGAAAATTATTGCATAAAATAAGATATTATAGTATATTATATATTATTTATAGTATAAAGTATATATTATATATTTTCAAAGATGCGATATTGTTATGATGCAGTTATGATTTTGGTAATTGAATTAATATATTAACAAAAAAGCAACTGTATCTTTATAAATATTGACAAAACACTGTATATATTAAAAAAAAACAACTAAGTTTTCATAAATATTCTATTTTACAGTTTTTTTGTTAAATGGTACATGTCTCATTAAGTATAACGATCATAGTTCGTTTAGCTGTTTAATACCTTTATTTAGTTTTAGTTTAAATGGAAACTTAGTTAATCTGGTTAAAATTAAATCTGGTGTAAGGCTATTTATGTTGCTTTAAATGAATACTCTGATGTAGAATGTGTTCAAAAATTTTGTTTGTATAAAAATAAATGGAGATATGGTCAACACATTAACAATGATTTGTCACGTTGAGAAACAACCCAATATCTTCAGAAGAAAAAATAAAAATTTCAAGTGGCTTTTATCAAAGTAACTGGGAGTTTTCAAAGATTAATTAGAAAAATTTAATATTCAAAAAAATTAGCAACCAAAAAAGAATTATCTTTTGGTCATTTATTGTTTAATATGCTTGTTATTAATGGACTGTTATGAATGAAGTTTAAAAGAGTTGATTTATTGACTACTTACTTAAAAATAGCTGTTTTCCTTTTTTCAAAGATGTTGTTAAAAAGCATCCTGGATAAAGATTTTTATTTTTTCTAATTCTGAATTAAAAAGGCATTGGAATATAATGCTAATATAGATTTCCTTTTTGCTTGTTAGCAGTCATGATTACATCATATGATCAACCAAATGCACCAGAGAAAATATGTTTTAATAAAGTTCACCTTCAGGTAGATAGTGATGTGGAACAATCCTTTGATCATCTCAAAAATCATTGGAGGTCATAAGAGAGGTGGAGCACTTTAGTGCTCCCTAACATATGCTCACCTGAACAAAATACTGCAAAATATATTTACGTGTAATTTAATAGAAAACCATTAAAATTGTATAGGATTAGAAATTCCAGATGACATAAACATTAAGAACAACGATGAAGATGATGTTCACGATGTTCAGGCTGAATTAACACAAGTCAACCAACTTGACTTGGCATTGTACAAAGAACACTTATTAAAACTATTTGTTGTAAAATCGAAGGCGATAATATATTGTAGAACCTTACATAATAAAATTTTACAAGGATTTTTTTGATGTTTTATATATGACTTGTTTGTCATTATGCAAACTCCAAACTTTAGTTTGTTCATGCTTAAGTCAAATTAATATACAAATTTTTAATTATTTGTATTTTAAAAGAACTCCATTTACGTGATATTTATGTTTGAAAAAAATGAAAGTTTTTATAGTTTTTATTAATTGTATATTAAACAATTGTCAAAATTTATCTGCCCTATATAACCTCTTTGTAGATTAATCAATTTTGAACCCCTCTCCTCCTCTTTTCTACTTAAAATTATTTTCCTTATTTTTATAATAATATTTTTTACTAAATAAATATTCAATAAAAAGTATTTAGTTTTTATAGCAGAATTATAAAAAATATTATTGTCATTTTATTAGGCTGTAAAAATATTATTATTAAGTCATAATTCCTAATTTAAATTTGTTAGAAATTAAATGAACTCAATATTAGAAAAGTTTGCTTTATATAATTGCGAAAACTTGGTTCATTAAAAAATAAATCAACTTAGTTGTTGTTTTTTTTTTGTGTAAGTTTTTGCATAGGTTCAGTGCAACTCGCGCGCAACCCTAGCTTTACGGAAATGCTGCGAAACATTGGTGAATACCAAATAGTTACGAAAACAACGCTGAACGTACGGTTTCCGTAACCTTAGTTGAGCTGCGCAAGAGTTACGAAAGTTTGGTTAATACGCACCCAGGAGTCTTATAGGAAACCACTTTAAATTTAAATAGAGAAAACATATTTGACTAAAAATAAATGGTAACATGTGATTGAAAAAAAACTGTAGTTTTGATATTTTAAGAGCTTTGTGAATTATTTATTAATCCAACTCAAAATTATATTATTGTGGAGATCTTAACTTTTAAATATGACCCAATAACATCTGTAGGTGTTGAAAAAAGTTTCTTTTTGTACAAAAACGTCTTCAATAGCCAGTAGACAACGTTTACTATTCCAAAATTTAAATGAAATATTTGTTATTTACTCTAACGAAAACTTCAATTGAAAAATTATATTTTTATCGTCAGTTATAATTTTTATGAATGAAAGTGTTTTCGGTGCAACTAAAAGAGTAATGCAAATTTTCAATTATTAGGTAAGCGATAGAAGTAAAAAAGTTTTATAGAGCATATTTTTTATATCTTAACTTTTTAAAATTAATTTTTCAGGACATAATTTAATCGCTTACAACATGTTTTTAAAAGCATGTTTTAGTTGCCTCACTTATTAGTCTTACTCAAGGCAACGTTTACAATAGATAGTTTAGCGCATCGTTTAAAAGGAAAGTTATACGGACTATCAATTGTTATAAATAAAAATATCAAAACAATAGGAAACATTTGTGTCACGTGGAATTACTGTTATGTGAATATACATCAAAATGATGACGATCTCATCTATCAAAATAAAAAAAAAACATTAAGGTAAAGTATTGTGACTAATATATTTTACTATTTTGTTAAAAAGTATTCTATATACTCAATTACTCTTTTATAATTCCTGTATATAACAAAACGTTTTTAAATCATGTTAATGTACTAGGCCTCTACCTTAAATACCAAAAAAAAATTAAAACGAAATTGTGAGACGTTTTAATTTCCGTCAGAAATTAGAAATTTAAATCTGATATTAGTAAAATCTAATAGTAGGGAGTAGCGATTGCAAACAATCACTAGTTCGATATTTAGATCAATAATGATCTAAGTTATTGACATACAACACAAAATAAATTCTATTTACTTTACAATATTAAAATAAGTATTAAAAAAATATATATTTTTTCGACATCAAAGTTTATTTAAAAATAGTGTATTATTAAACAAAGCTTGCATATCGATTAAAATATTTTCAAACACATGAGATATTCTTAATTACTTAAAATTTGCCCTTGTATTTCCTAAAGGTTAGTGTTTTACGGGAAATAAAATGAATATTGAAAAAAAGTTAGCAAAACAAGTATGCCGGTTTATTTTTGAAATTATTTCAAACTCTAAAAATAAAAAATCGCATAGAGTTTGAGTAATTGGCGGCGCCTATGATCTATAGCAATGCTAATTCCCATATAAAAGCCACATAACAAGGTCCGCAAGGGCAAATTCAACTCACTATTGGTCTGTCAGATTGGGTTATAACGCTTTTTAGCGTTATAACCCGATCTGACAGACCAAGAATAAGTGAGTTTGTTGAAGTAACGGGTCCGACGATATGAGGGAAGGAGGGGAGGGGGGACAAGGCCCCCATCCTTCCATTTTTCTAAAGGCCTTATTTTTTTTATTTTTTTATTTTTTTTAGAAAATTGTAGATATAGAGGACTTTTTTTAGAAACTGACAATTATACCCCTCCACTTCGAAACCCGTGTCGTCGGCCATGAGTAAAGATGTAAATAAAAGTAGTAGTCAGAAGTAATTGTGTAAGAATGATGGCATAAAGAAAAGTGGAAAGACATTGCACTTTATGTTAGAATGTGCAATTAGATTAATAATATTATTCGATATCTGCAATGTAGTTTGATATATACAATTAACATAATAACTTACCATTATTTTTGTAATTTACTGTAAAAAGTACTGCAAGATTACTTTTAGTGCAATAAATTTTAGAAAAATTATGTTTTTTAAAACAAATAAACTAAAATATTTTTGATTACAAATTTAATTGTTGAAACCATTCAAACAAAATCATCAAAAGATTTAAATTTTAGATAAATAAGTTTATGTAAAGTTTGACGTACGCTTCAATCTTTTTAATGTATAGGTTTATTTAACGTTGATTAAAAGGTTTACATTATTGACTTTTATCAATCAATATTAAAAACGTTTTACCGACATTTAATAAACATATGATAAAAAATTTGAAACGTAAACTTTGTTTTTTTAATGTTTATTAAACATTTACACTATTGACTTATATTAGTCAATACTGAAAACGTTTCATAAACACATACATTTAAAAGGCTTCAAATGTAGATCCAAATCAACCTTCTATTTTTGTCAATATTTGGTCGCTAAAAGTTTGAAACATTTTTTGATCAATTTTGACTAAATATTGACTAATTCTGGAGGACTCTGTTTACTGGGGAAAACAAACTCATATGCATTTTCAAAAGATTTCTTAAGTTGTCTCATGACAATGATTATTATTTCAAGTGTAACTTCTGTTCATTATTAACTTTTTTAAATTTAAAACACAGAATTAGTGTTTTATTTAGTAATTTATTGAATCCTAATAACAACTTGGTCTTCTAGTAAAAGTTTTTGAAGCAACTTAGTATATAGTTATAATCTTCATGTTAATGATACTATTGAAAAAGTAACAATGATTCTTCGAGATAATAGTTTAATGGTTTCTATTACCCATGTTTATAAACCAACATCAATATATCAATTCCTTGTTGTAAAAGAAGGTACTTTTATTGTTGAAAAATACAGAACAATTATTTTAGGGTTTGCGGATAGTTATAAAATTAATTAGCAAATATGATATGTTTTTAATAGAGATTTTTGTTGTCAGGACATTTAACCATTAGATAAACGCGTGTTACATTTCATTTGATCCTATTCATCTACTTAAATGTTTATCTAACAACTGGATTTCTGAAAAGTGTTTAAAATTATTACTCAGCAATAAAATTGTTTCCTTTATCTAATGTGAAAAGTCTATTAGAGAAAGAAAGCCGAACTGATCTGAACACAACTTAAGAGGACTTATTCCTATATCTTAAAAAGGTGTTTACCATTTACTGGTGAAAACTAGTTCTTATATCGCAAGCCAGTGCTTGTTCTTCAAAACATCAACTACAGAATGTGCAACATGTTTTAATTGGAAGTAAAACAACCCAATAAGTAAGTAAAAAACATATGCGAAAACAAAATCTACATTAAAAATGCAACCTTAATTGAAACATGAATTTATGTCTTTTTAAAACTAAAAAGAGCTTCTTTTGTGGATAAATAGTAAAAAGAAAAACTAGTTTATGCTGAAGATAAACCTGTGTTAACAAATAAAGCTAAAGACTTTGTTAGGGAGGGTAGGGGATTAAGGGTTGTTAAGAGAATTTTTCACAGTTTTGTATTTATACGCTAGTTTAGATTGAGTGCACATTGTAAAAAAAGACATTAAAACATAGATGTTTATAAGTCTATGCTGGACACATAATATGATTTTGATTTTCTGCATAAATCTTTTTAAGGCGTTTCGGTGCGTGGAATTTAGAACATAGAAAAAGACCAAGCAGAAAATTCGTGTATTTATTAAATACAATTAAGAGAGCAGTATTAATTATACAAGTGCTTTAAAGGAAATCTAAAAAAACATATATGAACAGCGTCAATAAAAAAAACCAAACAACTAAAATACCATTTCGTTGTTTAAGAGTTTGCAGAATACCTTTATGGAATAGATTTTTTCATGCAAGTCAAAAACACATATTCTTATATTATAGGGTCAAATAACCTTAATAAAAACTCAATAAACAAGCGTTAACAAACTTCAACAGACAACACAAAAAACACTTTTTGTGTCTTTTGGATAATATATTAACCATTGACCATTACAACTACAAAAACTAAGAAACATAAATTTGGGACTCAGAACAACAAGTGGAATCCATTTATTGATCTTAAGTTATTCAGATGCCACCACTACACACTAAGTTGATTTTAATGAAGTCGTTTGTGAAAACTCACAATCAAGAATGCTTTTTATCAGGACCATTGCTAAATATTTTGGCGCCCTAGTCAAGATATATATAACTGGAGAAGACAACAAGGGAGCCGGAGGTTATTAGTCTCTTTTTGTAGTTTAGATTTTTAAGAAAACAAAAGCAAAATCTCTTAAAAAAAGGTTTTAATATTATTTTAATCTTATCAGTGAGACAGTACTGTGACACAAGCTTCACTAATTTTTTAACACGTTATCTTGATTTGTATCACAATTTAAATTTTCATCAAAATTTTTTTTTTAAATCTAGATTACAAAAAGATTTAGAAATTTAAATATGCAGTTAAATTTAAATTAGAGGCCAAATACTAACTCTATTTCCGATATCGTTGTGGAAGTACCGTTCAAAAGTTTATTAGAACATTTGATCAGATGTATTGTACAATTAAAACAAAGAACTTTATAAGTAAATTAAATTCTTTGCCACATGCAATCTTATTACTAATGTAATTAGTGCAGAGATAATATTTAGCTATGGTTTTAATGGTAGTTCCTGTTATTTAGCCTATAGACAAAAACTTAATACTGCTGGCTGTCACTCTGATTTAAATTTTCTTTTGACTGTTGTACCACTCCATTTGAACTTGGAAGATGATACGATTTTGTGGAACAATTGTTGTCCTCAACCTGTATTGTTTTCTAGATTTTTAAAAGTTGAATACATACAGGAATCCAAGGAGAATATTAAAAGAGAAACATGATGGTGACATACAAATAATTAATTTAAAGACATTACCTATTATTCACATTTAAAAAAAAAATGTGATGAAAAACTAAAAAGATTGAAGAAATACTATCAGTATGGGAGTTTACAAGACAACGCTTAACAGTTTAAGGTCACTTATATTGTATACAAAACCAAATAACTTTGTAATTTCGTTCAACTGTGCTAATAACTCTTTTAAAGAACTGATTGTAGTGTTCAATATTGCAAAAATGAAATCAACTAACTTTTTAAGATCACCAAGGAATTCATTTTCTAACTCCTAAGTGAACAATTTCTTTTTAATTTTTTATTACATCTGACTGGAAAATTGCTTTAATATTGATTTTTTTAGCGATTTCTCAAGCATCAATTAAAACTCTTTTAAAGTCAAATTTATTTCTTATTTTTAAATAATCACTTGTTTTTGAAGCTCATTTACTGTCAAAGTAAAGTGTTTTTCTTGTAGCAGTTATTTGCCAAAAATGTAACAAGTTCCTCGATAAACTCAGATGAACATACGTTCTTTAAAAGACCTCCAAGTTCAAACATAGTTATAGTACCAGAAAGACTTTTTAAAATTAAATCTTCAGTTATTTCAAAAAGTGTGTTGAGCCTATGAGGTAACTAGTACTTCATGGAAGTTAAACCATTAATCCTGCTTAACACCATGTATTAATCAACTGTTTAATAGTCAAAGAGAGTGTACGGCGTTTTAATATATCCGTTTGACATATGACGTTTAGATAAAACAAAGAATACATAAAGTTGTACTATAAAATTAAAAAAGCCTGTAACTAAAATGCAACACGAAGCAGCATCATTAACCACTAAGTTCAGGGTGTAAGCATAACAATGGATATAGAAATCACAAGGATTATTATTTTTCATTGCAGACCTATTTCCTTTCCGTTTTTATTGCTCCCATTATCATAACGCTAAAGCCTTCAATTGACCATCAAAGGTTTTTTAGCTGGTTCATCAGAACATGGCTCATAGCTGCAGACACCAAGCTGCGATCTCTGGTAAAATTAATAATCCCAAAAAGTTTCCCCCTTCTTGGAATTCTTTATCAGCAAACTGTAATGATGCAGTCGTTGAAGATTGAGCAACGTCGACAGTTTTTGTTATAATTGTTATATGTTCTTTGTTGTTGTTTTTTATTGCTATTTGTTTTTTATTGTTTCTTTTTTATCCTTATTAAATGTTATTTATTTTAATAAAAAAAAAAAAAAAAAAAAAAAAGAATTTAGCACTTTTTAGAACATTACAATTGTCATGAGCATACAGTATATTACTGCTATCACGAAAGACTAAGTGTTTTACACCTAGAAATCTTAAAAGAGATGTAACACGCTCTATGACCTGATGCTAATATTTTTCGTCTTCTTTGAGCTTTTTTTACTATCAATAGTTGTGTTTTGCTTAGGTTCTCCCAGGAAATGCTTCAGTTAATGTTGTTGGGAATGTGCGCAAAATGTTGTTCATGTGAAGACAGAACTGATGATATGTTATGCCAATCATTGCATCCAAGTGTGACTTGTGCTTGAATTTGATTTTTCTCCAAAAAGATTACAGAAAATATAGGAAAACTTCCTTTTTCTGCATCTAAAGAGAAATTTGTCGAAACTTGTTTCGGGTCATTTTTAACTAAAAGCACTACTGATTTTTCTATACTTATTAGTAAGTTTTCCAAAAAAGATCTCAGAAATGTATTTTTACACTTCAGTTATTTTAAACAATTTACATTAAGCACCATTTTTGATTTCATGGATATCCAATGTTTTTTTTCCTGGTTATTAAGACCATGATTGTCTTGGTGGCTTATATTTTAATCCTATTCTAAATTTTAGAAGTTTCACTAAAACTTTGCTAAAAACATTGATACACACTAAAAAAAAAAGTTGAAATTTTTACCTTAGGCTAGGATATGCAGTATACCCTTAGTAAGGTATAGTTTTTTTACTTCTAAAGTAGAAAATTATACTTTTAAGGTAGTAAATTATACAAAAAATTATTACTTTTAATATAATTTTCTACCTCAAAAGGTTTAAAGTTATACCTTACTAGGGGTATACCACATATCCTACCCTAAGGTGGAAACATCTACTTTTTATTCAGTTTGTATTTTTCGACTAATCAATTCATTTTGGTTTTGTTTTATTTCTTTTCCTAGTTTAGGTGTGAACCTTAGAGTATTGTCATGTGCGCTATTTTTAAATCTTTTAATCTTATCTCTATATATTATTGCCGAACTTAATAGTATTAGTATTAGTATTAGTAGTAGTAGTAGTAGTAGTAGTAGTAGTAGTAGTAGTAGTAGTAGTAGTAGTAGTAGTAGTAGTAGTAGTAGTAGTAGTAGTAGTAGTAGTAGTAGTAGTAGTAGTAGTAGTAGTAGTAGTAGTAGTAGTAGTAGTAGTAGTAGTAGTAGTAGTAGTAGTAGTAGTAGTAGTAGTAGTAGTAGTAGTAGTCGATGCCGGATTAAAGGTCTTGGGGGCCGGGTGCCAAAAAATATTTGGGGACAGTTCCTAAAAAAATGTATTTAAAAATGAATGCAAAAAACATAAGAATACTTTTTTGTTTACGGAGAAACTTTTCTTGCTTTTACATTTGCAAAATCTATTACGACATCTTGAAAATTTATATTTTTTAACAGTGTTCTTTCAATTGTTATTAAACAAAGAGCATTTAAGCGATCATTTAACATTAAAGAACGGAAATTATTTTTAACTATTTCAATTTTTGAAAATCCTCTCTATACACTACAATTGGTTATGAGAAGGGTAAGAAAAATCCGAAATGCGATGTCAATATTGGGAAAAACTGATTCTAACTTAATCCTACGAATTGCTTGTAAACATTCAAGTGCTGATATATTCTTCTTATTTTGCCATGAACTGGGAAAATTGGATTATTTAATCAGGGAATTGTTTAGTCTGAAGGATAAATAGTAAATAAGGCTTTGGCAATAGCAACAATGGCAGGAACGGTCATTGTCTAAAAACTAGCTAGAAAACAAAACTTTCTCTCTGCAGACTCAAAAGCAAAATGAAAGCAAAAAGCCTTTCTTTCAAGTACATTTTCAACTTGTCTATGATTGGAGAAAAAAATTTATTTTAAATTTGTCACTGCCACGATGAACCATTTCATTCTCGCTATTTTCACTAAAGCTTGTACTGATTAGGAATAATGTTTGAGAACCTTCTAGCACTTTTTCGAATGTCGAGAAAATTTTCACAAACTGATGTCACATAATCCAAAAGAGATTTAATTAATCGAACACAAAAAGCCAAACCTGCAGTTTTAACCTGAAGTTTCATACTAGTAGCATCAAATCGTAACATTATTCTTACCAAAGCTCCGTTATAAAAGCAACACTCAAAGTTTCTATTTTTTTTAAAAGTGCAGTGGCTTTGTTTTGTGTCTGACGTTTTTCATCTTTATCCAGACTGGTAGATTCTAATGTCTCAAGAATATGATAGTAATTTGAATGTAAAAGTTAAGTAGAAATTGATCTTGCTGACTACCTTGTCTCACTCAGGCATCAATGGTAACTTTTCTGTCCTTTCCAGCACCACTTATAAGACTAAAACAAACTATCTGCCATCTATGAGTTGAAGAAGCCTAGAAATTATGCAGGCATTGGAGAAACCCAAAGAAAAAAGCTGTCAACAGCATTTACGCCAACTAAATTTAGAGAATGTCCTGCACAAGGAATAAATTCAATGTTTGAGTTCTCATTTTTTAGTAGTGCTTGCAAGCCTTGGTATTTTCCTGACATGTTAGATGGATTGTTGTATGACTGACCACGAGCATCGTTAATGTTTTAGCCAAGTTCATCTAATTTTTTTTTGACAGCATCTGCCCGCTATGTCCACATGAAGATTTAAACCCAATAAATCTTTCTTCCACAACAGCTTCCTTGTTCACATATAGAATGATTATTGCAAATTGGTCACAGTGTGCAGTGTTGGTTGATGAGCCAATAATCAGTAAAAAGAATTTAGCACTGGCAATTTCGTTACCAATGGAAACCAGAACTTTTTTTGCCATTAAGAAGATAATTTCCTTATGACTTGTTAATAAAATGTATGACACATTTCCTCTGCCCTGAATTCCTTGGTTTTCCAAGTGTTTAGCGAGAAATGGGTCAAATTTTACTAAGAACTCCGAGACCCCGAGAAAATTTTCATTATGGAAAGTCACCTTCTAGACCTTCACCGAACTAGACCTCGACTGCACAAAAACTTCAAGCATTCAACAACTTTTGCTAGAACTTCCCTCCAGTATTGCCTTTCATCTTCCAAATGCTGTTTTAAATGAATATCAATTTCTCCTTTATT
The DNA here is from genome assembly GCF_038396675.1 of Hydra vulgaris. Taxonomy (NCBI): domain Eukaryota; kingdom Metazoa; phylum Cnidaria; class Hydrozoa; order Anthoathecata; family Hydridae; genus Hydra; species Hydra vulgaris. The sequence goes on along the minus strand of NC_088927.1, from coordinate 62,434,464 downwards.
ATGACTTTTCCGAAATACCACTGGATTGCATTAAAATGCTGCTTCTTTGTTCGTGCTCATGTATAGGACGCAGTGCATGTACCTAGTCGTTGAACTCATTTCTGAAATTGTCGTCTGAATCTTGAAAAAGCAAGCAGATGAAACAAAATATTTTTCCTGTGGATGGTGAACAAATAAGCCTGACTCTTTTTCGAACTTGTCGATTTTTCAACTTGAAAGAAAAATAGATAAGAGAGCAGCGCCTTGTTTTGGTGTTTGTAACTTTTTGGGATTTTTCAAAATTTTTGTCTTCAACATTTTGATCAGGAACTTCTTTTATAAAAATCCAGTACGTTGTGCTTCTTTTAAATCCTTCCACGATGCTGGGTCAGATTGACATTTTGACAAGCCAAACTAAAATAAAAAAGAACGGTGCAGCTTAAGTATACAATTAAAAATAATAATGCGTTTAACAATATTACTCATAACAATAATAATAATAATAATAATAATAATAATAATAATAATAATAATAATAATAATAATAACAATAAAAATAATAATAATAATAACAGGAATAGAAATAATTTGTTCCTTTTTCTAAATTCCACAGTGTTCTTACATTGCCATGTGACACATTTTCTTGCTGCGCTGTTGAATTGGGTAACATCGAACATTGTTCATTGAAGAATTATCTATTATGTCTGCAACTATGGAGTTTCTGCATTTGGGTTGGATACAATTGACACACATTTATTCTCATGCTTTATTAGGAGATCGGAAAAAAGCAATCAATTTTGGGATTTTTCTCAATGTTGCTTGCTGTCTGCCAATTTTTTTTTTTTGCAGTTTAGGTTTTAAATTTCCGCTTAGATATTTTCTGTCCATTATTGTCTAACTATTGCAAAAATAATATTGTAATCTTAACTCATAATTCATTAGTGGTAAAACGAAAGAAGTAAAAAAACTAATATTTTAAAAAATATATAAAACATTTCAATAAATATTTGCCAATAAATATAAGTAAATAAAAAAACAAACAACTATTAATTTAAGTGATGTTATTTTTTCTCAAATAAAAAAAAATCAAATCAAAATGTAGACAACTCACTTAATAAATAATTAAACAGTTTGTATTTAACTTATGTTTGTTTGTTTCACTTTTTCAAGTAGAAAAAAAGATAAAAATTGTTCGAACTTTTTTCAATATAGTTCGAGGGTGTTCAAGTTCAAACTTTTTTTTACAAAGTTTTGAGTTTTTATTTCTAATGACATGAGAAATAAATGAAATTATTTTGATTAGAAATTACCGAAATTAATTTCATTAAAAATTAATGAAAATAATTTAGAATGTCAAGTCATATGTAATATGGAAAATAATAAGTTAAAAATCGGTACCCTAATTTTTGGGGGCTGGGCGCCTAGGCTCCCAGGAACCCGGGTTAATCCGGCATTGGTAATAGTAGTAGTAGTGGTGGTGTTAGTGCTCATTCGAGCGTGTATGACATGGAAGCCTTGGCAGCCATTGCAACCGAGGTAGTGGCGAGAAAGAGTCGCAGCACATTGTTTTATAAGAAAACGTGAACGAACGTGTATGCAAATATCTAACGTACGTAAACTTCAAATTAAGTAATGTTAAAGCATACTGAAGCATTTATCAAGTTTTACAGTTTGATTTTTACTTGAAAAATGTATTGCGTCTACTTGATTTTGATATATAACATTAGTTTCCGTTAAAAAAATCATTTTATACTTTTAAAAATTATATCACGTGCCAGCGCGGCCGAGTGGATAGCGCGCCGAGCTTCTAAACAAGTTATTCGCGGCGAGTCCTATCACTGACAACTTTACTTTGTAATTTTTTTTGATTTCTTCAAAATTCAAAATACTTTTAAAGTTTTATAGAGATTATATACAAACATATGTAACGATTTATACACTTTACCAAGCGAAAAGATTTTAGAAAAGCTAAAATTTTCAAAAAACATCAAAACACCAGGGGATAAAAGCTTGTTGCGTATGTGTCATGATTGAGCCCGTATCTAGAAAAAACTTTAGAACTTTCATTTGACAATTAAAAGTTTTTTTTGCTACATGTATTTTTTTTACTATAAATATATGCTGCAACCATTTTTCAAAATGCCTTAATATGCTTATTTCGAGAAAACGCAAATAAAAATAAATTATTTGGAGAAACTCTTTGTAAAATGTTTTTTGAAACGAATTCTTTTTATGAATTTTTCAGAACTCTTTCAAAAAATCTATTTAATAATGTTTTTAGACATCTAAACTGGCCTATTTTGTAAAAAAGTCAAAATTAATTTTTTTTACCTTGAGGAGTTTTGAAAAACGGCTACAGTATGAATGATACAACAAATATGTTGTTATGAGATAATTTGACGCAAAATTTAAAAGCTCTTAACAAAAGCCACTAAACCAAAAAAATTAAAAGTAATTAAAGTTCAGTGCACTTGAAAATTTTAAGTATAGTGTATTGGTGTTTGCAAAGAAACATATAAATCATTTTTTAATTTTAATATAAACTAATTTTTTTTAACTTTGCTGCGCTTAACCATCCCTATATAAACAATAGGGATATATATATATATATATATATATATATATATATATATATATATATATATATATATATATATATATATATATATATATATATATATATATATATAGGGATATTATATATATATATATATATATATATATATATATATATATATATATATATATATATATATATATATATATATATATATATAGGGATATTATATATATATATATATATATATATATATATAGGGATATTATATATATATATATATATATATATATATATATATATATATATATATATATATATATATATATATATATATATATATATAAACAAATATGTTATTTGTTTATATATACTGTTTATAAAATTTAAAAAATCTACTTTTATAACTTTTTATTTTTTATGTAGTATAAGTAAACTTTTCTAATAATTACAAATCTTTTTTGCTCAAGCTGTTTTGTTTTGATTTTTTGTAGGTATGTTATTATATTTAAAAAATTGGCAAGATTGAAATAACACAAAACGTATTGTCTTATCCAAGAGGAAAATTTGAAACTTCAATTTTAGATTTGCCCTCTTGATAATTTCTGATTGCTAAAATTACGTCATCTGCTTCTTAGACCTTTGAAAATGATAGTCGAGGCTTTTTCGTAAATCGTTGAAGCTACATATTTTTTGCGTATGTGACGTCACTTTGTGGCAAAAAAACAGAAAACGAACTAGAAACAAGATTTTATTTAAATTTTTAAAAAAAACTCTTTTTATTAAACGTATATGGAATATATTTTTATGGAACATATTCTAATAAAGATAAAAACTATTTCTTACTATTATAGTAAATACAATCTCTTATCCGTGAAATTATAAATCTGTAACAGTTTTATATATTTTCATACATTTGTATGCAACAAGCAGAGTTGTTACGACATAATATGTCTGGCAGATCTGTCGACATATTTTCAGACATATTTTCTGCCGACATAAAATATGTCCCACATATTTTCGATTGACATATTTTGACATAGTTTTATGTCTGAATTATTTTCTGCTGACATAAAATATGTCAGACATACCCTCTAAAAAATGAAGCGTTGATTTGATGTTGATCAACGTTGATTTTGCGTTGACATTAGCGATCAACGGCGATCAACCGTAAATGGATGTTGTAGCAACAGCAATGTTATCAACAGCAAATCAACGTTTATTTACAAACACTGAGCGTTCGTTGATTTACTGTTGACAAAAAACAAATTTATTGAGCCGATTACTAACAGTAATTTGCTGAGCATTTTCTGCTGGGATTTTTTTTGTTATTTTTGGTGGTTATAAAATGTTTGTTCAAATTTTAATTGTATTACGGTATGAAACGAATATAAACTTTATTGAAAAACATATTATATGTTTTATAAATATATTATAAATATATGTCATATATTTTATTAAGTAATTATTTTTTTAGTTCTTGAATAAAGATTATCCTAATGAAATTAGGGTAGTTCTTTAACTACTTGAAGAAAATAGAACATCTTAATATAAATATTTTAACAATTTAACATGAAAAAGTCACAACTTAGCAGCAATTTGGCCTATTAATGCTTATTATAATAACATTACTATTATCATAGCAAATTATTAATGGCTGCAAGTATTTGCCTGATAAATTCTGACTGCAAACTTAAATCATATAGTACAAAATGCAATTTAAATTGATTTTTTCTGTATAAGAATAATAATGCCTTTAATTTTTTTTCTTTTGTGATGTAATAAAATAAAGATAATAATGCCTAAATATGACAGAAGCCTATATATGAGAGAATTTATGAAAGAAAAACGAAATACTGAAAAAAGAATAAAATATCTTCTTGAAGAGTGTAACATTGTTGGTAGAGGGAATTGCGTTCATCTAGATTTAGACATTCAAAAGATTTTTGAAGTTTCTGAAGATGTGCACAGTGATATATTGATGTTTTCAATCACTTTGCCACAAAATAAATTTTGTTTAAGTAAAGTTGAATCTAATTATTGTGATGTTGACGACATTTAAAAATAGTTTATACAGTAGTATTGATACTCTAACTTCAACAAAAGATTTTTTATATAAGTGGTCATTAAAATACTGTATAAAAGATGATGCTTTAAATGCACTTTTATTTCACTTAAATAAATTTACTCCATCTATACCGAAATGCTGGCAGACATTACAAAAATCTCTTCAAAAAGTTAATGTTTTATATGTCAGTGGAGGCGATTATATATATCTTGGAGTTAAAAGTGCAATTGATTATTTTATATCAACAGTTGGAAATAAGAAAAAACTTGATCTAATTGTAAGTATTGATGGTGCACCTATGTACAATAGTAAAAAGACTTCTATTTGGCCTATACTAGTTACAATTAACAGAAAAGGATCCTATGCTGTTGCAATTTGGCATGGTCAGGGAAAACCAAACAATTTGGATGAGTACTTTGAAGATTTTATTCTTGAAATGAAAAAATTGCAAACTAATGGGTATAAACAGCTTCTGGTGACTATTAAAGCTTTTGTTTGTGATGCGCCTGCAAGAGCATATGTTAAATGCATTATAGGGCATAGTGGCTATCATAGCTGTGAAAGATGTATGGCAGTTGGCACACAAAAACATGGCGTAAGGTTATTGGAAACGACTACTTTACTTTGTACTGACATGGCTTTTAAAAATAATTTTTATAAAGAAGGTCACCAACTTGAGAGTCTTTCTCCACTTGTTCAGTTAAATTTCCCAATGGTAACTGGATTCCCATTAGACTATATGCACCTTATATGTCTTGGAGTAGTTAAAAAACTTCTAATAAACTGGTGTAAAGGTCCCTGATGTATTAGAATAAGTCAATCTGTTAAAGAAAGTATTTCAAATGAACTCATAAATTTACGAAGTTATACACCATCCAATTTTCAACGTAGACCACGCTCTTTAAATGAACTTGAGAAGTGGAAAGCAACAGAGTTTCGATTATTCTGCTTTATGCTGGACCTGTTGTTTTAAAAAGGAAAAATAAATAAAACTATGACTTATTTATTTCTTTTTCAATTGCTATGCACATACTGCTTTCTAATAAAATGGCCAAAAATGAATTGTTAGTGGCATTTGCTAAACAGCTGCTTATATGGTTTGTCAGAGAAGTAAAAATTTTGTATGGGGAGATCTTGGTAACATACAATGTTCTTAGCATGATTCATTTAGCTGATGATTGTGTTAACTTTGGGTAGAGTCTTGATCATCTATCAGCTTTTCCTTTTGAAAACTTTTTGGGTTGAATTAAAAAAATGGTGTGAAAATCACATCAGACTGTTGCCCAAATAGTGAATCAATTAGATGAGAGAAAAAAGTTGGATATTTTTCTTAGAGAAAGGAATGGTAAAGAAATTTCTGCCCAAGTGGTAAATAAAAAGATCACATCAAATCTATGAGACAGAGTTTATTTTATTCAAGGCAAAGGGTTTATTTTAGTAGAAGAGGTTTTGGTAGATCTTGTAAAATGCAAGGCTCTAAATCCTCATTCAGTTCGAAAGTTTTTTCCTGATTGTTTTGAAACATCTTACTTAGACGTTTGTTATGTAAATTCATTAGCCAACCTAAAAACAATTTTTCCAAAAAAAAAAAGAACTTTTGAAGAAAGGCTTGATGATACCTGTTTAAAAAGGTGGTTATGCTTTTTTTCTGCTTAGACATTGTGATATTGCTTATGATCACTGATTTCTGGAATTAAAAACACAAACTTTGATTATACTTGCAGACCATCAATTTTCAAAGTATGTCTGTGCATGTGCCATTTTGTAAAATTTGTTGTAAATTTGTCAAATATGTAGTTCATTGAACAAATTTAAAGTGAGTTTAATGCATTTTAATTTATAAATTTTTTGTGTGAAACAAATACCTGGTATGTTTATAGAAATAATAAAATATTTACACAATGTTTTACATTAATAAATCTAAAAAGCGTTTTACAAAGTTCATTGTTTTTAATCTCTAATGTATTTTTAATTTTATTTTGTAACTTATATAAGATTGTTTAGAATTAAATTGCACCAGAATATTGAAATTTCATTTGCCATTGTTGAATTTTTAAATGGAAAAATTAAAGAAGTGGAAGTGATTGCTAAAAGTTGGATGAAAAATGAAGGGAAATGCTTCTGGCTGCCATTTAAAAGTGATTTGTAAAGCTGTCACAACCTTGCAGGCATCAACCTCTGATTGGAAGATATACCCTGCTAGGATTTTATACACTACAGGTTTGCATATTACTATAAAAAAATGTAAAATAATTGAATTAGATATTGAACTGTATGTTTTGACCAGGGCATTAGAGAGGATAAACATGTGCTGGTGCAAATTTATTTTAGGCCCCCTTTACAATATGACTATTCTCTCATTTAATATCACTTATTTTAAATCCAATATTCCAACGGGTTTTTTTAACAATGTTTTTAGTTTTTTTTAAACTTTTAGTGTTTTTTAAAAACTAAAAAATTCATTAATTTTCATGGGTTTTTCATTAAAATTCATTAATTTTTATGCGGTGCACCAATTACACTCCATTCTCATAGGGCCTGCTTTTGCCGCAAACATTTCAATTACATCTTTATTAGATATTGATAAATGATTTTACGTACATAGATTTGTGTTTATGAAGAAGCTCAGTCACACTTAGAGAAAGCAGCAGATACTTCAAATATTGAAACTGACATCGAAGAGAAAAAAGGGACAAAGCAAAAGTAAATTTTACTAAAATTAGTTTTTAACAAATAAAAAATTTTGCAATAAAGTATTACACAAATCATGCACTTTTTTTGTTTATAAAGTAAAGTTTATATTAAAGGAGAAAGACAGCAATGACATTTTGTGAAAGTGATGAAGATATTGCGGTTGGTGATGAAGAACTATACGGAAGATACTATTTTGATAGTTCAAATAGCTAAAGAACATCTAACGTGATTCCAAATATAGCAGGTTAACTATTTTTGTAAAAGTTAAATAATGGTTTGTTAAAATAAAATGCTTATTTTTTTACTGAATTATAGATGTTTTTAAATCAATATCAACTCCCCATTTACACAGTGAAATAGCAAGCTTTTCATTTGCTGAAAATAACAATGACTTCTCGAAAGAAACTAATCTATCTCAAGGGAAAATGATGTTGTCTTCAAATATATTGGTAAAAAAAAGTCCTAATGTTGCTTTTGTTCTAATTAAAATCTGTGTGTGTGTGCAGTAAAAAAATTAATAGAAATCAAAACTATATGTTATAGAATATAATTTTGTTGACAAATATTTTATAAATATATGTTTTTTGACAAGTTTAAATAAAAATCACTATATAATGTTTAAAAATTTTATTTATTTTTGTATGTATAATTTATCTATACCTAGGTAGAAAATGGCTCTAAAAATTGTGTTTTGGATAAAGAGGATAGCAAAGAAAGACATTTGTCTTGCCAGGGTAAATTAAATAAAAGTTTTATTTATTTTTTCCATTTAGGTAATTTTTCATGGTTAATTTTTTACAAAATATTTTACATAAATAATAATATTGTTTATTTTACTACATTTTTTTTTAAAGATTTTCAAAAAAGATTTGCGTTGAGTTGGATGGCAAAAATAGATAAAAGAGAAAAGTGATTCAAGAGTCAATTTTAAAAATCCATGTATTGAAATTAAGATAATTTCATTCATATAGAATGAACATAATATGTATTCTGACCCTTAAGTAATTTTTATTTTGTTAATAATAGATGAGTTCTCTTAGTCGTTGTGGAGGTAATATAAATCGGCTTTTGCTTTTGGAAAGTTGTTGATGAGCGAGGGCGCTGGGGCCTGTTTTAATGTCTTGGGTGGTTCATTGAAGATAAATTTTAAAACATACACCCTGTATCATATGATAGTAGGTAAGAATGGTTTTATGCATTTTTTTAGATTTTTTATTTCACAGGAAATATATTTTGTTTATCCTAGTCAGTCATTTATGTAACTATTTGCTATAATTTCTGCAGTTTGATTTTTTTCAAATTAGATTTGAATTTTTGATTTAGTTGCGATTACACGACAGCATCATGATGCAAAAATTTGCGAATGTTATTCAGGCATTTCGAAATTTTTAAGGCAATCAGGAACACGACTCAATCGAAAAGTTTTGAAAATGAACAATGCTGCAAACGCTAAATAAATTGTTTGAAAATGTAAATTTTGTGTTAAATTCAATAAAAAACTTTCTTACTTTCTTTCATTATTCTTTTGAGTTAGCTTTGAATTGCTCTATTAATAAATTTTTTGCTAAATCCTTTATTTACAGCCTGTTTTTTACAAAACAAATAAAGATTTGAGCAATATGTATAAATTTTATATACAAATATTTTATATATATATACATATATACATACATAATATATATATATATATATATATATATATATATATATATATATATATATATATACATACATACATATAGATATATATATATATATATATATATATATATATATATATATATATATATATATATATATATATATATATATATATATATATATATATATATATATGTATGTATATATATATATATATATATATATATATATATATATATATATATATATATATATATATATATATATATATATATATATATATATTATAAATCAGTAGAAAATCACTTAACAAAGTTTTTTTTCATTTAACACTGTGTTTCATTAATAAAAAGACTCATCAGAAATACTGAGTTTTTTTATTGATGAGAGCATTTCTGATGAGTCTTTTTATTGATGAAATACAGTGTTAAATGAAAAAAAATTTTCTTAAGTGAAATCCTACTAATTTATAATTGCTCAGTTCTTTTAAGAACATTGAGCACTCTATTTTGTAGAATACATTTTAAAGTTGTTTAAATATAAACTTTAAGTTGTTTAAATTTCGTAAACTGTTGATATATATTTTTTTGATATATGCATCAAAAAGCGATATCAAAATACCGTCGGCTATTATAAAAATCAGTGTTGAATCACCAAGAAAAAATGATTGTTGATTAAACGTTGAAAAGCAACATTCGATCAACGTTTTTTGTAAACACCAAATTAACGTTGATAAGTGGCTAACATTTTGGACAAAAAATCAATATGGAATCAATGTTGACGAAAAACATTGAATCAACATCAAATCAACGCCTCATTTTTTAGCGGGATATTTTCCATTGACATATTTTGACATAATTTTATGTCTGAATTATTTTCTGCTGACATAAAATATGTCAGACATATTTTCTTTAGACATATTTTGACATATTTTTATGTCTGAATTATTTTCTGCTGACATAAAAAATGTCAGACATATTTTATGTCGACATATTTTGAAATAATTTTATGTCTGAATTATTTTCTGCTGACATAAAATATGTCAGACATATTTTCTGTCGACATATTTTGACATAATTTTATGTCTGAATTATTTTCTGCTGACATAAAATATGTAAGATATATTTTCTATGGACATATTTTGACATAATTTTATATCTGAACTATTTGCTGTTTGATATTCTTGAAGAATAAATCAATCTAACAAATTTATTGCGCATTTCAACTTAATTTACAGAGTTAAGTAAAAATAGTTTAACAAATTTGTTGTTTTTTTGCAATCAATTATAATTGAAGGTCAACAAAAAAAATTTTTTTTTTTGGTGCCGAGCAAACAATTTGTTTTTTGGATTGCATTTCACATTTTGATTTCAAATATGCAACTCATTTTTTACCATCACGTCAAGTTGTAAAGATATTTGAGTTCAGATCTTTAATATTTGGGGTAAAGTCCCTAATATTTTCAAAAAAAAAGTTGTTCAAAAGTATGTCAACTTGGGTCTCAAAAAAAGCGTATTTTAGAAGATAGTATAGAGATTTTAGAAAATATAAAAATTTTTCCTTAAAATATTTTGGCAAAAAAATTATTTGAAAAAATGCTAAAGACTCTTAAAAAAATGTCAACAAAATGTTTTTCAGCAATAATACAAAAAATACTTATTTTTTTTACAAACGAATAACATCTTTAAAATCTCTATGAAAATACGCTTCTTTTGAGACTCAGGTTGACATACTTTTGGACAACTTTTTTTTCGACAATATTAGGGACTTTACCCCAAATACCCCTAATTTTAATAGTATTTGATAGTATTTGATAGTATTAATTAGTATGGATTAGTATTGGCGATTTGCCTTATTAGAATGTAAAAACCATCTCAAGCTGAGTTTTTATTACTTAAAATGGGTTTTATTAATATGACTAAACTTAAAATTATTCTCTTGATTAAAATAATATTAAAAAAAAAACATTTTTAGTTATTTTTAACTAATAGTTGATTCATTCAATAAATTATTCTCCATTTTTGACTTTAAATCGTAAGGAAAACGAAAAAAAATAATTATTCCAATATATATTTCACTCAAAACATTTTATGCAAGTTTATGGCAGTTAATTATGCTGTTATAATGCAATTGTCAATTATTTTATTGTTAAATAAATCATAACTATTATAACTAAAAGTATATTATTCGTAATTAGTTATAAATTATTACCGGTTAGCCTTCTTAATATGAATTTAATGAGCTGAATATAACTTTTGTGAAATCTTTCAAATTCTTCAGCCTAAATGAATTTAATTTGGCACGAATTTTTTGAAATTCTGTGAACCGTTTTTTTCATAGAATTTTTTGAATTCAATTTTTCATAATGAAATCTATTTCAGGATTAACTAATAATTAAAAATAACTGTAAAGTTTTTTTTTTATTATTATTTTAATCAAAGAAATATTTTAAGTTTAGTCATACTAATAAAAACCACTTTCAGTAATACAAACTCAGCTTGAGATGGTTTTTACATTCTAATAAGGGAAAGCGCCAATACTAATCAATACTAATCAATACTATCAAATGATGCCTCAATACTAGTCATTATTAGTCAATACTATCAAATGTCAATATTAGTCAATACTATTAATGTCAATATTAGTCATAATCAATAAATAAGTCATAATCAATAAATAAGTCAATAAATGCCAATATTAGTCAATACTATCAAATGATACATCGCTAAAAAGGGCAGAAAAAGACCTTTATGAAACAACTGATGTTTGCTTATAGGGTTTAAAGTAAAAGTTTTATGAAGCAAAATAGATTGCAAAGACATAAAATTATGTCAAAATATGTCGACAGAAAATATGTCTGACATATTTTATGTCAGCAGAAAATAATTCAGACATAAAATTATGTCAAAATATGTCGATAGAAAATATGTCTGACATATTTTATGTCAGCAGAAAATAATTCAGACATAAAATTATGTCAAAATATGTCGACAGAAAATATGTCTGACATATTTTATGTCAGCAGAAAATAATTCAGACATAAAATTATGTCAAAATATGTCGATAGAAAATATGTCTGACATATTTTATGTCAGCAGAAAATAATTCAGACATAAAATTATGTCAAAATATGTCGATAGAAAATATGTGGGACATATTTTATGTCGGCAGAAAATATGTCTCAGACATATTTGACAGATAACAACCCTGGCAACAAGATTGAAATTAATCAAAAATTGTAAGATAAATGCATATGAAACTTGACGCATAAAGGTTTATTTTGCCGCAAACCGACGCACAGTGGCTCAAAATCCTTAAATATTGGCAAAAAAGGAAAAAAAATAAAGTCTTTAGTTTCTAAATACAAATAACTTTTAATGGTGGTAAGGCCAGATGTATAACAATTTAAAACTTTTTTTGAAGCCATTGCAAGGTTATGTATTAATTTGAAGTACTTTATTGATGCTTTTTTATGACGGAAAAAAACCGGAAATGTTCGATAAAATAGTCAGTTTTAGAAATTTATTTTATGGAGACATAGTAGTTAAAGTGTTAGTATTTTTTATTAATTTATTAAAATTGTGTCAATTCACAATGTAAATGAATGATTTTTTTCTAAAGATTATTAGGTTTAAGCTATTACTCAGCATGAAGAAAAATATTAATAAAAATTTTATTTTTATTAGTAACACATTATTTGTGGTACAAGAATAAAAATGGTCCGCATAACTCCACGCTGATTTTAGTGTTTTTGAGTACTGTTAGCAATACACTATTTAATGGAATAAAATCTACCTGCTCCAATTTGCTCCAATTTGCTCCAATCTAAAATAGAGCTTTTATCATTTACTCGCTAAATATTATATTCAGTGAGTATACGATAAGAGGTTGTACAAATAATTTCAATTGTATTCTACAAAATAGAGTGCTCAATGTTCTTAAAAAAACAGAGCTATTATAAATTAGCAGAAAATCACTTATCCAATTTTTTTAATCCTGATGAGTCTTTAGAGATGAAAACACAGTGTAAAATATAAAATAATTTGATAAGTAATTTTTTTATTGCTCATATATATATATATATATATATATATATATATATATATATATATATATATATATATATATATATATATATATATATATATATATATGGATTTTCAAAATACTTGTAGCTATTAAGCTATAATGTAAATGACAATAAGATTGTTAAACTATTGATAACTTTTGTTTGTTATGTTATAGATAATATATAAAACATGAAAAGAATTGATCTTCTTCAAAAAATTAAAGAGCTAGGTTTCAATAAAGTTTATCTGCTTGAATCTTTGTTTAAAAAAGTTTTAAATGTTTATAACCTTTATGAAGATGACTTCAATAAATCAGAGCTTACCAACTTAAAGAATACGTTGTCTGTTTTTAAAGCAAAAGTGGGAGCTAAGTTAGATAAGCATAATAGAAACTATAACAGATTGATTTTAAAAGAAGATGTTTGGCTGCAGGTAAAGAAACAGAGTTATTTGTTAATAATTTTCTTTATGCAATCATTCTATTTAATTAAGTTTCTATTTACAGGAGGAGTTTTTCCCCGATCTTCATAAAAGAATGAAATTTAAAAAAGGCCCAGTTAGAAAAAATAAAGTTTGGGAAAATCTTGGTGAAAGAAGCAAAAGAGCTAAAATTACCCATTTAGCTGAAAATAATCACAAAGAACTGGCCTTAGTTACTTTAAAAAGTGCAACAACTGAATCCAACATTAATAGAAACAATTTTATTTTTATAGTAAAGAAGGCTTTGGACCCAGATAAAGCAAATTAGGAAAAACATGTCTATGCTTGAACCTGTTTAAAAGAAAGTTGAAGATGCTCTCAGCCTAAAAATTCAATGTGATCTGTCTGATGAATAATACCAGATAATCAGAAATAACTCCTTATTACAAAATGCAAACATTTATCCGTCTCTTCATAAAATTTTAATTAAAAAAAAGAAATGCTATCCTGATAGTATGACTTTTTCAGAAACATCTGCAGTTTGCTCCTTTCAATCTCTTTTTAATCACACACTGTGTAGAATCTTGAGTCTAAATAGTTGCAACAAAATATTTTCTGAATTATCGGTTAAAGATATCAATCAACATGGAATGATGCATTTCAAAGGTGGTTTTGATGGAGCGTCAAGCCAAAGTCTGTATAAACAAAAATATTTTGATACAACTCTAGATAAAGTTATTAAAAGTGAAGAGAGTATTTTCCAAACATCTATAGTGCCTCTTAAACTGACTGTTAATGATACAGTGATATGGTACAACAAAAACCATCTAGTACACATTTCTGCAGACCGGTGTGTTTGCAGTACAAAAAGGAAACTGACATGATAATTAAAGAAGAAGAGGAACGATTACGAATTGAGATTCAGAAACTTGAACCATTTGTAGTAAGTTTAGAGTCAGAACCGGCTGATTCATCTATGATGACAGCAATTATAAAGTTTAATTTGGATTTGATTATGTTTGATAGAAAAGTTGTTAATGCACTGACAAGTACTACCTCTTCTCAAAGCTGTAATGTATGTTCAGCAAAGCCAACAGAGATGAATGACATTAAATTGATTAGATCTAAACCTGTCAATAAAGAAGATTTATCTATTGGCCTTTCACCTCTTCACCTTTGGATAAGATGCTTTGAGTACATTCTTCATCTTGGATATAAATTAGGTCATTTTATGCTAAAACCTCTGAGCAGAAAGAATCAGTTAAAGAAAGAAAAGTATTTATCCAAAAGAAGTTTAGGGTAGAACTAAGTCTTATTGTTGACATGCCAAAACAAGGTTTTGGAAACACTAATGATGGTAATAGTGCCAGAAGAGCCTTTAAGGAATCGAATTCTTTCTCTAAGATAACTGGTGTAGATGTTGACATCATTTCTAGGCTTAAAATAATTTTAAAAGCAGTTGGTTCAGGCTATGATTTAGATCCAAGCTCTTTTCAAAATTATTGTAATGATACAACAGATAAAATTCTTTCTGAATATAATTGGTATGTTATTCCCCCAAGCGTTTACAAACTTTTAGAACATGGTTTACAGATTGCCGATGCATAAGAACTTTCCATTGGAGTTTATTCAAAAGAATCACTAGAGTCTCTAAACAAAGAGATTAGAAATGCAAGATTAAACCATTCATGCAAAATTTCAAGGATAAATGTTATGAAAAACCAGTTTAACTATCTTATGATAAGGAGTGATCCAGTTATATCGAGCATCCAATTCACTAACCATAGATGTGAAAATGGGAAATTGCTTCCAGTAGAAGTTCTGTCTCTTCTTAAACAGTCGTGATTTTTTTGTGAAATTTTTTATTTGTAGTTAAATTTGCCATCAATAATGAAATTTTTCTATGAATTAAAATTTACAATAGTTATAATAGTAATGCTCAGAGCATTCTATCATATACTCTTTGTTGATGACTAAATTATTATTATTATTATTATTATTTTAAATTCTTTCAATTGTTGTTTTTAGCAAAAGGGGAGGGGCCCGGTAATAATTATGACTTAAATTTGGATGGTAGTGTACTGTGTGATCAAGCCTGATTACAAGTTGGAGTGAGTTAAAAAGATTTAAAAGTAAATTATGTATTATGCAAACTATTACTTGATTCGAGAAGTAAAATTAAAAAAAAAATCTGCTTACGCGTGTAAAATTTTATACGCGCGTGTTTTTTAGATACGCGCACGTTTTTGCTGGTCGTTGCGCGTAAAGATAACTTAAAATCACATAATTGATTTTCAGACAAAAAGAATAACTAATCATTTAATACATATTAAAATGCGATGGTTATATAATTTTTGCCGTTTTTTCTTCACTTTTTTCTTCACTTTGTGCGACGTCTATGCGCAAATTTTTTTCACTTAACTTTTAGATTAGCGTTTAATATTATTCTTTAGTTTTTAATTATAATCATAAGAAAGAACTTTTTTTTTATGACTATGTTTTAGTGGTCAAAAATCTTCTTAATTCCATTTATTTAGCGTTACGTACAAACGTCTGTAAGTGTAAACGTCTTCAGCATATGTTGAGTTTGCAGGCATTTTATGGAATAATCGCGTATAATATATCTATAAAATGAGAAAACTTTAAAATTTTATTTGAAATTTTAGAAATCTTTTTTGTTGTATTATTACTTTTTTACTATAAATATATAAGCAAGATTAAAAATGTTCCAAAATTTATTACGCAATGAAATGCATTTAGTAGAAAACAAATTAGTCTTTTACAAGCTCTACGTATGCAGAAAAGGTGCGCATGTTAATTTTGTTGCTCTTAAAGTTTTTTTCAGAACAAAATTATTTTACTAAAATATATTGAAGTAAATAAGGCATAGGTATAGAAAAAATCGGTGTGGAATAGATATGTATAGATATGGTACCCAGTGGGCAAAAATACGTTTTTCAAACGTTCGGAAAACTTTTAATGGTCGTTTGAACGACGTTTGTATAAGAAAAACGTTCAAAAAGCGTTCGAAAAACGTTTTAATAGGAATTTTTTTATCATTTGATTAAATAATTTACGGGACCTTAAAAAAACCTGCACTTTACTGTTACAATGAATTGCCATCAAGTTTTAAGCCTATAAGTGGAACAGGTATGTTAATCAATGTTGACTTTTTTCATTTTTCAAAAGATGCTATGGTATTTAATTCAATTTTCAGTTTTCTACTGCAGTTTTTCATTAATATTTTACTGTTCTAATTTTTTTTTTCTTTTATAAAAGGTTTTCAATATGCAGTATTTGTGAATACCATGATACCAGATATACCATTCCTAATGTCTAAAATCAAAAAGTCTTTACCTGCAGTGAATATCCTGAAGGATAAGATTGAGTTTGAAAATTCATTATTTTTTTATGATAAAATAAATGATATAACAAGGTTTGATGAAAAGGAAATAATTTTGAATACTAAAGTAATGTTTTATTTGTTGTTATATTCTTGTTTACATTTATGTATAAAGTTTTCTTAAATTAAGTAAAATGTGATCGAACTAAATATATTCTATGATTTTTTAAGTTCTTTTTCAGCTTCTGCTAGTAATGTTTTGGATGACATGTCAAAATGTGTTGTAGCATTGTTTAAGAATGCTGGAACTTATGGAAATAGATCATTTAAAAAAACACATTATTAGAGTAATTATGGTAATTTTAATTGTCGTTATTTTAATTGTTCCTTTTATATACTGTCTGAAATTATACATTACTTATTTCTTCTTATTATTATTATTTGCGTTTTGATTTATTTTTTTATATGCTAATGAAATGCATGAAAGATTCCTATGCCTTTTTTTTAAGGAACATTAGTATCACAAACTGCAAAATTCGATTTAGTCGATAAGTTGATAGGCAATCGTTTAAAGATGCTCTTAATATAATAGCATAAAATTTACTTTATTATGTTTTCGTATGTTAAAATTGTAAGTAAACACAAATTGTTTAAACTTTTAGTTATTTATCCGGATCTTGGCTGTTAGATCTAAGTTTTCATTTGTGAAAAGGTTTTTTTCCTTTATAACATAAGTTATGTACTTAAATAACTTATACTTAAAAAAGGTTTTTAGGAAAACGTTAAAAACGATAAAACGTTTCATTTAGAGTTAATAAAAACCAATAAATAACGTTTTCAGAAAAATGTCTTTCACCGCTTCATATGGACGTTGAAACCAATAAAAAACGTTCACAAAACGTTTTCAAAAAAAAACGTCCGGTCACCTTTTCATATGGACGTTTAAAAAACCAAGAAAAAACGTTTTTACGGGACCATTAAAAAACGTTCTTGTGCCCACAGGGTAAGTTTTGTAAAGACCCGTATTTTACGGATCCGGAAAGCTAGGATATATAAGGAAAAAGTATAAAAAAGTTCGGCTTGGAATAGACTTACTAAGACCCGTATTTTTACGTGTCCGATCTCAGCTAGTTACAAATGACTTGTATTAAGCATCAACTAGGTTTCAGTCTCTTTTGCACAGGCAAAAGCTGTTTATGATTAAGATAATAATCAAAACATGAATAAATCAAATCAAAAATGACAAATAAACATGACTAAAAAACAATAAAATTGTTTTTGAAAGTCAAACTTAACCCATGACTAAAATATCTCAATACTAACTTTTTGCTAATTCATTAACAAAACTTAATTTTTTATTTTCATTACCTTTTAGAGTAATAGTTAGAAAACTTTACAACGTGATTATAAGTTACAATTTAAAAAAATAATAAAAGCACAGGCTTATCCGCTGACAAAGTTTGATGCCATATATATTTTTGCTAAGCAACAAAAATATAAATAACTTAAATCTAAAATTTGTTTATCATTCATCACTGCCTTAACTGTTTTCAAATTGATGTCGGACTTGAGCGAAATTTGTATACATTTTTTGCTATTTGATTGTAAAATTTGGTGGTCTAGGTCTCGTCTAATAGTAAAAAAGGACCCTGCATTTAATTCAATTAGAGTTGCATTTTGATATACAAGATTTTGAAAGATCAAGAAATTTTTTTATTTGAAAACTAAAAGTGTCGCTGCTCTGTGCATTTTTCATAGCAATTTGCTTTCATGGAATGGTAACTCTCTGTGCAATTTTCATGACAATTTGAGTAAGAACAATAAAAAAATAAAAAATAAAATAATTTTAGCATTTCTTGAAGAAAGCATAAATATGTTCAACAACTATTATGAAATTTTCTTTTTAAGAAAATTTGAAACAATAATTTAATTAGTTCATTTACAATATATGTTTTTAATACAAAAATCGTTATAAACTTAAATAAAAATTGGGTCAAAATAACTCCATATTGAAAATGCTTTAATAATTTTAAATATTTTCTAAACGCTCTACCTTAAATTCTCTTTCTTAAGACATACACGCATGTTGGTTAAAATAGTTCCCCTTCAAAAAACAGCGAGAAACAACTTCATAAGAGTGGTTTATTATAATCATAAATAAATTTGTGTGACTGTGACAAAAATAAAAGTTTACAAAAGTGCAATGCATACATATAAGTGAGTTCATTCGTATCACACATATTCGATATATAGTTATATATTATATATAAAATGTTGTACAAATTTAATAAATAACATTAACATCAAATCACTATAACACAAAAATCCCCTAAAAACATTATTAATATAACTAATTTATTACAAATCACTTTAAAATAATTTTTACAATTTTTATCGTTTTTTTTTGTCAATTTTTAGATATAAGCTTTACTAATTTAGTTATTTATTAATAAAATATATTATAAATTAAATAATTTAGCTTAAAGTTCAACTCAAATAAATTAAAAAATCTGAAAAAATCAGTTATTAGATCGTACATCATTAGATCAATTCATTAAATTAATAGACGTTTTATAATTACATTACATATAACTTTCATATAAATAATTTATTTTATACAATATTTTTTGTGCAACCAATAATCTCTTTGTTTGCAACTTTCACTGCAATAAATTTGTTTGAGGCATTTCATACATTTAACGATGCCAGGTTCACCACAAATGCAATACAGCTCAGTAATTTCTAATAAATTTAAAACATTAAATATCAAATTTGAAAAATATAAAAGGAACAATTATATATAAATTTAGATTTTACATATTTTTAATTTTCCAAGTTTTTTCATTAGTAAATTGTTTACGTCAGCTCATGGTGTAGAGTTAAAACATCATATACATCATTATACACAAAAAAAAAAAAACTAAGTGGAGTCATGATGTGTAAAACTCCAAAACAGTTCATGTTGTTCCAAAAGTTTCATGTTTGGTATTGATGTACAGAATATTATTTGTTGGAATAAAAACTTGCACGTTCATATTTGCATTTCCCCCCCCCCCCCCTCAATTTTGATGGAAAATGTGAAAACTTTACACAATCAACAACTCCTGGATCTACTTAAGACAAGTTAACCGCAAACAACGGTTTTGTTACAGATTAGTGTCAATGAACCCCTGAAAACAGTTGCTTGGAAAAGCTATTTTAAGCATAAACGCATTGTTACCCTTGTGTTTGAATGAACAGTCGCTCATATAGTCAACTGTCTTGGTATAAGTGTCCTTGAGAAACATCAACACCAAAAATTCAAAATTTTGCTATAGCAACGCAAAATTTCATGTTGAAAAAGTTGCTCTAGAGTGCCTGAACAGAGAGGGCATTTCTATAAATTAATATACTCAAAACTAATAAATTTAAAAAAACGAACCAATACCTATTGACCGCAAAAATATTCAAAGCCTAATAAAACGGCTTATAGAAAGTTGTTATAGAATTACTCAAAGAAGGGTGGTTAAAAAGTTTCAGATCTATCTCGTAACAAAAATAATCACCACAATCAGTAAAAAAATAGCAAATAAAGGGCCAATGACTCATCTGAAAAATTACCAATAATAGATCTTATGAAGATAAAGTTGTTTATATTCTGATATATATTAGTTACATTTAAATGTACAATCACAAACTACATCACAATCTATAACTAGCACACATATACTAAGTGCAGACGATGTAATGCAATTTTAATGACAATTTTGGTATTTTGAGGGAAAAAATAATTGAATGTTGAATGTTTCTACTTGTAATGTCTGGTAATTTCTACTAATGATGTTCATTTATAAGTTTTTGAAATGTTTCTAATGTTCATTAGTATTAATATAAAAATATGAACAGTCATATCAATGTACATCATTGTTGAACAGTAAATAATACTCGTTCTGTTACAAAATTTTTTCCTATTAAATGACAAAAGGTTCAAAGTTGTTCTTAAGAATAACGGTTACAGAAAAAAAAAATCTATTTGAAAGAATAGAAGACTTTTGAAAAAAACAAAATAGAAAACCTTATTATTATTAATTTAAGTAATGACAATATTGATAATATTTTTTATTGTAAAAATAATGATGATAATTTAAAAGTTATAAATTGCAATATTTAATTTAAATACAAATAACGATATTGAAATGTCTTTTTTAAATCTAGTGAAATTTTAAGTGAATCAAATGTAGGATCAAATCCTCTTAACTTCAAACAGTTTATTGAATTAAAACCTGAAAATGATTTAATAAAAAAATGAAATTATAAAATTACCATCTTTGGTTATCATCTTCACTTTGATTTGCTTTTTAAATGCATCGCGTACAAGAACTGTTTTCTCAGTGGCTGGATGAAATGTCTTTTTATGTGATGAAACAAACACAAAATCCAACTCACTTCCGATTGCTTTTTTAACTAATGGACGAAGAAAAGACAATGAGTTATCTATATTAACACGAGTTACACCAGCATACTGGAAAGAAGAAAAAGCGCCATCTGTCATCTGAAAAATTTCCAATAACCGCATACCTTCATCTGAAGAATTAGAATAATTCAGTTAACAATTATATAATAAACGAGTATATGCATTTATATAAATAAAAGCATTAAATTTGTTTATACATATATTATAGGCAAATTTTTTTTTTTTTTTTTGTAATTCACCTCCCTAAGGCCAAGAAGGCCACAACAGATGAGGAGGCTATTACTACTGGTTATAACCCTCTCCCAACTCTATAAATCAGAAACACGAACCTTGACGAACAGGGCCGCTGCGCGGAGAAGCAAGTTGATATACCTGTTTATATATATTTTAATAAATCATCAAAAAATTATATACATTTTAAAAAATAATAAAAAAAAGAAAGAAAAAACAAAAATATAAAAGATAAGCTAATAAGTAAAGCTTGATAATAAAATTTTGACCTTCTTCTTACAACTTGAATTAATAAATTTTAATTCTTGTTATAAAAACTTATAATATATATATATATATATATATATATATATATATATATATATATATATATATATATATATATATATATATAGAAATATATATAAATACTGAAAGATACAACAAAGAATATTGTTAAGGAGAAAGAAAACAGGTGACAGAAGACTTAAAAAAAAAGTCAGAAAAATATGATGGGAGAAAAAACCATTGATGTATAAGAAAAGAAACAAGGTAATAGATAAATTAAATATTTTTGAGCATGAAGATACAGATGCAATAAAAGAATGCAACTTTGCTGAATGTCAAGCTGAATAAGTTTTAGTTGACAAAAAAAACTAAAGATTATAATATTTGTAGAAAAGTGAAAAATATGCAGCCTTACAATGATGGCATAGTAGCTCAAGCTTTGGAATTTGAAAGAGTATAATTAACTACATTAACTACATTTACATATATTATAGCTTTTGGAATTTGAAAGAGTATCTTTAAAGAAACCAGCCCAAATAAAACAACAGTATATTATACAGGGACAAATAAAAGAATTGTAGAGGCAGATAATGAAATTAGGAGTAAGGAAACAGCAAACACAATAAAGAGAGGTAACCTTAGCAGGTGCAAACATTGAATTCGATTGCATTGGTTATCATGAGAGGTCAGTAGTATATAATAATCCATAAAGATGTTAAGTAAAGGACTTAGCAACATCAAAAATATTTTAATAATTGTTTGCAGTAAATAACTGAGTTTTGTTAATGTTTTTCAAAATTCACAAGCCATTGCAAATCCCAAGCTGTCAAACAAGAGAGATCAATTTTAAGATCAGCTGCCTGTTGTAAGTAATTAAAATGTGATGACTTATCAAAACGAGAATATATAATTGTGTTATCAGCAAATAAAATCTTTTTATTTACCTCTATTACGAACCTCACTTTTTTTTTGACAAGTCAGCTGGAATAAAAAAATTTACAAAATATAAACCTACTATAAGCTATAAATAAAAGTAACATATCTACCTGGATCCAAGAAATTATATAGGAGGTGCAGAGAAGCGAATAACATTGCCACAATAAAAATTATGAGAAGAATCCCAGGTTGCGTTATGGTAGTAGTAAGTAGCGTGATGATAAGGTTGGACGAAAAAGCAAAAAATAAAAGGTTTAGAGAAATCATTACATGGTTCTAACCAATTAAAGAAATACAAGGAGAAACTGAACACAGGTTAGGGTCAGAAATAAGGCAAAAATCAAGGAGTTAAGTTTAGTGATTAGGGTTGTCTGGAAAACGAGTCACAAAGTATCTGAAGTCACAAAAATCTGAGTAAGAGAAATACAAAAGTTATGAGCTTTGAGACTTGAGCTTTTGAACTGGCAGGGTTAGCGGTACTACAGCCAAGCTATTCAGTGTGATGAGCATTAAAGTCACCAATAACAGCAATATTGACTGATAGATAAAGAGAAAAAGCACAGTTAATACGATCAGAGATAATACCAAAAGAAATGTTTCTCCTTGAGAAGAAGAAAAACAGTTAATAACAAACAGATAGGTAATTGAGTGAAGAGGTTCTAAACAAAAACACATAAATAAATGGTCAGAGGATTCAAACTTGATTTCATGACCAACAGGAAAATTGATGCGTAAGTATATGTCTAATCAAAGCCAATGGTTATTGGAGACTTAAGGAATCAGATTGAAATATCCATCAACATAGAGATATATATCTTTCTATATAGAGTTTATATATATATCTATATATCAATCTCTCTCTCTCTCTCTCTCTCTCTCTCTCTCTCTCTCTCTCTCTCTCTCTCTCTCTCTATATATATATATATATATATATATATATATATATATATATATATATATATAATATATATATATATATATATATATATATATATATATATATATATATATATATATAATATATGTATATATATATAATATATGTATATATATATATACATTTCCCTCCCTCTAAAGTGAGCTATAGCTGTACAAAAAATATTGAAAGAATTATAAAAGGCCATAATTTTGCATTGATTAAAAAAAATGAATTTCTCAAAGAAAAAAATACTGAAAATTGTAACTGCAAGCAAAAACTTGACTGCCCTATGAATGGCAAATGCTTATCAAAAAATATTATTTACAAATGCATTGTTTCCTCGCAAAACAACCCTGATAAACAATATATTAGCTTAACCGAGGGCAAATGGAAAAAATGTTATGCCAATCACAAACAATCTTTTAAACATAAAAAATACTCAAAAGAGACTATGCTGTCTAAATATATTTGGCAACTAAAAGAAAAAAATATTAATTTTAAATTAGACTGGTCTATCCTAAAAACTGTGCCTGCCTATAATAATATTTCCAAAAAATGTATACTATGTTTACAAGAAAAATTTGAAATTATTACTCATTTAGATCAAGAAAATTTACTGAATAAAAAATCAGAATTAATCTCTAAATGCAGACATGAAAATAAGTTCCTTTTAAAAAACTATAAAATCGAATGACCAGTCCAAATTTATCCAAATTCTAAAGAATCCTTTTCATGAATTTTTAATTATCTAATGCAGTTAATGCAACTTCCTGGTTGCAAAATACTACAGTTATTACATAATTAATTTTAACAATTACCAACTTCCTGTGAAATAATTTTTTTCTATAATTTGAAATTTTTTAATGTTTAGACATTCTTCCTGATGAACCTACTGATGGAGAAACACTGTGTAGAAGAAAGAAAAAATTAGATTAGTGTTTTTACTAATTTATATATATATATATATATATATATATATATATATATATATATATATATATATATATATATATATATATATACATTAAACAAAATTGTTTTACTTTATTTTATTTCACACACACAAATATATATATATATATATATATATATATATATATATATATATATATATATATATATATATATATACATATAAATATTTTTATATATATATGTATATGTATATGTATATATATATATATATACATACATACATACATCTTTATATATATATATCTACATCTATACCTCTCTCTCTCTATGTATATATATATATATATATATATATATATATATATATATATATATATATATATATATATATATATATATGTATATGTATGTATATATGTATATATATATATATATATATATATATATATATATATATTTATATATATATATATATATATACCAACCCTTGGAATTAGGGTCGGCATTTGGCAAAACTCCGACTAAGAATAAGTCTCTTCAATAATTTGCACTTTTTAAATTTTTGAATAATGCTTGAATGTCTGCAATAAATATAAGTATATTAATTGTTTGTAACATACCTTTGTTAATAGTAATCTCTCCTGGTAATGTCATTGAAGAGTTGTAATGTGGATCATGATTCGTCTGAGCTTCTGCATTATTTACTTTATTAATTGGAGGTACTGTACCAGTTAAATTGGTAGACATTGAAGAAGTTGCCAATGGAGAAAGAACTCCATACCTTTTAGGTGGCTCAGAATACTGCACAAAATTATATAAATCTTATTTAATTAAATTTTTTTAATCTGGTTTATATGTTATAAAAATTCTTTATTACTGGATTTTATAGATAAGATAAAACTTACATCATTTAATATAATTTGCTAAATCATAAAAATGTTACCATTTTATCTTGCTCATCATTCTTTTTCGCATCAATTCGCAAGCATTCCTCACTGGTAAAAACATCTCTCACATTCTTTAGAGATCTACTTGTAATTCTATGATTCACTGTGCTGTCCTCTGATTGTGTTTTAATTGAGCTTGTGGACCTGATAACATTTTCTGGAAGAACTGTTTGATCATAGCCATAATTTACAAATGCAAATTTTTTATTACTCAATACATTTTTTTCTTCCTAATATAAACGAAAAAAAACAAATAAAATAAAGCAAATAAAATTAAAATATTTTTTTGCCTTTTTTATTCTATTTTTATTTAATTCTTGCTTTTCCTTTTTTTCTATTCTTTTTTATTTTTCCAATTACTTAAACATGACAAACCATATTATATTGTTTTAATTGGTTTAAATAAAATTAAATTATATTATACTGTTGTAATCACATTCTGTGAAATTTAGCTCCAAGTAGTCAGTAAAAATTTCTGAATAATAATATTAAACATTTTTCTTTCCTTTTTGCCTTTAATTTATTCGAACCTGTGTTTTTGCATTTCATTTTCTTTGTCATTCAAACTTTTTACTTCATTTTAATTTTAATTTTTTTTTATCTAAAGGATTTTGTTATTTGTTTGTTAACTTTTATTTTTCAAAATAATCCCTTAGAGTTAATGTTCTATATATAATGTTTTATTTATATTATTTTATGATATAAATAATGTTGTATAAAAAAAATAAAATTACAGATTTATTTAAGTTGCTAAAGAATTAGGACAGAGTACAGGAAAAAACAAAACAAAAATTTTCTACTTTAAAATAACTTTTTTGTACATTTTTTTTTACATTTAAAAAATTCCGGAATATTATTATTTTTAAATGATTTTATAATTTTTTTTTAAGTGTTTTTTTTAGTAGTAATTTTGCACACAACCAAAACTTCTTATATATATCTATATATATATATATATATATATATATATATATATATATATATATATATATATATATATATATATATATATATATATATATATATATATATATATATATATATATGTATATATATATATATATATATATATATATATATATATATATATATATATATATATATATATATATGTATGTATATATATATATATATATATATATATATATATATATATATATATATATATATATATATATATATATATATATATATATATATATATATATATATATATTAGTAGAAAATCACTTAACTAAATTTTTTTCCATTTGACACTGTGTTTCATCAACAAAGATTCATCAGAAAATGTTGATGAAACACAGTGTCAAATGGAAAAAAATTTAGTTAAGTGATTTTCTACTAATATATAATTGCTCTGTTCTTTTAAGAACATTGAGCACTCTATTGTGTAGAATACCTTTTAAAGTTGTTTAAATATATATATATATATATATTTATATATATATATATATATATATATATATATATATATATATATATATACATATATATATAGAACCCTTAGATGTTGTCCGAAAGTTTTTTCCATATTTTGTTGACAAAAAGTAAAAATTAAAATGCAAGACCGGAATTTTTTTTTTTAATAATGATAGACTGCCTGCCCCAACCAAACCCTCAGTCGATGTAGCAGCACTCCCTTGCGGGTCAGGCTATTTGTCAGTCGATGTAGCAGCACTCCCTTGCGGGTCAGGCTATTTGTCAGTCGATGTAGCAGCACTCCCTTGCGAGTCAGGCTATTTGTCAGTCGATGTAGCAGCACTCCCTTGCAAGTCAGGCTATAAGATAGTCGATGTAGCAACACTACCTTGCGAGTCAGGCTATAAGATAGTCGATGTAGCAACACTCCGCGCATGATTTACATTAAAAAAAATAAAAATAAAAACATTTTATTAAAAAAAATAAAAATAAAAACATTTTATTAAAAAAAATAAAAATAAAAACATGGTTTATATTTTTAAAAACATTCAGAATGTTTTAAAAACATTCAGAATGTTTTTAAAAACATTCTGGTCAATTAAATTTGCGTTTTTGTGGTTTTTTTATATAACAATTAATTTGTAATTAAATTAATGGTTTTGACTTTCGTCCAACACGGAAATGTTGGACGAAAGTCAAAAGTAATTAAAAGTGACGTATGTGTTGGCGTAAGAATCACTTTTTTCCTTCCGCTCTTCCTAAAGCCAACAAACTATAGATCTATATATATATTATATATATATATATATATATATATATATATATATATATATATATATATATATATATATATATATATATGCATATATATATATACATATATATATATATACAAATTTTTATTTGAATATATATATCTGATAAATTATATGCATATCTTTAATTATTGTTGCTCCATGTTCCATCATGTTGATGTATTTATTATTATTGTTCTTTTGTTATCATTATTATAATCTATCTTTATCTTTTTTTATCTTGTTTAATCTTTATCTATATCTATATCTTTGTTTTGGATGTCTAATTAATATACTAAATCATGGTAGCAGTGAAGATTCTTTATAAAGTAATCATGGTAGTAGTGAAGATTCTGTATGAAGTTATCATGGTAGTAGTGAATAAGGATTGTATATTTACCGACTTTTTGATTTACTGGTAATTTGAAAATTGTAATACCTGTAAATCGGTAAATTACCGATAAACTTTATATATCAATAAATCAATACAACTTTTATCAATTATCATTTTTTAAGAAGTAGCTTCATAGAAAGCTTAAACTATCCAATGTCTTGTCTCCTAATCAAGTTCTAATTTTAGTTCAAATTAGCCCAGCTCCTGAAAATACTCTTTCAGGTTCAACACTTGTTGGATGAATGGTCAACAAATAGTCAAAAATTATTTGAATGTACTTCCCTTGTATATTTTCTTATTGAAAGTACTCCAACTCTTTTTTATAACTTCTTTTACACCTTTTGTGTTAAAACCTTTTTTAACTTTTTTCTAAAACAGTTACTCCTTTATTCTTGTCCAATTGTTTTTAAAGAAAAATATGAAGTTTTGCCTTCATAAAAAATCAGTATTTGATTTAACAGTAATGAGATTGTTATTTATATCTGAACCTGATTCGCATTAATGTACCAAATATTTTTACAATAGTTTTAATAACTACAGCTTTACTGCTGATATTTAAAATGCCATAATTGTCTTTAACAGAAATAATATCATTAGGGTCTGCTATATAGTGTGAGACGTCTGAAATTATCATTCTTCTTTCTTTAATACAACTTATTAATTCATTTTTTAAAACAATACTTAAAAAAGTGTTTTGGTTACTTAACTTGTATAACATAAATTTTAATGTAAGATTGTCTACATATAAATTAACCTTTTTATTAAAATCAATGTTAATTTTTAAAATTATCAGAATTTTTCGAAAAGCATCTTTAAGTTTTAAAAATCTTTCCAGCATGCTTAATAAACTAATCCATCTAGTTTTACAGTCAAAAATTAAAAAAAGTTCTTTTCTGACAGTTCCTTTAATGCATTTTTGCAGTAGTTTATAATTTCTGGTTGGTGATTTTCTGATAAATTTTACAACTTTCCGAATTTTTGTAATTAAAGAATTTAGCTCTGTGTTTTGTAGAACAAGTTGGGTAGTGTTGATATCTTTGTGGTCTACTTCAAAATTTTCAAGTTCAATTTCCTAATAATCAGAATCAACATTAAGTAATACATTACCATCATGTTCATTAACATCTTGTAAATCTGTTGAACTAATATTATAAAGTACTTTTATGATTGCCAATTGTATGCCATGTACGATATATAACTGATGGTTTTAATTAAGTAACTTTACTGTTCTCTTGTTAATGGCAGCTCCGTCTTATATTATGCACACAATATTTGACAAAGCTATATTAAAGTCTTTAAGCTTCTTTTCAATTAGTTCTACGCATACCTCAGCAGGTGTGGATCCATAAATCCAAGTCTATCCAAGATTCCAAAAATTACCATCATTTCCATGAATAATACTTATTTACCGGAAGTTTTTATTTGATGTCCATTCATCTGTGGTAAGGCTATAAACTTTTTTATTGAGCTGATTCTGTGAAATTTCTTTTACAACTTATTTCCTTATTTTATTGACATAACCTATTACTTTTTTTTGAATGGTTTTGGGCAGTTTCGGTAATTCTATGTACCCTATTGTTTTGTGTAACATCTTTGAATCTTCAAATGTACAAAATTTATTGAAAGGAGTGTCATCTTGTGCAATCATTCTTGAAAGTACAGCTTTAAGAGAATTGTCTCTTATTTTGATAAAAGAAGTAAATTTCGATGCTATTGCAACCGCCGGCTCTTTTGCGCGTTCTTCTATATTTCTTTTTAACACATAAATCAGAGGCGTTCAAGCAAAAGAATGCTTTACACTTTTATATTTTTAATTTTTAATCTTTTGACAAGAAAATAAATAGTTTATTTAATATTTATAGTATGTTCTTTATTAGATATAAATATTCAGCAATTAGAAATTAAAACAACCCTTACATAGCAAAAAGCTTGATTTACCAGTAAATTACAAAAACTTATCGGTAAAAAACTTGATCCAAATTTAGGTATTTACTGGTTAAGTGATAACCAGTATTAAAATCCCTAGTAGTGAAGATTCTTTATAAAGTAAAAACAAATGAATAATCTATTATAGATTATTATTGTGGGTATTGATGGTATACACTCTTATGTTTTAAAAAGTTGCTCAACTAGTTTCAGTAGGCCACTTTCACTTATATTTAAATGCTCCATAGTTTCTGGTCAAGTTCCATCATATTAGAAGCTTGCAAATAAGTACCCATTCACAAGAAAGGTTGTCGTACTGATCCAGAAAACTGTTGACCTATTTCACTTACTTCTGTTGTTTGTAAGGTTATGGAAAAGTTACTTTGCGACTTTATGGGAGACCATTTGTACACCTCCAATTTATTATCCTATCATCAACATGGATTTGTTCAAAATCGTTTGTGTACGGCTAATCTTTTAGAAGTATTTGACATTATTACCAAAGCTCTTAATGATTGCGCTCTGCACTACTAGTTCTTTTAGACTTCACTTAAGCTTTTGATTGAGTCTCACATTCTTCTCCTAAAACTAAAAAGATACAGTTTCAGTGACATGATCCTTAATTGAATAAAAGATTTTTTGAGCAATAGAAAACAACATGTTATTCTTGGTAAACTCTCTTCTGATTGGATAGATGTATTGAGTGGAGCTCCTCAGGACTCGGTTATCACTCCACTTTTGTTTTTTATTTTTATTAATGCCTGAGTTTTTATCTAATTTCTATAAGTTATTTGCTGATGACACTCTATTAATTGCAAAAATCAAAAGTTCATCTGATCTAGAACTAGTCCAAAAAGATATCGATCTCTTACAAAATTGGTCTAAACTTTGGGGCATGGAATTTAATAAAAATAAATGCAAAGTAATAAGCTTTTATGGTGGTTAAAACTACTCTTTTGGTATGCTTAACTCAGCAAACACTCTTATTCCTTTTGAAAATGTTGATATTGAAAAGTCACTAAGAATTTATTTCAACAACAAACTTAAGTGGTCTGATCAAATAAGTAATGCAGCATTAAAAGCTAACCAGATGCTTGGTATTCCTGAAAGAACTTTTATTAACTGGAATCCTATTATATTTTTAAAACCATATACTACCTATGTTCGTCCACTGCATGAATTTTGCGCTCCAGTATGGAACCCCTATTTAATGAAAGATATTGAGACTCAAAAAAATTCAATGCATAGCAACTAAACTTGTTCCTCAATTAAGAAATATGAACTATGAATCTCGATTGGCAAATTTGGGATTAACACCGCTTTCAAAAAGATGAATGAGAGGCGATTTGATTCAGTATTTCAAAATCTACAAGAATTTTAATGAAGTCAAGTTACTAAATTCAAATATAACACCTAATTATTTTTCAAATTATCCTGCAGGAAACTTACAAAACAAAATCCACAACCATACCATTGTCAGAGAAATTTCAAATAACTTGCATCAACATTTCACTTCTTACCTAATAGAATTGCATCCCAATGGAATGCCTTGTTTTCTTCCGTTGTTTCCTCATTCTGTCAATGAATTTAAAAACAAATACAATAATTTTTGTCTCTCCACTAGATTAAAGTCTACTACAGCAGGGCATCGCTAGATGTCCAGTTCATAGAAGCTAACTACTTCTATTGTAGATTATTAATAATAATAATTTAAAATTATCCTAATTCTAAAGAACTCTTTGCATAATTAATTTTTAATTTCTAATTTAGTTGATGCAACTTTCTGGTTGCAAAATAACTTCAGCTCTCGTATAATTAATTATAAGTTCCTGTAAAATATTTTTCTTTAATTTAAATTTTTTGATGTATAGACATTCTTTCTATAAATTAGTAAAAAAACTTATCTATTTTTTACATGCATATAAACAAGTACAATTTTTTATATAGAAAATCCATAAATCACATGTCTTATGAGCTTTAAAGTCATTCAAACATAAAAAGTCAAAATTTGGTTTTTATCTCATTACAATTATCATAAACTTTTATCAAATTTATTTTTATTTTATTTGTATTCTTAATTTTATTCTTATTTCTTTTCAAAAAACACTGAATAAAATATTATTCAACTCCAGATTTCATTTAAACAGTTGTTAAAAAAATAACCTCTCTATCAACAAAAAAATAACCTCTCTATCAACAAAAAAATAACCTCTCTATCAACTAGATTCATTAATGTAGCAGAAGAACTTTCTAACATATTTTCACTTGCACTTTCAGATTCATTTTCATTTTCAATTTCATTTTCAGTTTCATTTTCTGTTTCAATTTTAGAAATAGAAGGTTGTGAAGCAACAAAAAATTTTTGGTGAAGCCATTTATCTTCTTTTATTGAAATTTTAGAACCCTAAAAAATAAAGTGTCTACTTGTTAACTGAAAACATCTTATAAATGTATTGTTAAAGTCTAAAATAAAATTTTAAACAATAGTTAATTCACTAAAATAATATTTTATTTACACTGATAAAATAAATATTTATTCACAATTTATAAATTAATATTAATTACTAAACTAATATCACACTTTTACATTAAATAAAATAAATTAGTGTACCATATTTAAGTTGGATAGATCACTGTTTGTTTTTTCAAACATGTTATGCTCATCACACTAAAAACATATAAAAAAAAAAGAAATATTTATTTCCATAAAGTAAAAAATGTATTAGTATCTTTAAAAATGTTATTAACTTATCTTGTATTATTTTTATTGTTATTATCTTTTTCCTTTTATTTTTTTATACCTTTATATTTTCAATTATTAGTTAAGTATTAATTTTTTGTTGCATACATACAAAGATATATATATATATATATATATATATATATATATATATATATATATATATATATATATATATATATATATATATATATATATACATACATATATATATATATAATTTCTTATAATTAAAATATATATCTAAATAGATGTTTAAATAACCATTAATCTGTTTATATTTTTACATTTATGTACTAATTTTATTGTGTTAATTAATCATAAACTCATTTCCATTTATTAATATTATTTTTATTTTTTAATTTTATAAACTATATATATCATATAAATTTTTGTTTATATAAACATCTATGTTTTATTACCTTTTGTTCAGCTTTTCCAAGTATCTTCTTCCTAAGTTTTGATTTATACCTTAAATAAAGTAAAACACAAGTAATTCCAACAAAAAAAGCTACACATAAACTTGCTACTGCAACCTTCCATGAGTTAGAGCTTACAGCATTTTTTTGTTGCATAGTTGTTCCATTGACAGACAAATAGCTGGAAGCTTTCAATAAAGCGCCATTATATTCAAACACTAATTTACCATTACTTAAATCTGAAAACAAACTATCTGCAAATGTATTTTGATTTACCTTGTCCATCAAGATATCCATAATAATATAAATACTTCCTTTCGTTGCATTAATCATTGTAACTGTGACAACCCGATGGTTATTATAGTATTCATACTTTTCATAAAACAATTTAAACTGACTTTCAAATAAATCTTTATTTGGAAGCACATGCAAGTCATAGTCATATTCAAACATGATTTTAATGTTTGCAGAAACTGATGGAGTTTTGCATCTGTGACTTGTTTTACTAAATGTTAAAGTCAGCTGAGGACTAAAAGTGCTTTCTAAATTTAGAATTAAACCTGAATCTAAAGCAACAACTTTCTTCTCACTGTTTAAATCAAACTTTTTTTTGAAAGTATTTATTATTCTTCTAGGAGAGTAGTAAATTTTATTTACAATTAAAACAGGTGGAATTTGATAAAAAGAAACACCTGCGTTTTCAACATGAATTTGCCAGTCAGTTACACTAAGGAAATATCCATCCAAACTTTTGTTCATAGAAACAATGTCAACAAACTTTATTTTGCTATCTACTTTAAAGGAGTAGTTATATAATATATTGATGTTTGACTGTATTAGCTGTTCATGAACAATATTACTGTGGTAGGTGATTACAGCAAACAAATCTGAATTAGGTTTTTTCCAGCTATCTACATCAAAATGTTTTGATATTACTGTCATCAAAAACTGGCATCCT
Organism: Hydra vulgaris; assembly: GCF_038396675.1. Classification (NCBI taxonomy): domain Eukaryota; kingdom Metazoa; phylum Cnidaria; class Hydrozoa; order Anthoathecata; family Hydridae; genus Hydra; species Hydra vulgaris. Next base: position 62,400,374 of record NC_088927.1, on the reverse strand, counting down.
GAAGACTCAGAAGGTTCTTTAAACTGAATATCTAAAATAGCATCATTGTTTCCAATATAAATGTCATAAATGTTCATGACATCTTCTTTATCAATAAATCCATTCAGATCTGTATCCATATTAAAGTTAGTAGAATCAACAACAACAGTGCCGTATAAATGTTGATAATAACTCAAACGTGCAACATCAAGTATATCAAATGAACAATCTTTATGTATATCATATGTTATGTTTTCTTGACAACCTGGCATGAATTTTATTTGGTTTAGAGATTGATCAACAAATTTGTTTAAAGAAAATTGAAAACTTGACTTTGTGATATTTTGTGTATTGATTAACCTCATGACAGCAAACTTAATAAAACCTCGATTTAGTTCTGAAAAACCAAGTACACCAATAAATCTTTTTGTAAGATTAGTTGAACTGACAAAGCTGTAGTCGCTCTCAACAAAATCAGCATAAACGGATGATTGAAAGTTTATTTCAACATCAAAAGCTAGTAAAGGTTCCCATCCAACCACGATATAAAATGGAACAGTTGTGTTGCTTTGAAACTCACTTAAATTGTTGGTCTAATAATTAAAAAATGCATAAAATTAAAGTAATAGTACAATAAAAAATAAATATGCAGATAATATAAAATATTTGGTTTAAGAGGTAATGTCTATTTATTATTAAATGAATTAATATTTTTAATTTCAAATCAAATTTTGAACTGTATCACTAGCTTAAAGAAATTCTTCTATATTATAAAATCAGAATGCAAATTGAACTCTTTTTTTGCTATATTTTGCCTGATTTAACAATTTTGCATTTCGTTCAGAAAAATCTATTATTGTTATAATTGATGTAGGTAATCTGCGGTGTTTAAACTAGACTAAGTAATGAAAGCTAACAGAGAAATATGAAACATTTTTACTGAAAAAACTTTTTATTTAATTTAGGATAAGTAATAAAAACAAAGAAAAACAAACAGATTTTTAGAATAAACACAGATTTCTTTAAAGAAGAAAAAGCTTATACGCAAATCACAGTCGACAGTAATTTTATTTTTTAAGTGTACCTTAAACAAAATAGGACAAATAAGTAACCATAAACCATTAACTACAAAAGTTTAACTTACTTTAAAAAAAATATACATATGCATAGATATGTCAATATTTAAAACTAATAAATATAAAATGATAGGAGGTATAAGATAAAGAAATAACATTATTGCTTTTGTGTAATCATAATTTATGTAGTGGTGGTAATAAACTTGTCCTCAGAATCATGTTTATTAATACTGACGTTTTGAGGGAGGCTCAGCATCAAAACCTAGTTTATCCCGTCAGATAAACATCACCATTTATGCTTTACCTGTGATTTACGCCTGCTCCATACTACAGTAAAAAAGAACTTCACTACAAACAGCAATATCCTCGTTATTTTTCAATATTTTTGAAGAAATAATAAGGATAGAATAAGTGAGAGATGTGAATTCAATACCATATACTATAACAAATTTAAAGTAAAATTAAAAACATATATATATATATATATATATATATATTTATATATATATATATAAATATATATAAGATTATATATATAATTAGACATTGAAATATATATAAAATCATAAAAACAACAAATCCACACAAAGTATAACACTGTCATAGATACCTAGATCAAATGTTGCTAACCAATCAAATAAACAGGTTTTCAATAAAATGTAGCAATAACAACAAAAATATTAAATAAAACCACTACAATATCAAACGCCAAAAACAACATAAAGAAGAAAAAAATTATTCAGAATCACCATGATCACCCTGACTTGTTTTTTTTTGCAAAGCCAAGGAGAAATTAACTTTGATTTAAAATACCTCAACCTTGGAGTCTCTATTTCTTTAACTATTATGCTGACATAGCAATAAACCTTTGTTACAATGTTTCAACAGATTTCTTGGATTTTTGAATTTCAATGGATCAACAGATTTCTTAAACTCTGTAGTAGCTCAGAGAGGTAATCAAAGTATTACTTATCAGAGAGTAATGCTTTGATACTTTCCATCAACAGATGCAAAATACCTAAGTATTACTTATTATTATTAGCACAATGTTGTGTATGGTTGGTGTCTTTGTTAGTGCGTTTGGGGTACATTGTTGAGCCACATAAAGACCTCTTTCTTACAATTATGAATTAATTAGTGAAACTGAAGCAACTGCCTAACATTGCTTAACATGTCATGCACTATGATTCATATTTGATAAAGTTTGATGATTAAATCAAATATGATACATCACCACTTAATTGTTTCAATCTATTTTTACAAATATTCATGGTATAACTCTAATCCTAGCTTGTGCACAAATTCTCCTTGCTCTCCTTGTGATTTAAATCGTGCTCTGGTCTTAATGAAATGTTTTTCTTGTAGTTCTTTTTCAGACTCTATCATTGCACATCTTATTACTATATTAAACATGAGATTTCTTTCATGATTATATTTGTGTCTTTGGGCTGATTTTTTGTATCATTCCACTGATAATTGCGTTCCTAATCAATCTCCTGGATTCAGGCAGAAATAGAAGTTTTTATTCTTTTTAAGAATAGCAGCTTTACTAGAAGATTTTCACCTTCTTATTCTTTCTCGAAATACTCGTCTTTTATGGTGTATGCAAAAATATTTTTGAGGTTATTAAAACATTGCTATCTAGCTACAGTATTATTTCCAATAATTTATAAGTTACTTATATTGAGGTTCCATCCCTAGTCCTGTATAGTCTTTCACATATATGTATATATAAATATATATACATATATGTGAAATATATATATATATATATATATATATATATATATATATATATATATATATATATATATATATATATATAATATAGATCTCCCTAATATTAAATCTAAAGTGGCCTTATTTGCTAATGACACAGCTATATGATCCAATCTTGACAAAAAGCCATCACTTTCGGTTGCTTAAAACAGACAGTTGATCTTTAATTAGATATCTCTTCTGTAACAACTTTAGGTTTGCAGTTGCCGTTGATTTTTAAATAAAACAACGGTCAGTTATTTACTGCCAACAGTTATCACATATTGATGATATTTCTGTAATAATGATAGGCAACAATCTTACTGAGTGTTCCAGTTTACATCTTATTGAATTACCATTCACTACTAATTGCTCATGGAAGTCATTACAACTCATTGCAAAATAAGCATTTGACAAGGTTATTGTCTGTTGTTATTGTGCTCCCAATTTTCTTACAACCGATTCCGTTCTCTACAAATCTTTTATTTTTTCCTGAACGGAATAATGTTGTCAAAATTTAGCTGGTGCTTCTCATAATGTTATTTCTTTTCTAGAAAAGATCTAAAAACAATTATTAGCATAGTTGAAATTTCTCTAGGGTTCCTGTTGTAGGGTTACACCTCTTTCTCTTATATACAAATAATATCATGTCCAATGCTCATATGAGCTATCATCTCTTGTTCTATCAACCAAGACTCAATATCATGTATCTCGTCATTAAGCAAAGTTATATCTTTTTATACTATCTGTTTCTTCATGCTCTAAAAGCTTTTATTCATTTAATTTTTTTTTCTATGTACATACAGTCTGCAATCCTCTTCTGTCTCATGTTTTCCCAATGCATACACTTAGTCTTTAATATTGTTTCAAAGAGTTTATTAAAATTCTTTTTTTGTAGCAGATGTGATTTATTAGATGGTACCATATTTAATATTTTGCATAACTCCAGTTTTAAATAGTTCAAAGAATGAAATAAAGTTCCAGATTTCTGAACAGACTATTTTTTTATTGCAAAAGTTGCTAGAATGTTCTGGTATTTTTTTAGAATGCATTAAACACCAATTTTTTTAAAGTAAAATATAATAGTTTTTTTTATTTTAGTGTCAAATTTTAAATTATCATTAAAATCAAAAATTAAGATAAAAAAGTAGAATATTAAAGCTTTTGTATTAATAATTTGTGTTTATTTGTTTCTATTTGTTTAAATCTCAAATAAAAAAAGCAATCAATTTGCAAAACAAATTGATTCACAGGGCCCTAATTTATTATAATTACAAATTTTCAACACCTTACATAAGAACCCATGACCATGGAATTGGGTTGACCATACACAATGGTCAACCCAATTTAAAAATGCACCCAATTTAAGAATTGATGCTTAAAGCTAGAGCATCATAAGCATCAATTCTTAAAACATTTTATAATACATGTGAGGTTAAAAATACCTTAAGCATGGTAAACCTGTGTTGGCTTTTATTAAAAAAGTTGATGAAAAAGCAAATATAAGTAACCACTGATCAAACAGCTCACACATAACTTGTTAAAAAAATAATTTTTCTTAAACAGATTGGTTGACATTCTGGACACATGTTAAAAACTTTAAAACAACCAAATCATTAAAAGAAGGCTGTCAGTCAACTTCATTCAACTGGTTGTTGAATGAAGTGGAGAAGATGAAAATTTATAAAATACACAAAAATAAAGAAATTGCCATCTTGCAACCCATGACCACCCTAAAATGACTACATGTGTAGTCATGACCACTTCTAGGGACCAAATATGCTCAGATTTGTATTTTTCGACGTAAAATAGCTTCATTTAGACCTCAATTAGCTATATTGTGATATCCCGTGACAATCTGTGTCGTCAGGATCACACCAGACTTAAAAGAGAGCTTGAAAATCAATTGCCCATAAAACACCTACAAACATATATCATATGTCTATTATTAAGCAATAAATAGCTTTGCTATTCTTGGGCAGTTCTGGCTTACTGTGAGGTGGTTTAAGCTATTGAAAAAAAAGCTATATTGAAGCCCCTAAATATGTATAACCTATATTGAAACTCTTTAATATGTAAAACCCATGTGTTACAAGTTACATGAGACCCTTGAACTTTTAAAAGTTCCATAATATATAAAAAGGTCTGATTGTTCTAAGGTCTGATTGTTGGTTCTAACAAACCCTTAAGTTAAATATAAAACTCTGATAAGTTTTGTGTCATAAAATTTTGCTATATGAGCCATGCTTCGTTTTATATATTTTTACAACACTTCCAAGTAAGGGTAATACAAACAGAATACAATAGAACAACAAACTTACCTTGTTACCAGCAATAATTCTATACTTAACACTAATGGATTTAAAAAAAATCAAAACTGAGCATGTTGTGTTTCTTTGTTTTTGATCTTGAACAAGTATAGTCAAATGATAAAACCCATGTGTAGGACTTTTTTTTAAACTAATTTTACCATTGCTATTTATGCTAAATATATTGTTGTCATCACCATTTGATATATAATAAGCAATTTCTGAAGTTCCATCATTTGTAGCATTAATGGTTGTTATGACAACATTTTCAATAGGTTGTACAGTATCATCAGAAAACACTTCAATTTCATTGCCATGTAATATACGGAGTGGAAATTTGTTAATGGAAAGTACTGAAATAGTGTGAACAAATGAAAATGACTGTTCTGCAGGATAAGTTACTTTATATAAAATGCGATAACCAAAACCACTATGAGTTATTGCAAGATCAGTAAAAACAACAGTTCCATTAGAAAAGGAAACTGTGGTATTTCCAGTTAACTGTGCATTGGGATCACCAAAACCTTCAATTAAACTAGCAGTAATTTGCCATGGTAAAAGTTGTGAACCAACATTTTGAACCCATTTGTTTGCATAGTCATTTAGTTGAAATTGTGGCTGGGTTTTAAATTGCAATGTCTCAATACTTTCAGAGCTATGATTACTTACCATAACAAGAGTTTTTGGAATTAGGTAATCAATACTAACTTGATTATTTATAATGTCTGTCGGTGGTGGTGCAGTTGAATTATCAGTTGTATTGATTAATATCGTTGGAGGAGCTACCGGTAAAGGTTGCGGTTGAACTACATTGATGACATTTAGTTCAACAGAAAGAGATTTAGCAAGCTGTCCCGTTTGAAAGCTTTCTACTAAAACTGCTGCAACTTTAGTGATCTCATTATAAGATGCAGCTGTAAGAAAAATAAAATAATAACTACTAAATACAATCAAATAATAAACTATTGAAAAAATATATATAAAACTAAAATAAAACCTGTAACGTTGGCTGAAGTATAATTTGTTGAATTCGGTGGATTGCCAATCTCAAACTAAAATACATAACAAAAAAATTTGAAAAAAAAAAAAAAATTTCTAACCTTGTTCTATTTATATATCTAGATATTTTACTTATGTAAATAAAGAACTCTCTCTCTTTCTTTAGTCAGTGTTGTAGCACTCCTTTGCAGCAGCAAGCTATAAGATAGTCGATATATCTACTGAAGCCCCTGGCATCAGGCTATTTAAGTGTGACGTCAGAGATGTTATTTAAACATGCACTTGTAGTTAACACTGTGTTTCATCAATAAAGACTCATCAGAAATGAATACTCATCATCAATGAAGACTCATCATTCATTTCTGATTTCTGAAATACAGTGTTAAATGAAAATTTTTTTGTTGAGTGATTTTCTACTAATTTATTATTGCCCTGTTCTTTTAAGAAATCTTTAAAGAATTTTGAACACTCTATTTTGTAGAATATATATATATATATATATATATATATATATATATATATATATATATATATATATATATACAAAACATAAACATTACCTGAACATTAATGGGTGTTTGAGTTTCTCTTCGTTTTCGCTTACTTGCTGCAACAATGCTCATTATTCTAATTTTAGATTTATCAATTTGCAACAGGTCAGCCAAATTTTGAATAAGATTTTGTTCAAAAAATTCCTCCAAACCAACATCACGCATTGGTGTCATTCCCATACTTAACTAAAACACAAATGCTTGTATGCATCAAAATTAATATTTTCTATTCACAAGACAATGTTCAGTAACCACTAAAAAATAATGAAACTGTTATAATATATACATAAAACATAGAAACGAGGTCAGCAAATATATGTATATATATGCATATATATACATTATATACAATAATTTGGGTGGCGGTACCACAGTGTCGGCACCTTTCCGTAATAAAAATTTGCCGTATGCAATCGTTTTTTCGCAAAAAACAGATATTTGATGGAAAAGAAAAAAAAGGTCAAGAATAGCCCTTGTATATATATATATATGTATATATATGTATGTATGTATGCATGTATGTATGTATGTATGTATGTATGTATGTATGTATATATGTATGTATGTATGTATGTATGTATGTATGTATGTATGTATGTATGTATGTATGTATGTATGTATGTATGTATGTATGTGTGTATGTATGTAAGTATGTGTATATACAAATATATATATACATATATATATACATTAATATTTAAGTACACAAGTTTTTTTTTATTTGACTAAATAAAAATAATAAGACTTGCCTATTATATAAGATAAAATTCCAATGCACAAAAAACTAATGGGCATTGAAATTTACATTTTGTATATTTCAATGACCATTTGGTTTTTGTGCATTGGAATAGCGAAATATGCTTAACAGCGCAAAAGCTAGCTTGATTTAAAAGAAAGTTGATTATCATCAAAACCTTATTCTGTTTGCATTAAAAAAATCCAATATTATGACATTAAGGTGCTATAAGCATTCCAAAATATTTTAAAGCTTCAACAATTACAAAGAATGTAATTGTTGAAACCAAGTTATTTGGTAAATTTTTGAAAAACATTTTTTAATTGCATTTTAAGTCAGACCACATCCTTCAAGAAGCAAATTTATAAACGTAAAATACAGTAGTGGTTGTTAAGCACTTGTTTCTCGCTATCACATGTATAAACCTACTAATGGTTACGCTTGATCACTTTATCACCTACATATGTAGATGATAAAGTAATTAATCCTCACCATGTTTCAGATAGTACTGTACTTAACGTGTTTCTCTTGACCTTTTTTGTCAAGGTTCATGTTTTGAAGTTTATGGTTTGATAAAAGTTTTCGTATTTATATATTTATTATTATTAATGTATTATATCTTATAATAGTATAATAGTAATAAAATGATAATAATGATAATATACTAGTAATAAAACTGCATCCTCAAGAGTAGTGGATCCCTCAACTTTGAGGAGATAAAAAAAACACAGGCTTTTCATTTAATTTCAGAACCTATCAGTATCAAAAGTTCAAGTTATTTTTGAGTTGTGAACTTTGTAAATTTTCTGCAGTAAACTTTTACATTTAAGATACATATATTTTAAATAAAATTTTTGATTGAGTTCAATAACAAAATTTTTTTTTTCTTAACTTTACAATTTACATTTTCAAAATGTAAATCAGAATTTTATTAAGTAAAAGCTAAATAAAGAGCCACATTCGATCATTATATTACTTTAACAGGTCTTATTTTAGCTTGCTTGCTCATTTGTTTTGCTCAGGTAAATTTGCTTTCTCATTTTGGCATATACATAGCGCTTGTATTTATTGCTCTAAATAAACATAAAGTAATACAATGATATAGTAAATTTAAAGTGTCGATAATATAATTTACTATATCATTAATCTTCATAAACTAGATATACAATTATAATATTTACGAAAATAAAATAGATGTTAATGTATTACAATAACATAATCAAGTTTCAAATTAATTTATAAAAGAACATGATTTGAATTATCAAAATAGAGTAATGTCTTAAAAATTACTTGAATAGTTGGTGCCATATATATATCAACATAATCACTTCCTCTCAATACAACCCATAAAAGTTGAGTATCAGAATCATACCAGTTACTTCCAAGGTTACTAGTTATGCTTGGAACATATTTTAATGGATTAGAGGGATCCTTCGGTATATAGTTTCCATTTTGACGATTGTTAGGATCAACAAGAATATTATCTATAAAATAATGCCATCATATCATCATCTATAATAAATTGTGGATGTTTTAAATAAATAAATAAAGTTACAAACTTTAAATTTACTTTAAATAAATAAGTAAAAAAAAAAAGATCAAAATAACTAGTAGGACTAGAAAAAGAAATTTTTAAAAACTTTACTGTGTGCCTATATATTAAAAAAAAACAGGGTTAGTTAAAATTTAAGAAGAATAGTGCACCAATATAAGAAATCTTTATTATTATTCATTAATTTGAACTTTACAAATTTCTCATTAAATTTAATGCAAATTAATCAGAAAATTGTTATTCGCATCCCAAAAAATGCATCCATTTTTTAGGGAAGTTTTATAAACAAAAATGTATAAAAATTTTTAAGGGATGTTTTATAAACAAAAATATAAAGATTTTACTTCTAATGGTATAACTGAAGTTTTGTGTTAAAATTTAACAGACTTTTTAATAATGAATCTTAAAATATCTAATTTTAATAAAAAACATATCTAATAATATAATCTGATAACTTATGGTAAATTAGATATAAATTTAACAAAAAAATTATAAATTTTACATATATTTTATACACAACACTGCTTCTGTTGCAAAATCTACTATCTCTACTTTAAAAAGATTCTTGGTTTCCTAATTCTATTTTCTGCAAATATTATAAACTCTTTGTCAGCCTTTGTACAGAATACTATTACATATCTAGGCTGGATTTTAATGATGAATGAATAGGAAATGTTGTCCTAAATTTAAGTAGTAATTTCCAGCAGCCCAATTAAAAAATAAATACTTTATAGAAAGGAAAAAAAATTGTTTTTTTCGTCTGTTAATTCAATTATTTTTTTTTTAAACCGTGTTAAGAACTTCTGTCACATAATTGCATATCAAAACAATAAATAATTAAAAACTTTTGAGTTAAATTTTTAAACTTAAAAGTTTTAATTTTATTTTTCAAAAAAATTATAATTATAATATTCAATAATTATCAAAAGAAAATTTGTAAAAGAATAAAAAAAATTATAATTGTTCAAAAAGATGTTTAAAAAAACTAATATTAATATATTTGGCAAAATAAGTCAAAACTTGAACTTTTTAGTTTTTAGGAGTTTTTTAAACAAAATAGTAAAAAAATATTGCAATTTATAAGTTATAATCCCCAATTTTTTCCAAATTTATTTTTCCAAATTCAATCCAATCACGAGTATTGCAAACTATTTGGTTGTTAACATAGAGCAAACAAGCTTTTGGTGGATTAAAAAACTGTCAGTTTTATGAATCATGAAAACATGAAGACAGGATAGCTGTCACATAAGGGAGATCACAATGCCGCAGACTGGAGTATATAGTTGAGTCATTAGAAAAAAAAAACAATTTAGAGGAAAGATTGTCAGAAATTTATTAGTAGAGATGAGAAACAACACAAGACGAAGAATAGAATCTTGCAGTACTACAAGAGTTTTTGAAAAAGTGTTGTCCATCATGGTTAACCTATAATACTATAAAAAATGAATTAATGTTTTTAAAAACTTTACTATCTCATAAAAAGACCTTATCAAAAATCTTTGATGTGTCAAGAGAAATAGCTCTTTCAATTAATGCAATCTAATTATAAGGTAAAACCTTTCTTTTATAATGATTAACATATTGGCAGTAAAATGAGGGAATCAAAATCTATATTAATTATTGGATAGTAAGATGTTAGACTTAAGATCAGAAATTAACAATTTGTTCATTAAATACTTAGAATTAATACTAAAAAAAAAGTATTGGGCAATAGTTAGAGAGGTCAGAGTGAACCACAGATTTTCCAGTATAAAGAAAACATGATTTTAGATTTGTTAAACAGTTTTATTTGGTTTGAAGTTTACAAACCACTGCAAGACAAAAAATAAATTACATTGCAACAAGATAAAATATACAGTGGTGTCATCAGCAAAAAAAGTCACTTTAGAGATAAAATTACCAGAAATTTATTTGTACTGATGAAAAACAATACAGGACAAAAAATAGAACTATGTGGTTCCGCAGTATTTAACTTGTCCATGAACTCATGGACAAGTTTAATACTGTGGTTAGAGAGAAAGGATTCAATATTTAAAAAAAATAAAACTTTCTCTCAGAAGAAAAATTTGAGGAAAACTCATAGAGAAGACCAGTGTGCAGGACTTAATCAAAGATTTTCGAAATGTCAAGAGCAACAGCCCTTGCCTCGCCACTTCTATTTAATGTATGGTAAAACCTTACATAGATAAAAGTTTAAATAGTATTGCATTGGCTGATGCACAGATTATCAAGAATTTTAAAGTTTTTTTTTAAAAATTATTAAAAAAAAAGGATGAATATGGAAACTTTGTTTTGAGACAGAGCTTACAGCATCTGTTAAAGAAAAAAAAATAGGCAAGAATAAGTTTTTTAGCACATTTTTATAAGAAAGTGTAAGAAACTTATGTACAGATAATAGAATAACAAACTCATTAAATTATTAAAAAGACATTATTTATAATGCAAATGTTAAAACTCCATCTATATAGCGCTATTAACAAACATATAAGTGTGAACCTAAGTAGGTTAAATTTGCTGATCATTCATGTATAATATAATAAGATGTGCTTATTATAAGAAAAATTTTCTAATAATTTAAACTCTTTTTTGATTAAAAATGTTTTGTTCTGCATTTTTGTATTTATTTTATTATATTTAAAAAATCTGCAAGGTTAAAAAAACACAAAATTATTTTTTTCCTCAATAATATAAACATTAATAATAAAAACCTTAATTGAACATTAGTTTAATTAAGGTTTTTATTATTATTATTATAATTACGTAATAATTAAAAATTTTAATAAAACAACTTGTACATAATAGTTAATTAAAAAATATTACTTCAAATAAAATTATTTAAAAATTAAAATTATATAAATATATTCTACGATTACAAGTTGTTTTTTTTATTGTTATAAAATATGAATACCTTTTCCTGGACCTTTTTTAAAAACATCAAGTCTCTGTCGTTTAGCATAATATATTTTAATAACTATTGAATCAGTTGGTTTGCTATTTAATAGCTGCAATCTGGTGGTTATAGGATTGTAGGAAGTAAAGTGTAATTCATAGACTTTCGATGTTGCAACTATTGCATTGAATGTTGATAACCTTTTTTGGCATGTGTAACCATGGCACCAACCATGGTCTTGTGGTCCATTAATTAAGTCAATATAACCATTTGTAACAAGAGCAACCTGATAACAAAAAATGTATAGAAAAAAAAAAAAGATCACTAAACCTTTTTTTATATAAACACAAGTTCAATCATAAAAAGTTCAAAATTAAAAATACAATTAAAACTGATAAAATAATAACAATTAATAACATATATAAATAGAAATTAATAACAAAAATGTTGTTTTTTATCATATTAAAATATTGCAAACTTAAAACTTATTAGTTTCTTATATTTTCTATTTATGTTTGTATTGATAAAAAAACACTCAAAATCAATATTAACAAGGACTACTCAACTTTTTTAAAACTAAATCCGAGTTAAATGACCATTTACAAGTTTACTTAAGACATTAAAAAGTTGCAAGCTTCATATTTATTGTTTTTGCTACTTATGTTTGTACTAATAAAAAAAACAAAAAAACAATCAAAAAAATATTACCAAAACTGCTCAAATTTTATAAAACTAATTCCAAATTAATTGACCGTATAAAAGTTTAATTGAAAGTTAGATAACCACATAAAAGTTTTGTCTGTTTGTGTTAACAAATTGTAAATTTTGATAACTAATAGCAAGTAATTAATAGTAATTTAAAACCTTTAGTAAATTTAATATTTAAAACCTTAATTTAAAATCAAAAAACAAAAGACTGAAATATAAATGATAATATAAAATATCATATTATAATAGAAAACCACAAAATACTCTACTACACTATAATGTGATAAATGCTTTTAAATAAAACCTTATTATAAATACAACAAGTCGCTAAATTTGGTACTTATTGGATTAATTAACTCGAGCCAATAAGATATAGAAATATATATGAATTATACAAACAAAAAATACAAACAAAGTTTAACGCTGTCATAGATACCTAGATCAAATGTTGCTAACCAACCAAAAAAGTAAATACTAATTTGATGGTTAATTTTTAAACTTAATTACAAAAGTTTTTTTTTATATATTTTTTTAATCTGACTCACTCCCAAAAAGGCTGGTTGCATAGCAACCACTATTAAGTTGGGAGTTACTAGGAAAAAAGAACAGAGTTATAAAACAGTTAACAAAAGACTTAAAAAGTTAAAGGTTGTATGAGTCAGGAAAACATGAAGATAGGAGAAAGTTCCTAAGAATTTGAGGGGGAAAAAAACTAGACAAATAAAAGTTTTTGGAGCATGCAGGGACAGATACAGTAAACGAATGAGACTTGACTGAATGAAAAGTCAAATGAAAATGCGTTTTAGCTAATGAAACTAGAGTTCATGATAGTATTTGTATAAAAGAGAAAGAGATGCAACTTTACGACAATGGGAAAGAGGTTCAAGCTTAGTAGATAGAGCGGGTCCAAATATGTTTGCAATGCGTTTTTTGACCTTGTCTATAAGAAAAAGACCATCATTATTAGAACCAACCCAAATATGACAACAATATTCCATACAGAGACAAATAAAAGATTTGTAGAGGTAGAGAATAGAGTCAAGGGTAAAAAAATGGCAAGCACGGTAAAGAGAAGCAACCTTAGCAGATGCTAATTTAGCAATCCATTGTATACATGGTTTCTATTAAAAACCAATAGTAAATGTTATCATCAGATGTTAATATTCAAGATCAGCTACCTGTTCTAAGCGATCAAAAAGAAAAGACTTTTTTTCAAGACAGGAGCAAAAAGTTGAATCATCAGTAAAAAGAGCTAATTCAGATTTAAGGTTGTCAGGAAGATCATAAATATAGGTAGGAAACAAAACTGAGCATCTAAGCAACTTTTGAACAAGTTTTGATTGATAGTACCACATAAGATGTGCATGAAATTTATTAGATTGGGCAAAGATAAGTTCTTTTCTGCCATTAGACAAAAGAAAGACACCTTAAATTTATACGTGACTCATATTTGGGCAATGAAAAATAAATAATTTTTTGTCATTTTTTGCAAATACTTTTATCTAATCAATATATATTGTATATTGAATTCATTTTTTTTAATTGAATTTATTTTACAAGATTTTTTTTAATTGAAAAAGCAAAAAAGAAAAGATTAAAATTAAAATCTTAATTAAATTTTTGTGTATAACTGTATATAATAAATAAAACAGGTAATTCAATAAATACTGATTTAGAAAATAAATATTTGATTTAGAAAATTTATTCAATGCAAGAAGTTTGACTTACTGGAGAAAGTCTTCGACTTTCTGAATCAACATCTAAACTTTCAATAATCAACATTTTGTAAACAGTGTAGTTGTTACAATAGTAAGCTCCCCATTCATTTTTAAATATACATTTATCGCGATAGATTCCTTTGTTAGGAAAGAGTGTGTTTGCATCCAACCGTGATCCATTTGAGGTGGTAAGAAGTGTCTTAGGAATGCGAAAATTACCTAAAACAATAAAATTATCCAATATAAATTTTAAAAATATAAATGTTATATAATATATTCAAAAGTAAATCAAACTAAATTAAATTATATTCTGAAATGAGGTTTTAACATTTGAAGGATTTTAACTAATAGTCTAAGTTCTAATATAAAGTAAGTACCTAAATAATACAACATACAAATAATAAAGTACCTAAATAATACAACATACAAATAATAAAGTATCTAAATAATACAACATGCAAATAATAAAGAACCTAAATAATACAACATACAAATAATGAAGTACCTAAATAGTACAACATAGAAATAATAAAGTACCTAAATAATACAACATACAAAGAATAAATATGATAATAAATAAAACAATTAACAACAACAACAATAACAAGAACAAGAACAACAATAATAATAGTAATAACAATAATAATATTAATAATAACAGTAATAATAGATATAGTTTATACTATTACATATAAGTACACAATTTGCTTACTAATAATAATAAAAATTTTTTAAATATTACAAATTTTAAAATATTAATTTTAAGCAAATTGTGTAATAACTTGTTTCTAACAAATTGTGTAACATTTCTTTTCTAACAAATTGTGAAACATTTTTTTAAAATTATTTAAACAATTTTTTTAAATTAATTAATAAAAATTAAACAAATTTTTTAAATTGTACAACTTTTTATTTATACAAATCTTTCTAAAAAAAACCTACTTTTTTTTAGAAATAATTGTTGCAGTTTTTTTTTTTTTTTTCATCAAATGATAACATTTTTATTATTGAAAATCATAACTAAATAAAAATTATAGAATTTAAGAGATTTTTAAACTTATTCCCTGACCTGGTACTAGCAATCTTAAAGCATTACTGAAAATGGGCATCATCATATATACATTCTTTAATTCTAGTTAACTATGACAACACTCACACTTTTTAGCTCTACATTTGTGTTATTTCACTGCATTTAGTCACTATATTTATTTTAGGTGTGACGACTCACAGGTGGCATATTATATTATGAGTTTTATTCTAACTTACATTGTGTATATATACACTATCCAACTCAACACTATTTTATACCATCTTTATAGAACTAATTAACTGACACAGCACAGTGAACTAGCATGCTGTATCATAGATGGACAATCCATTGTTTGCATTGTGATTCAGTCTTCTTTCTCTGAGTTTTTTTAAAAACAAAGAGCAAGAAGATTTGGCTAAAAGTTTTGTGTTAATTTTTAAACATAAAACTTTCCTACATTACCCCATGTTTTGTCACCTTAACATAAAGGTATTATTTCTCCATTTCACACGGCTTGACTTCAATTACTTTAAAATTTACAATCTGTTTTTAGTATCACCTTTCAAGTATATATGTATATGCAATCGGACATGTGCACTTGGTGTATAGGCAACTTAAAAACATGTTAAAACAGGTTTAAATTGTTTAAATAAATGCAGATATAATTATTAAATAATTATATAATGTATTTCTTTATTTATAATTGGTATAAGTTTATATACTTACACAAGTTTAACTATAAATATTTTTATAACATAGAAACTTATTATGCAATAAAAAAGTATTATTTATTTCATAAATGTTTTATGTTAAAAAATCATATTAAAAATAAATCATGCTGAATGAAAAATGATTTACATTTAACCAAAGGTTAACTACTGCAACCATGGTGACTAAAAAGGCCTAATTGTATTTTTGTGCACTTTAGTTGAAATTGCACAGTAAGGACTTTAATTTTTTGATTAAAAAAAATGCCCAATATCCTTAATCTGCTTTTTTTTTTTTTTTTTTAAAAAAAAAACTATTTAAGAGAAATAAGATCACATCATTTATTTGTTTTATCAAAGTTAATTTTTTTTAAAACTTAAGAAAAAGGTTTTACCTAAAACGATTTTTAACACATTGACATAAAAAACTTCAAAAATTTTTTAGAACAACTTTTCTGGTTATTCAAAATTTATTTATACTTTTATGTGTTTTAAATAATCTAAGAAATTAAACATAAGTAGAATAAGATTTTGATAGGATGTTGATAATATACATTATGTTTGTAACAAAAAAAACTTCTCATCAAATGAAATGAATATTTAACCAAAAAAAAAGTTTTTTAGATTGATTTTTTATTTAAAATTAAAAAAGTAGGGTATATCAGTAAAAACACCCTTTTTATTTTTTATGTTATTTTCATCATTTTTTTGTACTGAATAAAATTGTTTCATTGCAGTATGCATCTTTAAAATGTTGAAGTGAAAGAAAGTATTTTAATTTTAGTCTTATGGAAATAATCATATAATAGAAGCAAAAAAAGTATACCTAAACCAAATTCTCTATTGCCATCCCATTGATACTCTGATCTTGAAATCATAGAAGCCCAAGGAGTACCAAAAAAAGAACCATCAAGATCTGTCACAAGTGCTTTACGAAGAGCATCACAATCCATGTCTACACAATCTGATGGATTGATAAACCTTGTGGTTGGTGTTTCATGCCAAATCTGAACAACATTATTGCATTGTATTATATTTCATACGCATATTATATACATATGTATACATATATATATACATATATATATATATATATATATATATATATATATATATATATATATATATATATATATATATATATGTATATATATATGTATATATATGTACATTGTATTATATTTCATACGCATATTATATACATATATATACGCATATTATATACATATATATATATATATATATATATATATATATATATATATATATATATATATATATATATATATATATATATATATAAGTATATATCCTATATTTGACACTTACACCATTTATAGTAAAAAATAGTTTTTAACAAGTCTTTGTGCTTCAAGTTGACAAAATCAAGTAAACATTTTATAAAACCATTTAAAAAAATGATGAAACAAATTAAATTTTATTGTTTTTAAAAAAAATACAAAAACCCACCTTAACAGACAAAATTATTGTTTTTTTTTATGTTGTTATTTTAATTTTTTTACTGTTTTTATAAATATTAACTTTTTATATGTATATATATATATATACGTATATATATATATATACATATATATATATATATATATGTATATATATTCATATATATACATATATATATATATATATATATACATATATATATATGCATATCTATATATATGTATATATATATATACATATATATATACATATATATATATACATATATGTTTACATATACATATATATATATATATATAATATATATATATATATATATATATATATATATATATACATATATGCGGTAATGGTGTAGTGGTAGAGCGCTCGCTTCATAAGCGAGAGGTTCCGAGTTCGATCCCCGCCACATCCCTGGTAGTACCACGCTTGTTTGTCAAGGTTCGTGTTTTGGAGTTATAGAGTTGAGAGAGGGTTATAACCACAATTATGTAGCCTCCTCGCCTGTAGTGGCCTTCTGGGCCTTGGAGAGGTGAATTAACAAAAAAAAAAATATATATAGATATATATATATATATATATATATATATATATATATATATAGAAAAACGTCTTAAAATCTTTGGATTCTGAAACCTCTGCTTTTCCACCCAAGTCACCAACTTCTTCTTCCATGTCATCTTTTACTGAATGCAAACTGATATACCAAAAAGCAGTCATTAAAGCAGTGGGTTTACTGGTTCATTGTTGTAAGTAAACCCACTAAAACAGTGGGTTTACTTACAGCAATGAACTAACAATGCTTGCAAGAACGCCATGTGTTATAAAACACATGGCGTTCTTTCAAGGATTGCTAAACAGAATTGTGATGTACCAGTTTGCATGGGATTGTAAAGCTCATACAGGATGATGTCTTGAGCAAGGGCATTCAGAAACCACAATACATTGACTGTCAGCACCATGTACTCAACCTCTTTCTGAAGTCTGTCATAAATTTTTTTATTTAAGAGCCAATGAGTGAACTTAAACTTGTTATGTTTATTATGGTTTTTTTTGTAAGTTTTTGTCTGTTGTTAATTCTTTTGTTTTGAAAAGTGTTTTTTTTGTTTCAGTTTGTATTTTATTTATTTGTTTATTATTTGTGCAATGTATTTTGGTTATTACATTACAACAATTATGATTAATATATTTATATTTACTAAGTCTTTGCAATTTTTTAATTATAGTCGGTTTTATGTTATCATTAGTTGTTATGTTTTGTCAGTTTTTTACTATTTGTAACTGTAACTATGTATGTATAAATGATTGTTGTATGTTGTATGTAAGTTAACATTGATTTACATTAATTATTAGGAAATTATTAGACTGGGACTGTAAAATGAAAAAAAGCCCTGAATAAAAAGACCAGAGAAAAAAAAAAGATGTACCATGTTTATCTTAAATGGAAACTTTTTACCACTGTACAACAGTTCAGAAGCAAAAAAATAAAAGTCCAGTACCAGAAAATCAAGGTGAATGTAAAATCAGAGAAGTTCAAAATCAAGAACCAGTTGATCTTGTACCAGCTACAACTGAAGAAGACGTTGACACTAAATATGTACAAGAAAAAGCAGTGTTAGACCTGCCAATTGTATATGAAACTGATCTGGGTTTTAATAACAGTTTCATCAAACATGCAATCTCATTTTATCAGCACCGGTGGTATTGAATGTCAACATAAAGATGAAGGTTTTTTGCCACTGAAACTCTCGAACAGTAGCATAAATTGAAATCGGTATTGTTCTCTTTCATTATTCACTTGACATTATAAATTAATTGGTTAGAATTCTGAACGCACCTGACTTTGCTACTCACCATTAAATGGACAAGTTTATTGTTTTAAGTGTACGCTTTTATTATTGGATATGAAAAATAATTCTTCTTTTACACAAGGGTTTAATCATTGGAAAAATGGACAATATGATGTCAAGATACATGAAAATAGTGAAAGTCATATTGGGTTGTTTAGCATTTGCACAGCAACACAGTGTGATTGGTTGTGTTTACAAGGAACAGGAGAAAGTAATCTTAAATAAATCTAAGTATTGTTTATCTGTTCTTCAGCAGATGGTGGATGTGGTAAAATTTTTAGCATGGTTTGCCACTTTGTGGACATAGAGAAATTTGGTTCAATACACAATGGTAACTTTATGGGCATCCTTGAGCTATTAGCACTTTATGATCTTTTTTTGGCTGCATATATTGATAAGTATGCAACCCAAGTTATGGCAAAAACATACTTATCTTCTACTGTCTGTGATGAACTCATTAATTTGATGGGTCAAAAACTTTTGTTGTTAATAATACAAAAAGCAAAGTGCTATAGTGTGTCCAGGGATGCAGAGTCCCAAAAAGAACTCCAGATTTAAAAGTCACAAAAAGATTACTTTATCCTAGTTTTTGGTATCCAGGTGGTCTAAAAATATAAATAAGTTTATGGACTACTAATAGGACAAAAATTAAGACTTTTAGGTTAGAGGAACAATCACTTTTTGAACCCAGAGTCCTTAAGTATAATGGCGGCAAAGACTCTGGGACTCCGGGCTTAAAAACAATAAGTTTCAAGTCATTAAATCTCAAGAATTTTTTTCTTATAGCAGATAAGTCAATAAACATGTTTAGAGCTTCTGGAAACTAGAGACTTAGAAAAGCCGGAGTCCTTTTGGGACTCTGCATCCCTTAGTGTGTCAATTGATTCAATATCTACTTATTGCATACCGATCAGTTGTCTGTTACAGTTCGTTATGTAAACAAAAATGAACCAATTGAACGTTTTTTGACATTCATTAAGTTTGAAAGTCACACTGAAATTGAATTATCAAACAAATTACTGGAGAGAAAAATAATATTGACATTGGTAATTGTTGTTGCCAGACCTATGAAAATGCATCAAATATGTCTGGATGTTACAATGGTGTTAAGGCTCATATTTTATCTGTTTGTGAATATGCTATTTACATACCTTTCTTTGCTCATTCATTAAATTGGAAAAAAAGCTGTTGATTGTTGTAGCACAGCAGTTGGTTAGTTTGATATTGTGCAACGGATCTACACTTCCTTAGTACCTCTACTCATCTGAAAAAAGCGCTAGCCAAAGACAAGACACTAGTGCCTAAAAAACTATCAAACATACATTGATCAGCATATGCTGATGCAATAAGTGCTTTGTGGAAGAGTTACAAGAGTAATCAATCAGCTCTAGATACCATTGCAACTGATAAGTGGAAAAAAGGTGAAACTTGACAAAAGGCGCTTGGACAAGCATAACATCTTAGTGAATTGGAAACTGGTACTTTGACTGTTTTTTAACACATGATACTGCAAAGATTCAATAATACAAGTCTAGTTTTACAGGGTGTCATTTTAGATTTGATTAAAGATGTTGGTTTGTTGCATTCATTGTCTGAGTATATTCAACCATTGAGATGTACAACATCTTAATGGTTGAATTAGATAAATTTGAGAAATATGGAAAAAAGTTGTCCAAATGTGAAGTATATAAAAAAGAAGCCCAAAGAGTCAGAAAAAGAAAGCAACAGTTTGAAGGTACTTCTGAAGAAGTTCTTCTGCTTGCATAAGATGAATAACAAGTTAATGTGCTGATTGCTGTTATCAATCAAATAAAAGCAGCATTGACTCACGGATCTGCTGCATATTCAGATGTGGCTAGCAGATTTGGGTTCATGAACTTTTTGCAAACATTGACTGGCATGGAAGTGATAAAACATGGTGATACTTTAGCAGCACTTTACTTCAATGACATTGAAGCCTAACTACCATCCCATTAGTCTTCTTTCTATCATAAGCAAGGTTTTTGAATCTTTAATTAACAAAAACTTAATCTCTCATCTTGAATCTAATAACTTACTTTCTGATAATCAATATGGATTTCGATCTTCTTGTTCTACAGCTGATTTGCTAACAGTAATAACCAATAGGTTTTATCTTGCATTTGATAAGGGTGGAGAGGTTAAGGCCATTGCACTTGACATTTCTAAAGCTTTAGATAAAGTTTGGTATGCTGGCTTTCTCCATATGCTTTCTTCTCATGGTGAATCTGGTAATATCTTTAAGATTATTAAGTACTTCATTTCCAATCGCAGTATAAAAGTTGTTCTTGATGGACAGCACTCTTCTTCTTATTCTGTAACTTCAGGGGTTCCTCATGGTTCTATCCTTGGCCCTATACTCTTTTTAATTTACATTAACGATCTTCTAGATATTCTCACATCTAAGATGGCATTGTTAGCTGATGATACTACCATTTATTCCTGTCATAATAAGAAGCCAACACTCTTTGATTGCTTGGAGGGGGCATTTGAGCTTGAAAATGATCTCAATTCTGTTACAGCATGGGGCTCGCAGTGGCTGGTGAACTTTCATTCAGATGAAACTCAATTTTTTTCAGCCAATCATTATCGCAATAATTTAGATCTTCCTATATTTATGAGCAGTATTGTACTCGATGAGTCATTTACCCTTCTTCTTCTAGAATTAACTCTTACTTTCGATCTTTCTTGGAAACCATATATCAAATCCATTGCAAAATTAGCATCTGCTAAGGTTGCATCTCTTTATCAAGCTCAACACTTTCTTACCCAGGATTCTATTCTTTATCTCTATAAATCTCAAATCCAGCCTTGTATGGAATACTGCTGCCATATTTGGGGCGGCTTGACATGCTTTCTTTGATGTGTATTGAAAGAAAGATGACCAGACAACTCTCATTTGATGAGATTGTTGAACAATTTGCCAGACAAAAATCCAGGAAATGTCACTTTAATTTTTAAATACATGACTGAAATGTTAAATGCTACATGACTATTACTTTTTCTTTATTTAAAATGGTCCCTGAATTATTTGTGCCTCTGGCCCCAGATACCCTTAATTCGCCCCTCTAATAGACCACACATAAAACAGTTTGTTTTAACAATTTGACCATGACTATCAAAACAGGCAAATTTGCCAAATTTTTTTCCAAGTTAATCTACTATCTGTATATTATCATTCCTCCAAAAAACTTTTTATGGAAACCATTTTAAGAATTAAACCTGACTTTTACCGACAGTTATATAATTTCTTCCAGAATTTTCTTGATAACTGATTATCATAATGTTCTTTGTTTCTTAAAAAGCCGCAAGAAAAAACCTTTCTTTGAAAGAACTGAATCTTATAGTAAGTAGAAAACACTTTTAATTGAGCATGAAAACAATAAACAAAATTTTCATAATTTTTTTATTTGAACATTGTAATTTCTTAACTATTTGTTCATTTTCAAGTCTAAAAGCAAATTTAATTTTTTTTCTTTTTAAATCTTTATGCTTTGTAACTTATTAATGATTTGTTATTATTATTGAGTATTTATATTAATGCGTTACAAAACATAAACATTTTTAGAAAAAAATTTTTTTTTTTAAAATATATATGTTATGTAATGCATTAACCTTTTTAAACACACAGTGATTTTTTTTTGTTAAAGCTAAAATAGTAAATTATTCATGGTGTATTTAGTGCATCCAATACAGAAATTATTTTTCAATACCAGTATTATGGTACTGAGTAATTTCAATACTGGTAATACCGATATTCAATTTTTTTTCTTTTAAACATGTGTTCTACATTAAAATGAGTAACTTTAATGTGGAGCACATGTCTAAGAGTTTTTACAATCCTGTAACTTTCTGTAATAATTTTCAGAAAGTTACAGGATTGCACTACTATCAAATTATAAGCAGTTGTTTAAATCCAGTTCATTAATGGTCACAAATGGAAGTTAAAATTTGTCAATTTCATGAAGTTATTTTTATGAAAATAACTTGCTTGTGAGTATTTCATGTGAAATATTATATCTCTATAACTCATATTATCTCCATAAATCATATATCTCTGCAATATTATACCTCTGCAATTTTTGAAGAACAATAGTAGTCATCAAATATTATTAGAGCAAAGCTAATAATATTTGAAAAATGTACAATATTTTAGAAAAATATTTTATATTTTTCAAATTATTGCATTATTAACACACACACACACAAAATAAAATGATAAAAATATATACATTTAAATATTCCGGTAGAGTAAAGTACGAAAAAAAAATATTTTTATTTGAGTTGTTCTTTAAGAAAATCATATGCATGCATATTGCTATAAGAAAGTGACCGGGGCCCTGACCCTGGCTAAAAATGAGACTTTTTGCAAACTTGGCCTTAGAAAAATTAAAAGATTTAGCAGGGGATTGATAGCTCCAACTAGAAAAAAAATTTATAATACTTTAAATATAATAACTTTATACTTACATTTACTATTTATCAAATACTGGCACATATTTATATAATTTTAAACTCTTATTTACTTCCAACAAAATTGCAAGCAACTACTATTAAGTTACAAGCTAATTTAAAATAAAGAAATAAATAGCTAGGTAATGGTTCACTGAAGGCTTAAAAAGTTGTAGGTTTTATATAAAAGGAAAATATGAAGATGGGTAAGACTTATTAGAACAGATTAGAAAAAAACATTGGACCAAACAACATTTGTTAGATACAATTAAAGTGATTTATGTATCAGCATTTTGAGAGGTAGCAGCTTCAGGATTAAATAGTTAAGGTAGAGGTAAGTAAACTTGAAGAGAGTGCCTTACATATTGTATGAACAAGCTTTAGTTAAGAAAATAAAATGCTCTAGATTGTTTATAGTAAAGAAACAGCATAAATAAAGATGGCCAAAGCCTGATGATGATGATGATAATGATGATGATGATCTTAATGATAATGATAATGATCATAATGATTAGAATGGCAATGATGATTATGATGACCATGTTGAACATAATGTTGTTTTTATATGCATATATATAGAAAATATAACATGAATTTTGAATTTAAAAAAATATACTTTACAAATGTTTATGCCTCCCTGGTCACAAATCCTGGCATCAACCCCGGCTACATTTTGTCAAACCCAGCCCTAGCCATGGTTAAAATTCAACACTGTTTGTTTCCTAATTGCTATAAGTCTTGGCTTCAAATTGTAAAAACAAAGAAAAATGAAAAATTATGTGCAGAAATGGAAAGATCTTGCTTTGTTAATAAAAGGAAGAAAGAGTTTTACTTTTAAATTAAACAAGTTTTATCTTTAACTAAAATTTTTATCAATAATTTTTATAAAAAATCAATTAAATAACTTATCATTTCCTCCTTCCTAAACTCTTGAGCGAACATGATTTTATAATCCCATTACAAGCTGAACAAACGTTATTTATAGCACCTAGAGGTAATAAATATTCCATTTTGTGTTTTATGTGAAGAAAGCAATTTCACACAAGCCCTGTATATATATTTTTTAATACCAATATTAAGCCAACACAATACTGGTATTTCGGTACTTAAAAAAGCCTGGTAATACCGGTATTCCGGTATTAGTACTACCAACATTGGATGCATAAAGTGTATTTAAAAAAAATTTAAATTTTTATTTTTATTTGAAAACTTATTTTTATTTGAAAACTTAACTAAAAACAAATGCTAAAAAATTTTAATGAAGAGTAAGCAATATGTGTATAAATGTACACACAAGCTGGGGTACATGTGGGGAAGGAAAACAGCGAATACATACATGGTTTGATTATCTCTTATTCTCTATTTCTCCTAAAACTGAACTCCTTCTTTTCAACAAAAACATTAATTTTCATGAGTTTAAAAAATCAGTATAATGTTATTTAAGAGAGAACTGTTGAACTAACTAAAAGGGAGAGGGGTTGTAAAAAGCATATTGGTGCATACAAGGAGGAAAAAAGGGGTCCTAAATCAGTAGTTATATTGTGAACGTACTTTATGAGATGCTCCTCTAGATAAATGTC
>NC_088927.1:62352500-62372500 GCF_038396675.1 Hydra vulgaris | reverse complement strand
AATTATGCTTTACCCCGCAACTTACACCTATTCCATACTGCAGTAAAAAAGGATTCACTACAAATAGCCAAAACCCAACCACACCCAAATTTGTAAAACACTAATGTTTTTTTGATGATATGATATAAAAAGTGTCAATCTACTGCACAATATAAATAAAAATAATTAAATAAATCACTTACCATATCATTGGTAGAAAAAACTAAGCACAATAAATTAAAATTTAAATAAAAACGCCAGAAACAAAACTAAAACAACGAAAGTGTGCAAACAAAAAATACTAATAAATTTTCCCCGAAGACCATTTAAACCACATAGGTACTTCCAGCACCAAAGAACCAAAAACAATCAAATGGCAATATACCCTATTAAAAACCCTTTTAAAATTAAATAAAACGCAATAGAGTCTTCAAAAAACTCTAATGCTGTCATAGATACTTCATTCGAATTTTGTTAACCAATCTAAAGTGTAAGAAAATGAAACAACCCGCGCAACTTAAAATCATAACTAAAAATCAAGTAATATATGAAAGTTGAAAAATATATATATCGCCTGCAAAAATGTAAAGATATAAACATGTAGTGAAGGATATGAGAAATTCTCCAAATAATAATATAAGACAAAAATTGTGCATGTGAAAATTAAAACAAAGCTGAGTATTGAATGTAAGATAAAAAAGCATAAAAGTTCCTTGATAATGATATTAATATGAAAATCAGTGGATAAATAATATAACAAAAAATATTGTAATAAGATTAACTAAATATTAAAATAAGACCAGATAAATTTTAGCCAAATAAGTGGTTAAAAAATATTTTTGGGTGATATAACAATAATATAAGTCGTGATATAAAAACGATGTATGAAGCGTGAAATGTGAAATTTATAATTTTTTCTAGAATAGTTGACTTAGTTTACAAATTACAGGCTTAAAGACAACTGTTTATTTGCTTCAACAACAATCTCATAAATTTTTTAATTAACTTAACTTAACAAACCAAAAGAAAGTTTACTTTGTGTCCATGTAAAATAGTTATCTAAGGTTTGTAGAAAAAAACGTAGAACTGTAAAAAAGTAATTTGCAAAAAAGTAAAAGATTTGATATGAATAAAAAAGAAAGCTATTTAATACAGAGAGCATCTTGAAATGATAATTTAATTAATACTTGTAAAGGATTTATTACTAACTAGTAATGATGTTGTGATGAGCAACTCCTAAGTTGTTCTTAGCTATTAAGTCTTTTTAAACACAAGTAGAAAGTATCATTTTCAAGTAGAAAATATCATTTTACAAGTAACTGATGTTGTTAGAATAAAATTTGTAATACTTTTTGAGTTGCTGTAATTTATTATTTAAATTAAACAAAAACACGTTCCGACATTTTGGTTTAAATATGCGTTTACCAAATAAATTAGCAGCTAGAATATGAAAATAATTGAAAATAAAATTTTAAATAATTTTTAATATTTATTAAAATAAGCTTCTTATTTATTGTAGTTTATTACAAACATTTTCAAAATAAACTCGAATTTAATAACTAAATTTTAAACATAAATAAAACATTAGTTCAATTTCCAAAAACAAGGAATAAAGATAAAAATAATAGAATTATACATATTTAGTATTTGCGACCTTGCTTAAAATATTTTGTAAAATGATTAAAGATCAAAAATCAACAAAACAAAGCTTTTTGCTTTTATTCATATAATCATTTTGGAATTATCTTTCTTTTATTAAAACAATTATTACATGCATAGTTGAATGATATTGTCTAGTTAAAAAAGTTGTTGAATTATTCAGTTTCTAAATAAATCTTGCAAAAAGTTGTATTTATGTACTAACTTGGAAATACAAATGTTGACAAACAGGAGTGAGGACAAACACATTTGATCAAATACAAACACAAATATGTTAATTTTAGATTCACAATTACAAATGTATGTAATCGGCATACGCAAATATTTTTATTTTAGGTTAAGAAAAAAATTTATCTTAAACTTTAATTGACTTTGTTTTTAAATCTATAATTAGCTAGTTATTGTTCACATAAATAATACATAAAAAATAAATAACAAATACATTACAAATTAAATAATATAGTTGATTACTATTAAATACGAATACTTATTTGACCAAAACCTCACTGACAAACAAGGGGGTGCTAAGCATTGAATCAAGTTAAGTGGGGTACTTTCAGGAACATGTAGGTTTGAACTACTTACTTCTTGATAAAAAAGTAAGCGCTTCAACATTACACCACCACCCTATACTGTATAAACATATTATATTAGTAAAAATTATCAAAACTCTGTTATTGACACGGTTGTGAATGTAATCAAATTGATAGCAGAACTGAGATTGAAAGTTCAGGTATATTTTTGGTTTAAAAAGTTATCAAAGATTGATATTTTAAAACATAAATATTACATAATTAAAAAATTTTCATTCCTTATTTTACTTTTGTTGTAAAATTATAAAAAAAATGAAGGCAGTTGCTATGCTAACTAAACCCATTAGTAATAACAACAAAATAATTGTTTGCCATTTGACAACCATCCAAATTAACCCAAAAAGTTTTAAGAAATTTAGTATAAATAGGTAATTAAAATTTTCTTTGTACTTATTTAACCATTTATAAAAAAATACACCTTTTATAAAAAAAAATATTTTATTACAATTTTATTATTAGGTATTATGAAATAAAATGTAATAAAAAACCAAAAAAAATAAAGTTTTTTTGTCATCATCTTATTTAATGACTTTATGATATTTATTCTAAGCTTGATAAGTTTTTTGTGTCAACTTTTCAATAATTATGAAAGTTAAACTACACAAGTTTGAAATCAAAGATGTTACACAAAATTAATTTTTGACTAAAAATCAAAGATGTTACACAAAATTAATTTCTGACTAAAAATCAAAGATGTTACACAAAATTAATTTTTGACTAAAAATCAAAGATGTTACACAAAATTAATTTTTGACTAAAAATCAAAGATGTTACACAAAATTAATTTTTGACTAAAAATCAAAGATGTTACACAAAATTAATTTTTGACTAAAAATCAAATATGTTACACAAAATTAATTTTTGACTAAAAATCAAAGATGTTACACAAAATTAATTTTGTTTAACTTTTTTTTATAACTTTTATAATTAACTTATCTAATGTGAAATTACTAAAAAAATAAACAGTAATAATAAAACTTATAAGTAAGATATATGCGCTTTTTACCTATATAAACACATATAATATGTTTTAAACTTACTTTATTGTCAGCAACTATGCAATTTTTAACAACAATAGGCTGGTTAGGCCATGCATAAACACCATAATCTAAGTTTTTCCAGATTAAAAAGTCTTCTATCTTCCAACAGTATGCTGTGGAATCAAGAAAATGTACACCATGAAGTGTAGAATGGATCTGAAAGTTTAAATATATATATATATATATATATATATATATATATATATATATATATATATATATATATACTATATATATATATATATATATATATATATATATATATATATATATATATATATATATATATATATATATATATATATATATATATAGATAATTATATATATATATATATATATATATATAATAATAATAAAATATATTTATACATTATATATATTTTAAAACAAATATATACATTTCAAAACATAAATATTAAATACTTAATTATTTAAACTCTGGAAAAATAGGTTG
The DNA here is from genome assembly GCF_038396675.1 of Hydra vulgaris. Classification (NCBI taxonomy): domain Eukaryota; kingdom Metazoa; phylum Cnidaria; class Hydrozoa; order Anthoathecata; family Hydridae; genus Hydra; species Hydra vulgaris. The sequence goes on along the minus strand of NC_088927.1, from coordinate 62,368,773 downwards.
TACTTTTACAAATATTACAAGTACTAATCTAAAGTAAATACCTACAACATTATAATAAAAATGACAATAATAGCAGCAATAATAATAATAATAAAAATAATAATAATAAAAATAATAATAATAAAAATAATAATAATAAAAATAATAATAATAATAATAATAATACTAATAATAATAATTATAACAATAAACATATTAATAATAACAAAAACAAAATAATTTTTTTATAAATAAAAAAATGCTTGATATTTTTATCATGTAATAATTTGAACTTTTGACTATAAATACAGATACATTAACTATAGCAGATACATAAAGCAGATACATTAACTTACAAATATATAAGAGATTACATACCATGTAGTATATGTACACAAATATTAACTCGGTAAAAATTTAGTTTTTTGTTTCAAATTTATCTAAAAAAAAGCTGATTATTGAATTACCTCATTATTATATATACGAGTTATTGCATTATTATCATTACAATCCACACCACGTGTTATTAGGCCATTCTTTTCGCTTCCAGCTATACTATTTCCATACATGGTATAGTTTACTGCATTATGCACTTGGATGGCCCCAGGCCATTTCATATCAAACTGGTATGCAGTAGTCTAAAACAATTAACAGTTTTTAACTTGTCTTGTTTGTTTAAGCTTTAAACTTCAAAAAAAAAAAAAAAAGAAACATACTCTTTAAAATACCAAACTCAAATAAGAATACCTGAACTTTACTTTTTATATATATGCAGTTTTCAAATTATAAACTAATTATTTCATGATTTTATAAAAGTTATGAAACTAACCATAAATGTTCCTTCAGCAAGTGATAATGTAACAAGATTATTTATAATGCCATTATTTCTTCCTTCTAGATCAATCCCAGGTCCTACGGTATGATGAATGACATTGTCTGATATAATTAAATTGTTTGTACCATACACACCGATCCCCATATTATAACCATCATGAAATGATGATCCTTTAACAAACGATGGATTTTCAGCAGTTACATCATCAATATTTAAAAATGCCAAAGCATATCTTAAAAAGATGTTTTCACAGTGTTTAAAAAAATTTTTAATTTATTTATTAGGTCTTATGTGACTAAAAACATTTTCCTAATGTGAAAGAAATAATCGTTAACAACCAAAATATACAAAGAAAACCACATTTTAATTGCAAATATTTAAGTTTTTTTGTATTTATATATCTTAAAATAACATTAATTTTAAAAGCATATTGACATATAAATAGTTTTCTAACACAATAAACTTACCTTGGATCATAAGAGTCTGCATAACCAAGTTGGCCACAACTTCTAAATTCAACTTCAGATATCATTGCATTACCATCAGATATAACTCCATCTTGAATATACTTCCCAACCAAAACTCGACATCCAAAACCATCATTTGTTAACGATCCTTTAGGTTCATCTGCGCCTTCAATTATGATATTTCGAGATAATAATCCAACTTTAGCACTCATGCTAAAACTTCTACCATTATAAGAATGCAAAGAAGCAGTATGAGTATACTGAGATGGTGTATCAACTTTGAATCTTCTTCCATCATCATAAACTGCAATAATAGTAAACTTTTCTGCTTGTCGAGGTTCAAATGTAGATGTTGTCACAACAATTACATCTCCAACAACCCAATCTGTTTTATCAATAACACTCAAAAACTGAGCATTTTTTTGCATTGTTTCATTTAAACGTGTCCAGTGCACTTTATGAGGGTTTCCGAACATTGATAAATTACCAAAAACTCCTAAAGCTTTGGAACCAAGATTAGGTCCATTTGGTAATGGAAGATCTTGTGTGGATTGATCACCCCATAAACTAATTAAAACAAACAAAGTAGATGGGAATGGTTCATCTGGACGACCAATTATTAATTGTCCCTGATCAGAAATAATAATTATATTTGCACGAATTGTATGATTTCTATTCATAGCAAGCTCAAGTGTTCCATATACATACAAACGAACCATTATAGGTATGTATGCATTCTTATCAACAATCACATATTGACCTGCGCGAATCATAACTGTATCATTATCTTTTGGTAAAGTGTTGTTGTAACCTCCATACTCTTTTGTAATGTTTTTCCAAGTTTGAATGTCGCTCCAATTTGTTGGTGCTTCAAAAACACCCTTTACTACAGGTGGAAGTGTTGGGACAATGCATTTATCAAAGTAACATCTGTAAACTTGTAAACCAATATGTTGGCTTAGAGGATTATTAGGGTCATCAGTAGCATCATTTTCAATTAGATATGTAACACTTTTAGAGCTGTTATCGTAAAACCAATTTCCATGTTTATAATAAGCAGCAACTGGAAACTTATTTGTGTTGTTAGTTGGTACATTTGTTGTTAAAAAGTAATCTGGTTCTTGCATAAAGTTATGAGAGAGATAAAGAAAGTTATTTAGTTGAAGTTCATAGATATCCATGCTGTAAGATATATTAACAAATTGAGTTGAATTAACAAATGAAAGCAAATACTTTTCACCTACTTCCAACAAGACTGTGTAACCTTCAGGATGAGTTTTAGATTTTTTACGCCATTGAACAACACCAATATTATCAGAAACAACAGAACGCTTTTTTCTTGTTTGATAATTTATTTGTCGAGTAAAAAGGGCACTCTTTTCATTTATAGAACTTGGTAACACTTGATTAAAAGCTACACGAACAAATTTTCCACTAGAACAAATTGCTCCAGGAACACCACCAAAAGACATAGAATCATCCTGAAAACATCGACTTGAATCTAAAATATTTGTGTAAGGAATAACTCCTCCACCTGCATACCCTGACAAAGTTCCATCCATATCACTCAGCCAAGTTGCTGATACAAAAGGGAAAGACACTTTATTTTCCACATTATTAAATGAAAGAGCCTTAACATGGACAATAGCTCCGCCATCCATAGGCTTGCAATGAGCACATGTTCCTAGTGCAACACAGTTTCTATCAAAATTTACAAACTTAACATTATTCACAGTAAGTCGATGAGAAAACGGAAGTTTTATGCCGCTTAATGTACACAGAGGTTGAATGGATGGATCTTGAATTTCTCGTTTTGCTGATAATTCTGAATGACCAACAATTAATGAATTATTTATCATGGGAAAACCCCAAGGCGGACTTCTGGAAGATGCATCAGCCCATTCAATACCTGCTTCATCATTATCAAGAATAACAAAATTCTGAAATCTAAAGATAAAATAAAAATAATTTGAAGTTTAAACTAAAAATAAAAAAAGCAACTTAAACAATTTTTTTTTCTATCTTCACATCTCCAAGGCCCAGAAGGCCACACCCAAGGAGGCTACTTTTATTGTGGTTACAGCCCTTTTTTAACTCTATAACTCTGAAACACAAACCTTGACAAACAAGGCCACTTTGCAGAAAAATAAGTTGAGTGCAGTACTAAAAAGAACATGGTAGAGATTGAACTTGGAGCTTCTTTCTCATGATGCAAGCTTTTAACTATACACCACTACTGAGTTTACCAGAAATCAGAAAGAGTTTACACTACCAGAAATACAATGTAATTACACCACCACTACCGCAATTAAAATTGGATAAAGTATCAAACTCATTTATTCAACATATAATTACATGAAAGTTGTTTTCAATCATTCTACAGTTTTCTATCATTTTTATTGTTGTTATTTTATTATTTTTATTATTTAGTACTAAATTTAAGCTATGGCTGCAAAACAATTGTAAACTTATTTTAATTCTTTTAATACATCTACAGTTCTCTTTCAATAACTATAAATAATCTTGTAACCACAATACTTTCAAGTTTCAAAGCCTGGGTTTAGTGTTTTTAATGCTGTGTTTTGACTGAATGCATCACCTAATTCATTAATAAATTTAATCATTTGTGAGCTAAGTAAAAGGTTCAGTACTTGGCTTCCTTAATTTTGTTCTCTGAAAACAATTTATAATATAAAATAAATTTAGTAATTATTTCTATTTTTTTCATGAAAGTTAGATATGTAGTATTTTTTTTAATCATTTGTGAGCTAAGTAAAAGGTTCAGTACTTGGCTTCCTTAATTTTGTTCTCTGAAAACAATTTATAATATAAGATAAATTTAGTAATTATTTCTATTTTTTTCATGAAAGTTAGATATGTAGTATTTTTTTTACAGTATCTATAGGTCTTGTAACAGATTTACTCTTTAACAGATTAATTTTTTTCTTATAACAGAATTACTTTTCTTAATAAAAACAGTTAAGATTACAATGCTTTGTCTGATTTTGAATCAACTATCTGAATCTACATTGATTTTTCTTAATGTGTTAGGAATTTTAGGTATTAAAAAAACATTTTATTATTTTTTATCTATTTACTGAGATTTATTATTTTATTATAACAAAAGAAAAAACAAAACAAAAAACCAAAATTGATTATCAGAACCTGACTACTAGCAAAGAGTTTCAAACTGCCTTAAATCTAAGGCTTATTCTTTAAAGGGAAAATGAACATCACCTTTTAAAAGATAAAATTGTTAGGGGTAAATTTAAACTACCAAGGTCCTTAATTTCAAAGATGCTCCAAGTCTCAAAAAAATTTTTATTAGAAACATTCGTAACAAAATTTTTCTTCTAGCCTTAAATGTTTTGTTTCATTTAACTATAATTTAAATAGTGCATTTATTTCAAGTTGCTTAGTTATGAAAAATGGCTGCACCAATTAGATTCTTAAATACTTCTTTTGATATAAAAATTCAAAATTAAAAATAAAAAACATTAAAACTTTAAATTTAACAATTAAAAAAGTAAAAATCATGAATAAATATAAATATCCTTAAATAAACATGGTCAAAAAAAAATATTACCGAATCGCCCCACACTCTACACATTCAGCTCCTTTTTGATTATTCCATGTGAGAAAGTCATAAAAATTTGCAGGTTCGTGACTGTTATCATTGCAACCACCAGTTTTGCTTGGATGATAAGTAGGAAATATCCATAAGCCAAAACGACCCATAGTGTGAGCACTATTATTTTTAAACTCACGAAGAGGAACCTTTCTATCCAAAACAAAAACAAACAAAAAAAACTCAAAAAGGGAATATTAACTTTAGCCAAGTACTAATATTTCCTTTCAAGCTTAAATAAATAAAGAAATTTCATTTAAATAAATTATATAACAATAATCTGACCAACAGGGTGGTCAGTTCCAGATGGTAAAGTTATTCAGGAACATTTCTTAGGTATTTCCTACTCCTTTACATATTTGCTTTAAATAACTGATCAAATTAATATGTAAAAATATTCATTGAAAAATTATATCGAAACAGATCAAACAAATGTGTATAAATAAATTAGTATGTATTATACTTGTATACATGGATGTATGGATACTAAAATGCAATTTACATTGCTTTAATCATCAACAAAAATAACAAATCTAACTGGAGTTTTTATGGAACATCTTTTCCCTGCTAAACTATTCTAACCTTTTTTTTTCACCTTAAAAGGTATCAGTTTATCAGCAATTCTCAAAAAATACCAAAAGCTTTTGTAACCTCAAATAGGTGAAGCTAGGCATTAAAATAACTCACATTTATATTTATACAAATTTTTTATTTACATTTGTTGTTCTATTTTTTAAGTTTTTTATTTAAATTCTATTTCTATATATTTAACTATTCCATTTAACCAATATGGTAGTGTCATTATGTAGGTAAATTTTTTTTATTCTAAAAAAAAAAAATGTTTTTGTGGTGATTTGGTGTAAATATTTTAAAAGTTTTTTATATAAAACATTTCATAAACTTAAAATCAAAGTGCATTTCAAATTTCAAAGTGGACTTATAAGCACGAGTACACAACAATATACTATAGCATATACATTTGTTGACTTTTTTGGATAGTTTTTCCAATACAGCATTTTCAAAAAACGAAGAAAAAATGAATAAAAACTAAAGATTGCTCCCCCAGTTCAAACCTTAGTCATGTAGCAGCATTATTTACATGTTCTATCTATTTAGTCAGTCAATGTATATATATATATATATATATATATATATATATATATATATATATATATATATATATATATATATATATATATATATATATATATATATATATATATATATGTGTGTATAATATATTTAATTTGAATTTTTTTTTAATTTGAAATTTTCTTTAGTTTAAAATATATACATATATATAAATTAGTTAAAAAAAATTATTTCTAATTCAAATTTTAAAAATAAATGATTGGTGTTCTACAACTCCACTACACAATCACATCAAAAGTTTCATTTCAAATTGTATGAAAAGAAAGAAAATATAAAATAGAACCTTCAACTTCAACTCAAGATTGTTTAAAAGATAGCATGTTGATTGTTAAGAAAATGTGTGAAATGAAAAAAAAAAGTCTATCGAAGTTATTCATTTGTATTTTCATTCTAAAGTTTCAATCAAAATTTCATCAAAAAGATATACAATATTAATGATGAAAAGTTAAAGCAAATACATAGCTATGATGATTGCATTAGACTACTAACCAATTGTATTAGTCGTACTAAATGGTTGGTTATCATATACTGCTAAAAAAATTTATTAGCACCACCAGCATCTTCTGCATTTTTGGAGAGATTATTTTCTGAGTTAGGAAATATTTATGAGAAAAAGCAATCTAAGCTGTTACCTCAATGCAGAGAAATGTCATTGTTTATACATATTAATGCGAATAAATTCATAAATGAGTGATAAAACCTGTATTTCTTGTGTACCATTTGTTTGAAGTATATAAATTGAACATATTGTTTTTGAACCAACTTTTGAATCAATATTGGATTATTTTATAAGATTAACACTTAAGAATTTGTGTTCTAGGTTCTCTCTTTATGTTAATTACCAAATGTTTTTTTAAACTATGTGTCTTTAAGGCTGCAGCAATAGTTCAAACAAGTTTTTTTCTTATTATTGATTAATATAAAATAACCTACTAGATTATTTTATTATTTAACTGGATACTGGATAATATCCCCACTTGGCCTAGATATTTGACCAGATATTCTATACAGGACATAAACCAAAATGTTTTCAAAAGACAAGACTACAAAAATCTTTGTTAGTTATATGTTTACTACCTTGGACATAGACATGTTCCTGCTATAGAATTTCATCAGCCAGAAACTTACCATCAAGCAAGGTTTATGGCAGATGTAATTTATTTGGTTACATTAGAAATGACAAAGAACATCTCAAACATAATGAATGAAACAGAGGAAAATGGTTCAGACAGCTTTTTTATTTATATCTCTGACATACTGTCCTTGGTTCTTCAAAAGCTCTTTGAGTATTAAAGTACCAGTTAATGATTTAGCAACTTTCAAGGACGTGTTTGATTTAAAAAAAGAATATTCTGAGTTTTCTCAATCACTACTGAACAGCATGCAAAATCATACCTGATAATCAAGTCAACAGCTTGTTACATTGGCTTCAGCTGATGATGATTTTGAGAAAAATAAGAAGAAGAATACACTCAACATACATAATATTATAGTATGTCTGTAACATTTTGTTTTAGTTGTAATAGTATGTCTGTAAAATTTTGTTTTAGTTTGTTTTAAAATAAAATTATAACAATTAAAATTAAAAAAAAACCTTGGGCAAACTGTATCTGTATAAGAAGGACCATCTGGATGTTCAAACATTTGGTACCAAAATCCTAAATGACTTCCACCTGCTGCTGCATTATGAGAAACTGTATTGTTAGCATTGGTTACCCAGTATGCAGCTGGGGTGACATCTACATTTAGTGTGGAACTTGATGGTTTTACAAATATTGCAAGGTTGTACTGGATTACATTTCCTACTTCAATTCCGTCTTCCATAAAGTATGCATTACCTAGAATTACATTTAAGAATTATTTTTAAAATCTTAAAAAACTTTATTTTAACATGGGTCAGGGGGGTCATCAGAATGGGTCTTGGGAAAAATATCAGTTTTGCTGTGTCTAATAACATCTGTCCAACAACATCTGTAAACACAATGAGGTATAACAACAACCGCTCAAAAATATTTACATATAAATAGACTGAGGTATAATAACATCTGTCCAAGAACATTTAAAATTTCCTTGATGTTTAAAAACATCTGTGTAAAAAATATATAAGTATTACAGATGTAGTTACATCTTTTCAATTATTCAAGTATAACGGCAATCTGTGCCACTACATCTGGTATTTTACAGATATAGCTACATCTTTTTAATAATGTTAAGAATAAAAACATCTGTACAACTACATCTGTGGATTCGACAGATGCAGTTACATCTTTACAATTATATTAAGAATTTTTCAGATGTAGTTATAACAGGAAAAAATTATTATATAATAATGCATTATTTTAATCAGATGTAGTTACATATATGATTTTTTTCAAATGCATTTACATCTGGAGAAAATTCTTCCAAGGCGTTGTTATGGGTCATTAAATTTCCAGATAATTTTGGACAGATGTTGTTGGAGTAAAAAAAAATACATATGATCTTGGACAAAAGTGAATGGATGATCTTGGACTACTCTACAGATGTTGATAGACAGATGTAGTGATCACTTACCTCATTAACAATGAATTATCAAGGTAAATAAAATCTTACACATAATTAAAAAAAAATTACAAGCACAGCAGTTAAGTGGCTACCTTCCGCATATTCAAAAAAGTAAACAAAATAAAGTCTTAAACTTAGTTTTAACAAACTCCCCAATATCAATACCAGTTTTGCCATTTAAAGAGTTACTAATTAATGCTTCTGTAATCAAAAAGCTATATAGACCTTTCAATCAGGGTTTTTGAGTAAAGTCTTACCTAACAAAAAAAAATTTGTTAAGTTAGACTTTGGAAAAAAAAAATACGCAATACTTTTTATTATCTTATTTAAAAGAAAAAAAAAAATTGTGGGAAATCAATTCATAGAAGTAATTGTGGAATATATATATTTCAATTCTTGTTTAAATTAAATTAGAGTAGGTTTGTTTTAATAAAATTGTATATTTCTTTTATTGTTTTTAATGAAAGTGAATAATTATATATTATTAGTATTTTTAATGAAAGTGTATGTTTCTTATATAGATTTGGCTTATAGATTTTGAGTACAAAGCTAATAGTAGGTTGAATTATTAAAAGTATTACAAAATTACAAAATTTGCATGCGACCTGTAAAAAATAAAACTGCATCCTTTTCAAAGTTATTCATGTAGCAACTTTGTAGTACTTAGTGATAACTCTTCCTGATAAAGGTTCAACAAGTGAAATTTCATTTAATGACTATTTAAAGCCCTTAAACAATTTATATCATAAGGATGAGTTGTCATCTAATTTATCTCCTGGCAAGTTTGAAAGAGCATTTAAATCTATTAGAAAAATAAATCAACTGGGGCAGACGGAATAAATAGTAATAGAATAATAAATTGTTGTAAAAGTATAAAGGATATTTTAATTAAAGTTTTCAAATCATCTTTTGATCAAGGAGATTTTCTAGACCAATTGAAAACAGCTTAAGTTATTCCAATATACAAAAATGGAGAAAAAACAAATGTTAGTAACAATCACCCCATTTCAATCTTTCTGATATTCTCAAAAATTTTAAAAAGAGCAGTTTATAGTAGAACATATAAATATCTTGATTACAATAAACTGTTATACAATAATCAGTTTGGTTTTAAAAAGAATGGTTCAACGAAACACTCAATTATTTAATTGAGTACTGAGTATTGAATGTACTGAAAATCTTTTGCTCCTCCTCCATAAAGATCAGCTAACTATAGACATTTTTGTTGACCTTTCTAAAGCTTTTGATACTGTAAATCATAATACTTTGCTTCAAAAACTTAAATACAACAACATAAAAAATAATCTGTTAAAATGATATCAAAGTTACCTAACAAAGCTGAAGCAATACCTTCTGCACAATGATGGATGCTGTAATGAAATGACTGAAATAATATGTGGTGTTCAACAGGGTTTTATATTAGGACCCCTTTTATTTTTAATCTATATAAATGACCTTAACATGGCACCAGAACTAAATATTACATCTGAAAATGATACAAATTTATTATCTTTATTGTTAATAAAGATCTTAAACATATATCAAATTGGTTTAAATGCATAAATTAACCATGAACGTTAAGAAATCAAAGTATATTCTGTTTCACTCTTTATGAAAAAAATTCCTAATGCCAAAAATTTTAACTAAATTATTAAAAGACAAAGTGGAAATGAAAAAGTATTGCCAATAAAGTTTTTAGGAGTTTATTTAGATGAAAATGTTACATGGAAACCATGGAAACCACATTTACCAACATCAGCTTTAAAATTGATAAAAGTATTGGAATTTTATTTAAAACCAGAAATTATTTAAACAAAAAAAACCTAATGCAAATTTACTACTCACTTATACATAGTTATCTTAACTATGCAAATATTCCTTAGGGAAGTACTTGCAAAAGCAAATTATGACTACTTTATCATTGGCAAAAACACACCGTTTCACTTGCTTTGTGCATACAAAAATGTTATTTAAAGACATTAAAGTTCTTAACATATATGAACTAAATGTTTATAAAGTTCTATGTTTTAAAAAAAAACTAAAAGAATTCATATAAACATATTCATATATTTTTAGTAGTATATAATATTACTTTAGGAATTGGAAAAAGGTATTTAAGTTATTTTGTGCCATTCTTTACATCTTAATGGCTAGTCTTTATTTCTTTTAACTGTGCAAAATGTGTATGCAAAATGTAATTGATAAAAACTAACATATATATATATATATATATATATATATATATATATATATATATATATATATATATATATATATATATATGTATATATATATATATATATATACATATATATATATATATATATATATATATATATATATATATATATATATATATATATATATATATATATATATATATATATATATATGAATACATATATCAAATATATATAAAGATTGTGAAGTTAGAGCTCTTTCAATTTTTTTTTCTTAATATGTTGTGTACTCCTTTCATCCATCAAACCACTGAGTCTTCATAACCGCTGTGGTTGCTGGTTTCAAAATCATAATGGCTATAGAGTTTGAAAACTTAACTCACACACATTTATCAACATTGAGAACTCAAAACTTATTTAAACATTCTACTAATGGAACTACACCTAACTACAAATTGTTAATCATATGTTTAAAAATCTTTAAAAATATATAAATTAAATAATAGTACCTAGGATATCATAGATAACATTTCTCTCCACAACTAAGTTATTAACATGATGCATTGTTACAGCTCGGTTAAAACTTCGATGGATAGCACAACCTTTAACATAAGAACCACTCACATCTCCTTCCATATGGAAATGAATTGGATAACGACCTAAACGAAAAGCTTGACCTGCATTGGTAACTTCAATATAATGAAAGTGGGCAACAGCTGTTCCTTCACTCATTTTATTTGAATGTACCATAATTTGAACTCCAAACTGATCACTGCCACGCTCTTCGCCAAATCGACCATCAAAACAAGTTTGTGCTGCAAACTGTCCTGGGTCAAAATCAATTGGACAATTTAAAATTACATCATTCCATTGTTCATTTTCTGAACCACGAACAATGACATTTCGAGATAGTAAACCAACTTCAGCGCTAGTTTCTATATACCTTCCTTCAATAAACTGTGTAATCGAAATATGCATGTACTTCAAAGGTGGGTCAAAAGATACAAATTTACCATTAACTCCTGTTATTGTAAGTACCTCATTCTCTCTAATACTTCTTCCTGTAGCAGCAATGACAATAACATCTCCTACTTTCCAATCAGGTACTTCAAAAATAAGTTCCATCTCAACATCATTAGGATTCACAGTTTTTGCAATTCGACTCCATGTGTTCATAATGTGCTTTCCATATAATCCTAGGTAACCTTGTCGCAAACTTAATGATTTTGCACCATAAACAGGTAGCTCTATAGATCTAACATGTCCGTGAAGTTCAATAATAGCTTTATGTTGAAATGGCTTGTCTTCAGAACCAACTAAAAATGTGCCACCTTCAACTATTAAAATATTTTCAGCATGTAGTTCAATGTCTTTTTCATCAAAAATTAAAGTGCCACCTTTAATTAGCAATACTTTAAGTACTGGAGTACTTACATCAAGCAACATAGTTTGATTTTTTTCAATGATAACATAGTCACCTAAGATATTAAAACAATAAAAATAACAAAATAAAAATAAAAAACAAAAAATGTAACAATAAATTTCAAAAAGATTTTTATTTTTAATTCAAAGCTAATCTAACCTTTAACAGGAGGATCATTTCCTCCCCATGTAAATTTTGAACTCCAAACATCAATATATGAAAAAGAGACACTGCCAAATAAACTTAAACCATTTTTAGTGCTAAAAACTTCAACTGCTGCATTTTGTACTGTTTTATTAGATGGGCCAGAACGACAAATAATTTGAGAGCTTGACACAGAGTTTATTTGACAAGCAACACCAGCAATGTTTACCTGTGAACTTAGATCAAAGTTAGTTCCTGATATAGTCAAGTTTACTCCACCACCAGTTCCTCCTCGCGTAGGTAAAATACTAGTTAATGATGATGTAAGTGATGCCTTATAAACATACTTTTGACCGAATGTAAAGTTAAAACCTTGAACACTTACCATAATGCTACACTCTGTTGTTGGGGAATTAGACTGGGTATATGGAGGTATTCTGCAGTTCAACAACTGAGTTGAAATAACATTAGTTTGGGCACATTGATTGTTACATATATACACGCTAGTTGCATTGCTAAATCCATTACCAGAAATATCAACATAATGACCGCCTCCATAACCACTTTCTAAAAGACTTACACTTAAAACTGCTAAATTGTACGTAAACTGAACTTGATTAGACAATCCAAGTAAAGGAATTACGAGTGCAACAGACACTGGGCCTGCAGCATTCATTGGCAAAATAAATTTTACAGATGCAGATCCAGATGCTACATTAATATTTGTAATGTTTGCACTATTTCCTTCTACTAAAACTGTTAAACTATCAAATGATACTGCTTTAAAATCTATAGTAACTTCATCTCCTGTATTTCCAGAATTGGGTAAAATATTTGTTATTGAGGGAGTCGATGAGGAAGCATATATAAATGATCCAAACACAAGTCTTTTACCACTGCAATGCAATGATACTGATACAGTTGAAGCCGTATGGGGAGGAGTTGTAACAACAACCTCATCAACTGTATTTTTTTGAACTGTTGCATCAACGGTATCAAACTTCACCTGCATATTTGTGCAAAAGCCATTTCCTTTAATTACAGCAGTTGTTTTTCCATATGTGCTGCCACTAGTTGGCATAATACTATTAAACATGGCTAGACTAGTAACCCTAAGATTAGCTGCGTTTAATGAATTTCCATAGTCTGAATTAAAAACATTCACACTATGAACACCTGCTGGTAAACTGACAATACATGTTATTGTTTGTGTATCATATTGAGTAGTTAAACTAATAATGTTACAGTTTGAAGGGCCGATCTGAACAAGAACTTTTGATTCATTACCAAATTTTTTACCTAAAATTTGAATTGATGAACTAGAAGTTTGGATAGTAGCAGGTGCAATAGATATTATCTCTGGAGTACTACTCAATTGATAGTCAAAGCTAAGAGAAGGTTTATCAAAACAATTAGACTCAGAATCATCACAAACAGAAATCACAGCACTTGATTGCTGAGATGATATTGATGGCATGACGCATACAAAGTTGTAGAAGGACTGAGACACCAAGCTACAACTTAGAGATTTATTGAAATTAATATAAACGTGTGTGGTAGGTAAGTTCAAGTTGAAACCAGTGATATTAACTGTTGTGCCACCAGCAATTGAACCAGACTCTGGACTTACATTTTTAGTTTCAGGAAAACAAACAACTGATTGGTCTGATACCTGTGCTATATCAATATTTACATTACCAAAATCTGCAACATATAATGTTATAGGTAATCTTGTAGCTGTTGGTCGAGTAGGATTTCTATTTAGATCACAATAAATCTCTATAAAATTAGCAGAAGTTACCGCACACAAAAAATCTCCAAACTTAACGATGTTATTCTCAGCAATAGGGCTAAATCCAACACCTATAATATGAATACTTGAACATGAAGCAACATTATTGATTCCTACTACTTCTACACTTGAAGTTGGGGTTAAGAAATCGTTTGAGAAAATATCTCTTTTTTGTCGACCAGAAGATAATTGGATAACAATACCTATAATATGTATAAGTTTTGCAAAAGTAGTTTTGAAAAACTAAATGTTTAAAAAAAAAAAATTTTTTTTAATTTTACCTTTGATTGATAACAGTATATTACTTTTCAGTTGTGGCAATGGTGAAACTACAACAATTCCTTTGAATTCGTCATTTTTATTCTTAATAAATTTTCCACTTGAGAAAACAAATGTTCCAATAGTAGAATAAGTTACAGTGCAACTACCGGAGTATCCACCAAGACAAAGAGGCTCTGCATTTTCTGGTTTGCCAATCGGGTATCTTATAATTGAGATAAAATATTTTGAGTCAGGGTTTGACTTCCATGAAAACTAAATGACAAATAATTCCATATAATAAATATATATTACTTTTAACTACAACATTTTGCAATTATACATATATATTTATGTATATATATATATATATATATATATATATATATATACATATATATATTATATATATATATATATATTTATATATATATATATATATATATATATATATATATATATATATATATATATATATATATGTAAATTATGTTAGTGTATTTTACAAATAGAGTGCTCAATGTTCTTAAAGAACAGAGCAATAATAAATTAGTAAAAAACACTTAGAAAAAAAGGTTAGATAAGTGTTTTTTACTAATTTATATATATAGATATATATATATATATATATATATATATATATATATATATATATATATATATATATATATATATATATATATATATATATATATATATATATATATATGTAAATTATGTTAGTGTATTTTACAAATAGAGTGCTCAATGTTCTTAAAGAACAGAGCAATAATAAATTAGTAAAAAACGCATATCTAACTTTTTTCTTCAACTTGAAGTTTCACCATTGCTGGATCATCAGAAAGATTTACTAAATCTCAAAATAAAAATTCAATTTGAAGAAAAAAAATATTTTACATGAAGTTATAAATTATTATAAAAAAATTTTAATTACTACACTTTTTTTGGTTAACAGGAAGTTACAGAAAGTAATTATTGAATAAATTTCTTTGGAATGGGGAGAGTTTAATTTGGTCATTTGTTTTTATAACTTTTTAAGAGGTATTTATTTTCATGCCTACATTTAGAAATTAATTCAGATTTTTTATTTAATAAATTTACCTGATTTAAATGAGTAATTATTTCAAATTTTTCTTGCAAACATAGCATACATTTTTTGGAAATGTTAATGTAGGCAGGGGCAGATTTTAGAATAGACCATTGTAAATTAAAATTTTTATTTTTTTCTTTTGAATCCCAAATATATTTTGACAGCATAGTCTCTTTTGAATATTTTTTGTATTTAAACGATTGTTTGTGTTTGGCATAACGTTTTTTCCATTCCCCCTCAGTTAAGCCAATATATTGTTTATCGGGGTTATTTTGTGAGGAAACAATGCACTTGTACATTACATTTTTCGAAAGGCATTTTCCATTTAGAGGGCAATCTATTTTTTGTTTACAATTACAATAATCAGTATTTTTTTTATTTTATATGTTCATTTTTATTAATTATTGCCTTTAATAGTTGTGGCCTTTAAAAACATTTTCATTAGAAGAGTTTTGGTTTGGCCTATCGTTAATTGAAATTGGAATTAGTTTTAGAATTTAAGGGGGATGGTTTAAATTCACATTAATATACAATAATTTGTAATTAGGCTTTTTGTAGGGCTTATAGGAACTTTCTGAGAGGTTAAATGTGGCATCAAAAAAATTCACTATTTTTAAATTTATGTTTATTTCAATTTGGAAGCCAATGTTTTTAAAAACTTTAATAATATCTTTTCTAATTTTATCGAGTTGTGGCCCTGATTTTTTATGCATTATTATTAATTATTATTTCAATTAACAATAAGCTAAACCAAAACTCTTCTAATGAAAATATTTTTAAC
>NC_088927.1:62315000-62347500 GCF_038396675.1 Hydra vulgaris | reverse complement strand
CAATAAGTGTCTATTAACCTATAAAGTTAATGTTGTGTTAATGTAGACCTAGTGAAAAATATGTTATTTTGTAGTGAACCACAAACTACTACAAAAATAATCACAGTATAAAATTAAAAAATATCATCATAAATTATTGCATGGTAAATTATGCAAAAAAATTCACTGTGATAACTTTAATGTTGTATGTCTCTCAGCCCTGTTTGCTTAAAGATATTATTGATTGTAATTCCAGATCCAAGAGAGCAAAAAGAATAATATAACTAAATGAAGAAAGTTAATAAATCAGTTTTTCTAAACTAGTTAAGTTTGTTTATTCAAAACTAAAAATATTCCAATGAGTATATTCAATAAACTAATGAGGTTTCTTAGTTTATTAAAAATTAAATATATTCCAGTGAGAGTGTTCTATAAAATAATGAGGTTTCTTAGTTTATTTATAATTAAATATTTTTCAGTGAATATATTACATATAATTACATATAAAAAAAAACTGTGTAATAAAATGTAAACATACCTCCTCTATCAAAGTTGTCAACATAAAATGTGTTGGAGAAACTCAATGTTTTACAAACAATTTTGTTGTCAGTGCAACTCTGTACATCACATTTTTTACCACTGAAGCTTACATTAACAACAGAAGCATCTTCACCAAAACCTCTACCATTCAATGTTATTTTTGTTCCTCCATAAAATGAGCCGGTTTTAGGCAAAAAGCTATCAAATTTTAAATCAACAAATAATTGAAAAGAAACTGATCCAGCACCAGGTACAAAAACAGTAAGTAAAACCTCAAGTGAATCCAAAGATGGAAGACGACACTGAATTTCATTTGATCTCGATGATATAACCTCGCAACCTTTGTTGTTTAAAGTGATCAAAGTACTTTCTCCATTAGTAGAACTTAGGCCTGATCCTTTCACTGTAATTGTTTCATCATAAACATGAATGCTTTCAGGTGAAACACTGCTAATAATTGGATTCAGTAAGGAAT
The DNA here is from genome assembly GCF_038396675.1 of Hydra vulgaris. Taxonomy (NCBI): domain Eukaryota; kingdom Metazoa; phylum Cnidaria; class Hydrozoa; order Anthoathecata; family Hydridae; genus Hydra; species Hydra vulgaris. The sequence continues at coordinate 62,346,506 of NC_088927.1, read as the reverse complement.
TATATGTAAAACTCCCTCCTTTAATCTGTTTTCCATTAATAGTAATCTGAAAAAAATAAACATATTTATCATCATAATCATCATTATCATTAATAAAGTTACGATTTATCTAACCAACATATACTAGATATTATCCACTTTTTTGACCTATGTTTCACTGCTATAAATTGTAATACACTAGAAGCATGTTCTGTGCAGATTTCTTAACCTATGCTTCACTACTGTAAATTGTAATACACAGAAGGTATTTTCTGTTTACTTTATTCTTTAAAGATTCGCCTTTATTGATGCATCTTCCATAATTTTAAAAAGTTTTAATTGATGCTACGCATTCATTATGCTCAATTTAAAAAAAACCAACTTTAAAAACAATAATTTAAGTGCTGAAAATTATCAAATATTCACTTGCAATATTTTTGTTTTTAATTCAAGTATAAATGTGTCAACCAGTTCAGAAAGCATTAAATGACAAACTATTGGATTAGGAGCTGTCAGGTTGAAGATTAGCAACTGTGACAAAAGTAGCATTTTAGAAACTAACAGAACAAATGCTAGGGTCAGTAACAGAAAACTCAAATACTCAATTAATCCTTATCTAATTAAAATGTAAGCATAGATCTTGTTAAAACAACAATTTATGTTAAAATATTTTAAATTGAAAAATATTGCAAGCGCTATTTACAAGCAAGATAATAAGGTGGTAGAGGCTGCTGGGATATTTTTTCCACAAGGACTTTGGTATGTGTAAGCTGTTTAACAACTGGATCAACAAATATACCTATAAGTATACAAAAACACACTAGAATCGTTTTTGATGACAATTGTCTCATTATTGTAAACAATTGTATGGCAGAGTCAAACAATATAACTTCAACTAAGATAGGGCTTTAGCACACAAAACCCATTTTTTAACATCCTGAATCAACACAAAAAATCTTTAATTTGTTGTTTTGGTGCCCTAAACCACCAGATATTAACTCTATCAAAAATATTTTGTCATTAAATGACAGCCAGTTGGAAAACCATCAAATTCAATTAACTAAGAATTTTTAGAAATTTTTGATAAAGTATTGGTCAAAAGTGCTATTCAAGATGTGCATAAAACTGGTTGGATCAATGCAGAGCTAAGTGTTCTTTGTAATCAAGCAAAAGGAGGACATTTTAAATATTGCTTTTTTTTTAACTTTTTTTTTAATCCTTAACTAAATACTTAATTGAACTTTTATGCAACTTACTTTTTGATTAACTAATTTTTTGTAATTATTTTTTAACTATTCTATCCAGGGATATACTGCAATGGGTTCACACTGGCTCAATTGAGTCAGTTGTTTAAAAAAATATTCGTAGAGGTGGTTTTTAATCCTTTAGAAAAGAATTTTTTTTTTACTTTTGTAATAATAACTTTAAATGAAATATTTGCAAAAAAATTTTAAAATTTTAATTTAAAAACATTTTAGTAATTTATTATCACCCAACGCATTATCTTTACACAAAAAAAATCTTTTATAAACAGTACTAAACTTAAACAATTGAAAAGTTTAAGTGAACAAATTTTTAAATATTTTTATTTGCAGCAAAATAATGAAGTATCACTCACAAATTTTAGTTTGTACATTCTTTTCAAAGAAAGTTAAAAATGTAGTTAGAAAAAAATAAAAACTTAAAAAGATAGTTAGAAAAAATAAAAGTTTAAACTTAAGTGAACAGCAACCATCAATGCCAAGATAAATGGCGTCACAGAATCAATGTGGAAACCATTCTATATTTCTTTAAAAAAATTTTGTTATTGTTGAAAAAAAAGAAGCAATATGAATCATTCAAAATAAAATATGATGGCTTTTTTGAAAATGATAAAAAACTGGGGTATTTTTATGGTGCAGGAACTAAATCATTAAGTATAAATAATATGATGGGACTTCATACCTAAAAAAAATTGTCTTTTTTTATTTAAAGTTTTATCAGATAAAAAAAAAGACCACTTAATGCTATGGAAAAAAAAGTTGAACTTCAAATTAAAAATGGAATATATCTAATAGTTGGGATTCACAATATTCTGCAACCCAAATTGCCAAACATACTTCAAGTGAATTAAAAAGAGAAATTTTTTTGTTTATACATTATAATATATAAACTATTTATTAATATAAACTATTATTATTAAAAATATAAAACTATGAATAATCATCGATGTGGCATTTACTATTTCTAGTAAATCGGTTTTTGCCATTCAAAATATTTCTAGACAAAATGTATGCAATATTCTAAGAAATGTAAGTTCAAGTCAATAAGAACATCCAATTATTTTGAATAAATGCAATGTTAAAAATAAGAAAAATAGCTATGTTTAAAATGCTTCCATTTTATAGCTATGTATAAAATGGAAGGAGTTTTGGAACCAAGATTGGCTGCTTGCAGTTTGGGGACAGCTCATGCTGTCTGGTTTTCATACCCTAAATTGTATAAATAGCTTTCAAAAAACAAAAAAGACTCTAGAATGGCATTATGTCTATATATTTTAAATGAAATATCATTTTTATCCAAAGCTTTCCAATCAAGAACACAAAATATTGTAAAAGCTGAATGTTAAGAACTGTACTAAAATAATGAATATAAGAAAAAAAAAATCTGCTCTTAAGAAATTTATGGAAAACTTGGAATTTATGAATGCTGTGTAGATCATAGTCTTAACTGATGCCTATGAAAATATTGATTTTTAAGATGGAAATTTTTTGTTTTTTTTCTCTTGAAACGGTTAAAAGAACAAAAAACATTATAAACATAGTTGCATTAAGGTTACTGTTGACCAAAATTTGGAATATTTTTGAAATAAATAGATTTGTAGTATGTAATACATAAAATGAATATTTAAATAAAAAAATTTCATTGGAGTGAGGGGATTAATCTAAATATGTAAGAGCTGGTTCTTAAAATTTTAGCAGCACATCACTGGTTTTATCTAATATTAATTTTTGAAATTAAAAGAATAATTAGATTAATTTATTTTACAATTTTGTTTAAATTAAAAAATAGAAAAGATTGATTGAAGTTAAGAATTTGATTTAACTTTTGTACATAGCTGTATTCATTGTAATAAATACAGCTATGTGCAAAAGTATTCATTCTGTACCCGAAAATAAGCCTTATTGTTAATTTCTCTGTCTCTGTAACCTATCTCTGGTAAAACTAATGCTATTTTAGGCTTTATCATAAAATCATTTTATTCCAAACTATTATAAATTCTATAGATTTTAGTATAAGTAAAAAATTCCTCATATCCACTCATTTTGATAACTGTAAATAAACTACAAATGCTTTATAATTTTAAACATTGCTTCTTTTTTATCCTCTAAATTTCTTTAATCTTCTAAATGAAGCTCTTCTTTTACAGATCAACTTTCTCAGCAAAGAACTAAGCAATACAAGTTTTTTTGTCTGATACTTCATACTTATATTATTGATACTTACATCGCAAAATTATCATTTTTCTCTATAGTCTATATATCTACTTATTCACATTTGAAAATCATATACGAATCAAATAGGTGTTTATAAATAAACACAATTTTATTTAAAAGAATTTTCCAACTTACGTTCAGATCAACTATATTATTATTTCCGCTTCCTGTTATACAAATTATTTTATACATCGTGACATTTGTAACTAAGCAGCTGTAGGATCCCAATGATACTGATACACCAACTATACTATTTCCAAAACCAAAACCTTCTATTGTGATAGGTAAACCACCAGTAGTTGCACCTTGGTCAGGATATATTTTACTTACACTAAATTGATATCTAAAGGTAATTTAAATATAAATCATTAAAAAAATAGTTCTTATCTGCAGTTATAATTTATAGTTACAACTTTTATAGTAACAACTTTATTTTATAAGATAGATGTTGAGCATATATTAAATGCTTTTTAATAAATGCTTAATAAACTTGTTTTTATACAAACACAGTGGCCAAAATACAGTGTTATACATGTGACGTATACAAACATTGTAATTAAAAAAACTGATATCAAGTTTGTTTTTCGTTTTTTATTCAGATTCACTGCCAACAAATGCAAAGGCTGCAAGCAACGACTATTAAGTTGGGAGTTACTAGAAGAAAAAAAAAAGAGTTAAAGAGAAAGAAATAGTTGACAGAAGACTTAAAAAGTTGAAGGTTGTATGAGTCAGGGAAACATGAAGATGGAAAAATGTTCCGAAGGGTTTAAGTTTGGGGAAAAAAAAAGATAAATAAAAATTTTAGAGCATGCAGGAAAAAATACACAAAAAGAATGAGGTGTTGTTGAATGACAAGTCAAGCAAGAATGAGTTTAGTTAATGGAACTAGAGTTGATAGCTCCTTTGAGCAATGACCAAGATGTTATTGTAGAAAAGATCAAGAGATACAACTTTCAAAAGATAAGAGAGATGCTCAAGTTTGGCAGATAGAGCAAGTTCAACTTTATTTACAATGTGTTTTTGGACCTTGTCTAGAAGAGAAAGAGCGCCACTAGTAGTATGAGCCCAAATATGACAAACCAATCCAAATATGACAACAGTATTCCATAAAGAGGCGAAAAAAAGTTTTGTAGAGGCAGAGAATAGAATCAGGAGTAAGAAAATGGTGAGCCTGACAAACAAAAGCAACCATAGCAGATACTAATTTAGCAATTAATTGAATATTTGGTTTTCATGAGAGGTTAGTAGTAAATTTTAAGTAAAGAAGAGGACTCAGTGAAAGGATTGCTATTCATCAATATAGAAATGTTGACAGTATTGCAATAATTGTTTGCAGTGAATAAATAAGTTTTGTTAGAGTTAAAATTAACAAGACACTGCAAGCCTCAACCTGATCAAGAAGTGAGATCAGATTCAAGATCAGCTGCATGTTCTAAGCAATCAAAAAGAGAAGACTTTTTATAAAGACAGAAGCATTAAATTGAATCATCAGCAAACAGAGTCACTTTAGATGTAAGGTTGCACTGAAGATCATTAATGTAGATGAAAAACAAAACAGAACCAAGAATAGAACCTTGAGGTACCCTAGAAGTTACTGGAAATGAAAAAGAGTTTAGGCTTTTGAGGATGACTTTAATAAAGCCATTGGAAAGAAATGATGCACAATAAAATCTTCACAAATCTTACAGAAGTTAACAAGTCAGCCATAGAGCAAGAGAATTAAAAACCGTATTGATAACAAATAGATATAGCAGCTGCACAAGCTAGTAAAAACCATGGAGTAGAATGAGACTTGACTTAGAACTAACAAGACGGAATAAGAACTTCCATTCCTACCTGGATCCAGAAGGTTACATAGGAGATGCATTTATCAGAAGAGAGAGAAAAGGCATCAACCCAAAAACCGTCATGAAGAAAATCATAAAAAGAATTCCAGTCAGCTTTAGGGTAGTAGTGTAGTAGTAAGTAGTGCAATGATAGGGTGAGTCTAAAGAATAAGTATGAGATAAAAAATTTATAGAGATTACTGCATGGTCAGAACCACCTAAAGTGAAAGGAGAAGCTGAACACAAACTGGGGTCAGAGACAAGACACAAATCAAGGAGTAAAGGTAAGCGATTTAAGTTTTCTGGAAAACGAGTCACAAAGTTAACTATCTGCAGTCAGCAGGCTCAGTGGTGCTAGAGCCAAACCATTCAGTATGATGAATATTAAAGTCACCAATAACAGCAATATTAGCAGAGGAATAAAGAGAAAAGTCATGGTCAATTTAATCAGAAGTTACATCTGAAAGAGTGCAGTCTTAAGAAGAAGGAAAACAATAGAGAACAAAGAGAGAGCTGAAAGAGTAAAAAGTACCAAGCTGAAGCACATAAAAGAATGAACAATTGTAGTCTTTGTGAAGTAAAGGATTATACCCATTAATACTGAGATCTGAAGAAGGAACAACTGAATTTAAATTAGCCTCACAAAGAGCAATCAAGTTTGGTGAATTTTGCAAGCGGTAAGATTCAACTTATGGAAAATTACTTCATAGAATATGAATATTTTTACTTCATAAATATTTTTAAAAGACATATTGAAACAGTTAGGTTGTGGGGATGGTTTTTATTTTCAATATTTTGATTTTCTTTGGCATGATTTAAGTTTAAAGAGAACTTGGCTCATTCATAGATAGAGTACCGCATCCTAAGCTATGAGCTATGCAGTTGTCTTAATCCCATTAGTTAACCCAAAATTGTAATGTAGGGCTCCTTATGTGGTCTCAACAATACACACCAAAAGCTTTAACAGAGTGCTTTTAATACTCTGATATTTTTTCAGCCGCTTGACCTTTTATATTATTTCTTTTTAACTAGATGCAGGTAACATCTGCCTAATTATTTTTATCGAAACACTGTCTCTAACCTTTACTCAACCAAGAGCCCCAAGGCAGGGAATTTTTAAGTTGGAGTTTGTTTCTTAAAAAGCCTTTGTCTAAAAAAGCACACCCTACAATGCAGCAGGGCATGGGGCAGGTAGCACTGGGTTACATGATACCAGTAGCAGAGTGATTGTGATGATCCTGAACCTGAATTGACCTGGAGTAGTTAAAAGGAATTACTTACTGTAAGCAGTACTTTAAAATATTGATGGGAGTATTTTGGAAATACATTAGGAAAAACATTTCATCTAACATACTAGAGATTAAGGTGGACGTAGGTTTTATAGTTATAGTCAATAGTTGGTTACTAAGCGCACACTGCCTCAGAGATTAAAGCAAAATGCAAATATACATAAAATTGAAACTAGATTCTAATACAGCCATTTTTTAATTAACCTTTGTGAATGTTTGTGAGCATAGCCACTGTGTGGATAAAAAGCTCATTTTTTCAACACTATTAGACATCTTACTCATGCATTTTAAAAAGTAAAAGTAATTGTTATTTTTTATAGCATATCACTATAAATTATTATAAAAGTCACTTCACAATTATGTTTTTACAGTCTCACCTGTCAATTCTGAGGAAGGCATTAATTTTAAAGAGGCTATCCTTTTTTTTTTTTATCCCTAAAAATTTTTAATAATATTTATTCAAAATAAACACTTGAAAGAGCAAACTTACTCAAATGTCAAAATACTATCATTAGGATGCTGACATTTTCCGATGCCATCAACAAAAACTTCAACTGGTTGGATTCCGGCTTGGAGTTCGCCTAAAGAATAATAAATAACTTCCCATCATCAGGTAAATATTATATTTTTTTCTTGTAAAAAAATATTTCGATATTGACTGAATTCTATTGTGTCAAATTTATTATTATAAAATGTGGTGAGCATGAATTATTATATTGTTCAACATTCAATAGGTTTGTTGTTTCTTATAAAAAAAATTTTCTGCATTTTTTTATTGGCCCAGTTCTTTTGTTGAGTTATTTTTTACTTTTGTGGAATAAAACTACAAGTTTATTGTTTAAGGAATTTTTTAGTTATTATTTCTTGGAGTCTCATACTAATATCGATCATTTTAAATTTACATATTTACAGCATTACTAACATAGATCATGTTAAATACTTATTTAATAACAAAAATATATGTAATTGTTTAGATAAATTATGACAAATTATCAAAAAACTATATAAACAATTAATTAGATTAAATTAATAAATCATTTTTAAATAATATTAATTACTACTTATTATATTATTATTATACTATTATTATTAAATTATTGCTATTAAATTATAATAAAGTCTGTAAATAATTATTATTTAACATATTTAAAAAATTATAATAAAATCTATTATATAACTATATATATACATACATATATATATATATATATATATATATATATATATATATATATATATATATATATATATATATATACACATATATATATATATATATATATATATATATATATATATATAAAGTTAATTTTCGGTAAGTCAAACACTTGAACTTTTGTTATCAGGAACTGTTTCATTTATTCCCTTAAAATTGTTTAACTGGTTACTATTAAAATTCTCTGGTTAAATCAAACCTTGAATAAGTCAAACCATTTTTTTTTTCATTTCGGCAAATTTCTTTGGATAACTTGAACTTTTTGTTTGTAATAATGAAAGCTAAATATTATTTGATATATATATATATATATATATATATATATATATATATATATATATATATATATATATATATATAATATAAATTTGATTTCATTACCCTGACTTCTTAAAAAAATTTTAATCAAGCTTAACTTGATTAAAAATTTTTTTAGAAGTCATTCTATATAAAACATAAATAGTAGTAGGCTAATATTTTCTGATGAAATTTTGTTATCTAATAATAAGGAAGATATTGTATTGCATTTTTTTGCTACACTTTTTTGAATGTTATCTTTTAAGTGTACAGCATGAATACTTGCTTTTTTAACTCAAAGTTTGTAACATAGCAACAATTACAACTTTCGTCAAATACAACGCACTGAAGTAAGTATTAGATTGCATCCCAAAGTCAAAGGTCGTTTTAAAATAAAATATACCAAAGAACACCTTATATACTTGGTTGAGAAACATGGTAAAGATTTTTAATGCTATGGAGAAAGAAAAAAACATAAAACATCAGCCTTTTAGAAAAGAGTCATTTGCAAATATGGAAGCCATTTTCAATACGGAAGCCATTTCCAAATGGCTTCTAATTGTCCGTAACAGAGATGTCCCTGCTTTAATTCTTAAAAATAAAGTCATGAAACTTGCTGAAATAATGAACGTTACAAATTTTCAGGCTTCAGATTGTTGGTTAAACTGTTGGAAGAAATGATACAACATATCTTTTAAAATGGTTTCTAGTGAAGCTAATGCATGTACAAATGAAATGGTAGCAGTATAGAAGGAAACCACATTACCGATCATTTTATCAAAATATAAGCTGAACCAGATTTATAATGCTTAGGAATTCGGCTTGTTTTATCGGTTTCAACCAATAAATCCTTACATTTTAAAAATGTGTTGGTGGGAAACACAGCAAACTAGATCTTACAGAATTGGCATCTGCTAATGCATTAAGGAAAAAACTGCCAGTTTGTTATTTAAACTTGATCCATTGTCTCAAGTTATTAAACTTTTTCCTTCCAAAGAAGACAACAAAGGCAAAAAAATCATGTTTTTCTTCTTACAATTTTCTTAAATTCCTTAAATGTTCAAAGTTTTCAAAACCCTTTTCCTCCTTTGTTATTAAACTTTTGTTTACACTACTTATCTTATTAGCTTAAAGAAATTTTTTGCCTCCTTCAATGGCAATCAATTTCATAGCAACAGTGTGAGCAAAATCATAAACATCTTGAAAAGAATATCACTTTCTTTTTTTACTTTCAGATCTTTCAGGCTGATTGTTTTGTCTTACTTTGTTGTTTTTTTAGTTTCTATTTATCTTTTTCAGTTTTTTTTCCCATAATCTTGAAAAAAATGGTTGGCGAGCTTTTGCCCAAGTTTTCATGACATCTTCTGACTATCTGCTTTTCATTCTACTAATAGAAAATTATTATGACTTCTTGTGTTGAAGGAAGCTTTTTTCTGGCTAAGAAAAAAAAAAAAGATGACATTTGACCAACATGCCAAAAAAAAAAAAATAGACACAGAAAAAGGTGACATTTGACAAACATGCCAAATCTCTGTATCTTTCTTAGCTCTAACTTTGAATTGCAAGAGTCATGTTCAATAATAAATGATTCTTTATTCACTAAAGCATAAACATTAGGTGACAGCTAATTACTTTAGAAACATTAGTCTTAATGAATTTACTCAAAATTAGATTTAGGCCAGTTAAAACCATTTAAAATCAGTTTAATAATGACAAGCTAGACAAGTCTAATTCAGTTTTAACTTGTGTAACACGTTACTGTATTAACACACATTAAAACAAAGTCAATCATTCTAAGGCTTAAGGCCTAATATTATGGTAGCAACTTTTAAATATTTAAATTTGGTTTTTTTCTTAATTGTGATTTTATTATTGTCATATAAAACCATGCTACCATGCTATAAATATATACTATATGTATATATAAATATATATATACTTTTTTTTTTTTTTCGTTTTTTTTTAAGAATTAAAGCAGAGACAGTGACATCTCTGCTACAAACAATTAGCCATTTGAAAATTTCCAAATGGCTCAAAAATCAAGAAAAAGTCAGGATGACAATGATGATGATCTTGGTGCTGTAGATGGAAAACCATCAACTTCCAAGAATCCAAAATGAGGTAATAACTTAGAACTAAATGAAAAATTTGATGTGAGTCTAGACATGTCAAAATTAGGAGAAAAAAATGCAGCAGTTATTTTAACACCCACCTTTACAAAATCTAAGTGATAACCTACTGACTACAACATTATAAAATGAAGTCACCTGCTGACTACAACAGACTTCTTTGACAGTTCATTGGGACCGAAAAATGCTGACGGACAGAAGATACTGTTGGAAGAAACTCAAGATCGTTTGCTAATCCTTGTGTTTAGCGCTGGAGTATTACATAGTGTATCTTCAAACTGGAATAGGATTAGCAGAGCCAACTGCATACAAAACCTACTTGGGATGGGGAATCTGTAACCAAGTTAAATGTTTGAGTTTTGACACAACATGAATCAACACTGGACTTCAAAAGGGTGCATAAATCATCCTTGAACAAAAAGTAGAAAAAGATAAAATATGGCTGCCCTGCAGGCATCACATTCTTGAAGGTAGTATCGGAAGCTTTAGTGACTCATTCACTTAGCTCATCAATTGGCCCTGACATTTTGTTATTCAATTAATTTTAAAAAGATTGGAGAAAAATTAAAGGAGAAGTTTTTACAGCTGTTTACTCTAAGAAACAAGCAGCACTTGCAGTTGCCAACATCAAATATGTCATCATTAGATTTTTTGAGAACCAGCTTAAACATTTTTAATCTTGCAATGAATATGAGTTGCTGGGTGAACATTCATGTATCTCAAATCAGTACCGCCATAGCAGATTTTGTCCAAGACTCAAGCTGGCATGCACATAGCTCAATCAATAGCCATTGCCATGTATTCAATTAAAATATGGTTATTCCAAAAGCAATTCAAATAGACAAACAAATTTGTTTTGACATTTCCTTCTACACAGTACAATTGTATGTCAAAGTTTGGTGAACTGTTCTGAATGGACAAGTATAATAAACTGCATACACAAGATGTGTACAGACCCAGTTCCTTTTGTTAATTGTCTAAAATTACTAAATAAAATTTCTGGATAGAAAAAAGTCTATATTGGTAAACTAAGCAACAGAACTTAATTACTGATTTTTTTATTTACAGTGAATGATTTGTAAATATTGCTTACAAGCTTTTTGAAAACTGAAAGTGCTTTTGTCAGTCTGTCTGAGTTCATAGTTGTAAACCAGTCAAAAATAGCAACCATGGTGCAGTGGTTAGAGTTCTGTCTTCAGAACTGGAGGTCCTTGGTTCAAAGCTCTGGCCATATATGCATCATTGTTAATATTATTTGATAAAGGAGGAGTAAAATTTCTAGTTAAATGCTATTTGGTAAAAAAGAATTTGAAATATAATAACACTTTATGTGTAACAATTAAAATTAAAAAAATCTTTGGTGGCAACAAGGATTGAAACTATATTTCATATATATATGTATATATATATCCTATATCTCGTAGTCGAAAGAGTCTCTTTTAACAACAAATACGCGACCTCATCAAATAACCTACATTTTTATGTCGTTTAAAAGTCAAAGCAATTAAAATAATGTGGAAGTAAATTAAGTTTTTTTATTTTTTAAAAAACCTGCCTTACTTGCAAGGGAGTATTGCTACATTGACTATCTTATAGCCTGACTTGCAATGGATTTCTGCTACATTGACTATCTTTTAACCTGACTCACAAGGAAGTGCTGCTACATTGACATTTGGCAGGCAATCTATCATTTAATAAAAATAAAAAAATTGTTCAAGTTTTTAAACGTTTTTTGGTCTGTTTTATTAGTGCTCTTTTTAAAACTACATGTATAAATGTGTGTATATATATATATATATATATATATATATATATATATATATATATATATATATATATATATATATATATATATATACATGTATATATATATACATATATATATATACATACATATATATATATATATACACATATATATATATATATATATATATATATATATATATATATATATATATATATATATATATATATATATATATATATATATATATATATATATATATATATATATATATATATATATATATATATATATATATATATATATATATATATATTAGGGTGTTTCATATTTTATCAATTTTTGAAATTAAATTCGTGAATTGATTTATAAATTGACCATTTATATGAAAATAAGTTTGAGCAAAAAATATATACATATATATAATTTTTGGGTCCCTGCCCCGTTCAATTTTGGGAAAAAATGTTGGGTGTTTTAAACGCGGGGATCTTAAAATTTATCCTATAAAATTTTTATTCTTTTAAATAATATGTTGGAATGAATATTAATTACATAAAAGGAGCATGTTGAAAAATTAAGATACACTTCCGAGTTATAAAATACGCCACCAAGTTATAAAATAGGTCTTAGTAAAGAAAAAATTTCATCTTCATTTGGGTTAAAAAAATTTAATTTTATATACAAATATTATAAGGTAATATAATATAAATTACAATTTTTTTTAAAAATAATTGTGACATATTAGGCAATAGCAAAAAAATATAGAACAAAAAAGTTATTAAATTGTTTAACAAAAGGTTAACAACTGATAAATTGGTAACTTTTATGTAAATAGTGATATTTTATAATGGTTTAACTGTTTGTTCATATCCAATTTTTTCCGTACAATCAACAAACTTTCTTTATTTCCTATCACATTACTTTTATCTGCTTAAAAACTCTTTTAAAATTTTTTTTCTTTTAAAACTTCTTCTAAAAATTTTCCGCATCTCAAGCATTTTCTTCATTAGAGAACATCCATTTACCTAGTTTTCATTTACCTAGTTTTTATCAGTTGTTCAATTGATTTTATCCATGATTCGATTGACTTCATTTTTCATTGATGCTTTTAAGTTTTTTTTGCTTTTTATTATTACATTGGTATTTTTGCCTCATTATTTTTTTGATAACAAAAATTTGTTCATAACTGTGATAAGTTAAAAATTTTGATTTTTAATGAAACAAACTTATAGAAAGTTTATCTTTTATTGAAACAGATTGGAAAATTTATCAATTATTGAAACAACTTTATGGAAAATTTATCTTTTGTTGTAGCTAGTGTGTTCTCATCTATGTCAGAAAAAAATTTCTTACCAACAGTACACATAATACTTTTATCAGACTGCTTCGTAACACTGCATTCAATACCACCAATGAAAACATTTGAATTATTATGACAACCTTCACAAGTTATAGTAACAATACTTTTATATCCTCCAATGGATGGTGTGATCATTAAACATTGAGGTGTCAATAATGTGGAATAAGTATATGCACACATTCCACGTGTTTTGCATTTTGAAACGATGCCATTAACCGAAACAACAACCTTAAAAAGAAAATTTTTTTTGTTTATTTCTAAAACTCAATTTTAAAAAAATTTAAAATCTAAACAAGCTTAAAATACTAGTTATGTGAAATACTAGGTATGTGAGTTACTAGTTATGTGAAACCCAAAAAAAGACTTAAAATGGTATAAATATAACACTGGGCAACAAAAACTTTTTTTAGATTCCATTAACAGCATTAGGTTTTTCTAGATCAGATTTTTGAGCTGATTAAGAAAATGCAATCCATTTTGATCCTATACGCCCAGATTCTTCTGAAGTTTTAAGTTTTATTTTTTTATCTTAAATCAGTTTTAAGCTATAGCTTTCGCACACTTTCAATTTCAAACATTCCTTTTTTAAATTGCGTAAATGTAAATTTATATTTATATTTAACTTACAGTAAAAAATAAGGCAGAATTTAGATCCTACCTGTATTTTATTGCAGGATGTCTTCAAACGATCTTGTAGAAATAGCTCAAATAGTTCAAACAGTTTCTGTTACACTTGTGGTCATTATGTCACTATTATGAATTATGAGCTATTGTAATGGAAGGATATTTGTTTTTAATTTTTTAATTTTAAAAATTAAAAAAGTTGTACAAAAATCTTCTAAAATTAGGTTTAAAAGTTTGTTAATGTTAAATGTTAATGCAATAATTGTTAATGCTTAAGTTATGGATTTAGTTTCTTCAAAATTTCCACCTGCTCTATAAACATTATGACAGAAGAGAAAAATGAATTCAAAATTTCTTACTGCTTTTGACTTCTATTTTGGATTCAAGGTGGGAAATCACGGCAAAAAATGAGTGCCTCAGTTTAGTTGCATCAACTGCTACATGTGTTTGACTAAATGGCTGGATGGAAAAGGACCAACTGGCATGCCATTTGCCATTCCCACGGTATGGAAGGAGCCACAAGATCATACCACTGACAGCCATTTTTGTTCAACAAAAATTGAGGGACATTCTCTAAAGACAAAAGACAAAATAATGTATCCAATTTGTGATTCAGTAAAGTTGCCAGTACCTCACAGTGACCGTCTGCTTATTTCAACTCCACCAAGTGTATTCAACCTCTTGCCCCAGATACATCAGACAAATCAAACAAAAAAATGACAATGATAACTTTATGCCTGAAACAGAACCAGCTCCACATTTTATAAACCAACAGGAGCTAAGCGATCTCGAAAGCTGAGGTTCTGGGTTCTCGACTACAAGAGTGGTACTTGTAAACACCTGACACCAGAGTGATCATTTACCAAAACAGACATGAAAGATACTCAAAATATTTCATCAAACAAAATAGTATCACCTTTTGTAGGAATGTTGAAGGGTTGTTAACTAAACTTGGATGTGCCTACTCCTCTAATCAATGGTGTCTCTTTATCGACTCCTCAAAATTCTCTTTAAAGGCAGTATTAATTCATGTTGAAAACAAATATCCTTCCATTCCAATAGCTCATACAGTGGAACTGCAGGAAACTTATGAAACAATCAAAACTGTACTTAACTGTGTTAGTTATGGCAACCACAAGTGGATTATTTGTAGTGACCTTAAAGTAGTTGCCTTGTTGCTTGGATTGCAATTGGGTTTCACTAAGTATATGTATTATATCCTCTGTATATGTATATATCCTCTGCCTCTGGGATAGCCGAGACACTAAAAGTCATTATGTGAAGAAGATATGGCCCAAACGTACAGAACTTAGCCCTTATAACGTTAAACACATTCCACTTGTTGAACCACTGAAAATTGTGCTTCCTCCTTTGCATATATAATTGGGTTTGGTGAAATGTTTTGTAAAAGCAATGAATAAAAATGTTGCTGGCTTAAAGTACATCCAAATAAAGTTCTCTCGAATCATTTCTGAGGCAAAGATTGAAGATGTGTTTGAAAGGCCTCAAATAAGAGAGCTCCTAAAAGATAGGAAATTTGAGGAAACTCTTAGACCAGCTGAACTCAATGCTTGGCAGACATTTAAAGCCATGGTTCATAACTTCCTGAGAAAAAAACAGGGCAGATGATTTCAAGAATCTGGTAGAAAGTCTTGTGAAGCATTATAAAAAACTGGGTTGTTGAATGTTGTAAAAGCTACATTTCTTGGATTCTCATCTTCTCTTTTTCCCAGAATTTAGATGCAGTTTCAGACAAACATGATGAAAGGTTTCGTCAAGAGATTCGGACCATGGAGAAGAGGTACCAAGGCAAATGGAATGAAGCTATGATGGCCAATTATTGTTGGTTTTTAAAAAGAGACACTTAAGAGACACTTAAGAGACGATGAGGTTGGACGACAGTCCAACCTCATCCATTATTTCTAAAAACTTGTAACCATATCTTATTTATGTCATGTTTTATATTTCTTTATATGAAAAGCAGCATTTACACTAAAAGTGTTTTTTAAATATTCCTAGAAATTAGGACGTATAGGATAAAAACTAATGGGATTTTTGGATTTAGCATGCTCGAATTAACTAGAGAGACATAATTATATCAGCTGAAAAAAAACTTTGTTGACCAGTGTAATCTGTGGCTGGAGCTTCAAAAGTGTTGAAATCCATTGTATTTTTTTCAATATAATCCATAATGTAGGAAAAAAATACATTGAAAAAAATGCTGTGAACTTTAATTTTAACACCCTATTTTATTTATTTTTTATCTAGCAACCAATTTCCATATGGAGATAGTTTCAAAATTAATATTTCCTGTACACCAAATGTTGTGATTTTCTTTAAGTTCATAAGTCTTTAAGTCCATAAATCTCTCAATATTTTTGAAGTTTCTAGACCAGGAAGTTTGACCAGGAATAAACAGAAGTTTTGTTATTTTAGAAGCTAAAGTTTTTTTTAAAAACTTTTTAATAATAATTTGATTTTTAACACTTTCTGATAAGTAAAAAGATTTAACTTACTTGTGGATTAGGCTCAGCAAGTTGAAGGAATTCTCCTGGTAGTGGCCCAAACAGAATACCTCCATTTTGAATAACAATGGTATTGTTTAAAACATCCTGACCTCTAACATTATCAATTATAAGCTGCAATAGTTCTTTATCACCCCCTCCAGAAAACCACTCAACTCTCCATTGGTAATAAGAACAATTATTATAACTACTAACTATAAAAACTGCATTAGGTATACTGTCTTCAAGTGTGTTTTTTAAAGTAATTGCATCTACATCGAGAGGAATATCTGAAAAACCATATAACAATTAAATACAAATAAAAATTGAAAAAAAATTCCATATAATTAATAAATATAATAAGTGTAATAATTATGATTTATACAATTTCTACAATATTACATTTGTTAACTAAAAAATTAGCGATTAAAATAAAACTTAATAAAACTAAAACAAAATTAAAAGTTAAAACAAAAAAAGAAAAAGAAATAATAAACAAAATTAATAAACATTAATAAATCAATAACAGGTTACCATCAGTTAAAACAGTTGTTCCATTATTTAGCATGTGGGAAATCTTGAATGTTCCAGAAAGTGGTGGAGTAGAGGTTTGATATTTAAATACTGAAACTGGTTTTCCATCACTAACTGCTTCAAAAGTATATGGATTGTTACCACATAAATTAATATACATAGAAATATTCCATTTCTTTTCATTTGTGCCTGGAGTAGTTTTACTATCAACCTTTATCATATCAACCCACGTGCCTGGTGCACTACTAAGAATGTTAACTAAAAAATTTATAAAATTACTTATTATAATTTACCTAAGTTGGATCTATAAAAAAACCATAAAAAACACAAAAAAACGTTCAGTTTATTAAATCAAATAAAGTTTACTACACCAACTTTTTTAATATTAGACTTACTTTACCAACTTTTTTAATATTAGAATAACCAACTTTACAAAAAACTTTACTTACTATCTCTTCTGATGTTTGATATCCATATTTCATCAACATAAATTTGGGTTGAAGAACTCTTAGAGGGATCACGAACAAGTTGTAAAGATATGATATTTATAGGAGATTTATATATACTTTCAGTTGTTATAGTATCTATCAAATTCATACAAACCATTCCATTATCGTCTCTAAAAGGGTAGTTTTTTGTCACACTGCCTGTTGAGCCATCAACTTTTTTATAGGAAAACTGGATATTAATTGTGTTTGCAAATGCACCACGGATAAAAAAACATAGCTGTTAAAATAAAAAGTAGCTTACATATTTCACCAATGTGTAATTTTAATTTTTGTTTTTTATTATTTTGCACATATTCAATTTTTTAAACTAATTTCTAAATAAAAAATTACAAAAAATGAAAAAATAATAAAAAACTTTTTAATTAAAAACATTAATAAATTATTATAGAAACAAAGATTACATATTACATATTATTAACAACTCATTATTAAAAACCTCTTTTGAAATAACCTTAATTGAGAATTTGAATATAGTTTCAACAGATATGTATTGTATATGGATATGTACTAATACTTGATATTTCAAATTCAAATGGACATGTCAATTTTAACTAGGGAAAAAATTTACTATTTATATTTTTTTAATTAAAAAGCTTCATGTTAACAATAATCTTTTTTAAACTTTTTTTTTCTTTTTAAATTTTATTTATACTTACATATTTATATACAGAAATATCAAAGGAAGACTTTTTTGTAGTGTCATTAGCAACTGTTTGATCAGCATAAAATATTATCAGGTCACTTGAAAGTTGAAGCATGCGACGACCACAAAAAGGACGTTGATTCTCTATTCTAACACCATATTCTTTGCCTCCAGCTCTCAAATCAAATTCAAAACCCTCAGAGTAAAACACGTTTGCTCCTAAAAAACCATTACAAGAATAACTTTTCAATAAATATAACAAAATACTTAAAGCATGCAAAGATAATCACAAAAACGATTTTGTTCTTAGATGTCAATCTTGTTGTTAGTACTATAAATATGAATATGTATTTATT
This sequence comes from Hydra vulgaris, assembly GCF_038396675.1. Lineage (NCBI taxonomy): Eukaryota > Metazoa > Cnidaria > Hydrozoa > Anthoathecata > Hydridae > Hydra > Hydra vulgaris. Next base: position 62,328,017 of record NC_088927.1, on the reverse strand, counting down.
TAATATTACAAACCAATTATTTATCAATATTATTACTAATATATATTTATATTTGTTATTTATTTTATTGTTTATTTATAATTAATGTATAATATTTAACTACAAAAATTTACAAAGTTAAAGCATTATTTTTAAAATGTTGTAAAAAAACGACTGTAAAAAAAAAATTTTTTAAAAGGTCAAGTGATTTTAGTTCATTATTATAATATACACTATTGATTATTTGTTATTTAATTCAGTGTTTTAATGCTAACTATTTTAATATTAAATATTAGTTAAACTAGTACTTTTGTATCAACTAAAATTTTGCACCCTGCATGCATCCTTTCTCTGCCTAAATTTCTACAGTTTATCTAAAACTAATATAGTAGGGACTGTTGCAACCGCTTATCTCAGCATGCAACAGCCCAACCTATCACTTATCAAAGTTTATCAAACATTTTATATAATCAACAGTTATATAAAATGTTTGATACAAACATAGTATCTCTGTCAGAGATACTCTGCTATTGGTTATGAGTGTATGATGTACAATATATGATTATAGGTCCTTTGCTCATATATTGCACATCACACTACTTGTTTCTTGTTCATTATGGCTCTTGTTTTGATGCTATAGAGTTGAGAGAAGGTTGTGACCACAACTAAAGTAGTCTCCTTGACTGTAGTGGCCTTCTTGGCCTTGGGGAGGTAAATTAACATAAAAAACAATAATAAAAATTATAATTATAATAAAAATAATAAAGATTGCACTCATTTCCTTCAGATGCTTCAACACAAAATCACATTAATTCCCAATATGAATAACTATTATGGATTTACATTGGTGATATATGTTTCATGTTTTATGGGTCTATAGAAAAATCACATGGACTCCATATTTCTATATTCTAATTTGAAATTATTAGTGAAACTACTTGCAAGCCTATAGCAACTATGGTACAATATTAAACAATGTAACTCTTAAAGGAAAATTAAAAAAAAATAGCAGATAAAACTTTTTAAATATTATCCATACCATCTTTATATGCAAGTATATATGCTTCTTTACTGTATTCAACTCCTCAAGATTAAGGGTGCCACTGCAGTTGAGGAAGCTATTTCTTTGTTGTTTTTTAATACTTTTTGTTAGTTTAATTTTTTTTTAAATAGTTTACAATGAACAAGGAAGCCTAGGAACAAGTTGCTTATAAAAATTTTAAATAATTTTATTAAAATAAAACTATTTAAGCTATTTAAATTATTTTATTTTGAATAATTTTATTATTAGTAATAAAATTATTAAAAAACTTCAACTTCACTTTTCACAATTTCAAAGTTTTTTTCTTCTCAGCAAATTATTGCTAGAAAGAAAAAATAACTTTTTTTCATCTAAAAAAAAAGAAAAAACCAAAAATTAAATATAATTTAATCTTTACAGATTTAATTTTTATTGATGTCATCATGATGTTAAGCAGTTCAAAATCAATAAACCATTTTTTTACTAGAAATAATTCATGTTTGTTTACATACTTTATTTACATATATGTTTTACTAATTTAATTTACATTCATATGTAATATATATATGTATATATATATATATATATGTATATATATGTAATTTATATATATATATATATATATATATATATATACATATATATATATATATATATATATATATATATATATATATATATATATATATATATATATATATATATATATATATATATATATATATATATATATATCAATATATAAACACACACACACACACACATATATATATATATATACATATATATGTATGGGCTATTCCGCAAGAAAAAGAAAAAAAAAAAAAGCATACTAAACTCCATAACTCTTCTTTTTAACTATTTAAAAATACTTTTAAGTAAAAAAGTTACTAAAAAAAATCATTTTATCATAGCATGGTTTTAAAGTTGTAAGGGTTGTATAAACATAATTTGATACTTCTTTACAGTCATGTTGCGTAGCGTTAAAAATTGTATCATATATCCATAATTGAAAACTTTGATAATGTTATAGTGCATTTTTTTAACATAATATACATGGCTGATAATAATGATTTATACTTTTTTTCTTACATCATCAATTGTGTTGTTTTATTTGTTGTTTTTAAGCATTGGATTTTTCGTTACGACTGTCACAATTACAACCATCACGACCAAAAAAAACATGAAAATGGTTGTAAAACTTCAAGTAAAATCTTTGAAACTCAGCATATAATAACATCAATATGTGCTAAATACAGACACCAAATGATTTTTTTTTACCATGCCGTTTACTGCATTAAGTCTGACAAAGTTGTTTAGTTCAGAAGTGGTAAAAAGTAAGCATTATGAGACCGCTGCGCTACACAAAGTTAATTTCTGAAAAAAGTTCAAGTCTTTATTGCTGTATCTTTTACATACTAAATTATATAATAGTAGTTCAAATTTCTATAAAAGTTTCAAGTCATTTCCATTTTTGGTTTATTTTTAATAGCTTAAAAAGTGTCAAATAATATGACTGCCTTTTTCGTGGAATTGCCCATATATATATACATATATATATATATATATATATATATATATATATATATATATATATATATATATATATATATATATATATATATATATATATATATATATATATGTATATATATATATAAATAAATATATATACATAAATTTATAAATATATATAAATATATATATAAATAAACATATACATATATATATACATATATTTATATATATATATAATTATATATATATATATATATATATATATATATATATATATATATATATATATATATATATATATATATATATATATATATATATATATAAATATAAATATAAATATATGTAAATATATATATATATATATAATAATTATATATATATATATATATATATATATATATATATATATATATATATATATATATATAATTATATATATATATAAATATATGTATATATATATGTATATGTTTATTTATATATATATTTATATATATTTATAAATTTATGTATATATATTTATTTATATATATATATACATATATATATATATATATATATATATATATATATATATATATATATATATATATATATATATATATATATATACATATATACAAAATGAAATAAGTAAAAATAATTAGTAATAATTACACATACCAGAGGTTGATACAAACGAGCAATTTTCTGAAAAGATGTCTGTTTTTAATGTGTTTTCAATATCTGTGACAGAACTATTAACTGAAAACAAACGCGTGCTGTGACTTCCATATGTTAATGAAATTTGACTGGTTATATTCAAGTTGCTAACATCAATAACCTAAAATTCAACAAAACTGTTAATAAAATAAAACTAAAAAGTCATTTAACTAAAAAAACATAAAGTTTTTACAAAAACTACATATGATAAACAATATCTTTCTACAATATTTATACAAATTTATAAAAAGCAAATCTTTTTTATTTATATTTTATTAATACAATAACAAAACAAACTAATCTAGTAACAATAAACATACACAAGTAATTAATGTTCTACAAGTAAGCAAGTAATAACAAACTATACTTCTTTACCTGGATTTCAGGTTTGTAAACAGAATATATTGCTATATTTTGAACTTCATTAAATACTTTATCAAAATCAGCATTACTCAGGTTTGTTTTATAACCCAATAACCCAATCTCTAACTGATATTCTCCGCCACCATCTGCTAAGTAAGCTTTGAAAAAATATTCCCGATCTCGTCTCATATACATTTTTCTGGATTTTTGTTCTGCATACGCAAAGAAACTTGTCTGTGTCCAATAAGTGCTTCCACAAATTTTAACCTTAAAATTTAAAATAAAAAATAAGTAATTTGAATTGTTACAAAACTGCATTTAATTAACTTTTGTAATCTTTTAAAACATAATACTTTACAGAACATAAGTATTTGACAGAAACTAACTTTCATGGATATCCATGTAAAATACAATTATAGCATGGACAGTAACCAGTAGTTAGACAAAAGAATTTATAAAATAAAAAAATAATATTATAGCAAAAAAAAATATTGTAGCAAAAAAATACATACTAAGTGTCTCATTATTAAAATATTGACCACCATCAATATTTTTTTTTTTTGGTTAATTTGAAGCAAGGTTTTTGCATTTTTAATATTTTGACATCATCACCAGATAAATAAACGTTTGAAATAATTTCCAAGCAATTTAATAAAATAAATAACGTGAATGGATAAATTTTTTATTCTTTTCATAGATGGATGAACTTGTCTTTCTTAATCTCTTAGACTGTCAATTTTGGCACTCATTATCTTCATTCAACCGTATCTAACTATTCTAATTATTATCAGCAAAAAAAAACTCAATCCTTTGATCTCAATCGACTTGATGTGTATTTATTTTACTTTGTTATTTGTCATCAATCAATCAAAGATACTTAATGTGGAAACAGCTTTAATAACATTCAACAAACAATTATAGGGAAAAAATCAAAATTAAAATGTCTGTTAATATATTAAGTAGTTAATAAAGTTCCTGCAGTTTTTATTTATTATCTACTTCTATAGGAGGAAGATTATTATTTAGTGTATTTGATAAGCTTGGTTACTTTGAATTGTAAAACTTTTAGTAGATTGTGTTAAATACAATAATTTAGTCAAATTTAGAAATTAAGAAAATATTAAGTATTAATTAAGTAAAGAAAACATCTTTCCATACATTAACAGAATTCAATCCTTTCATTCAACTGCTGATTTGCTAACCCCAATGACAGAAAGACTGTGAATTAGGTAAACGAGGTTCAGCAATGACTGTTGCTCTTGTATATGTGCACGTAAAAAACACATAGGTGAAGCAATGAATGTTGGTATGTGATAGGTGAATGTGGTGAAGCAATAACTGTTGCTCTATTGTATTATGCATATGTAAAATACATATAGTACAATATTTATTAATATTTATTAATATCTATTAATATCTTTCAATAATAAGTGTGTTTTGTAAAAATAATAATAAGAATAATTAAGATAGATAAGATTTCCATCATGCTGATGAACTAATATAATGGTGCAACTATAATGGTACAAACTGCATCTATTTTTGTACAAACCTTAAGGTAAATTCGAAAATCAATGAAAATTAAAAAGAGAAAAATAGTAGTACAAGAAGTAGCAGTCAACAACAGAAATGAAACTAAAAACAAAATTTTTGTCAAGAAAAAGATCCTTAATGAAGACTCTACAGTGTTAACAATAAAAAAATGATGAAATATAGCTTACTTGTATAATTCATTTGCACATTTAGAACTTAATACCTGATTTTATACTTGGAACTCAGTGGCTGGTGAATTTTAAACCAAACAAAACTCATTTATTTACTTTTAATTATTGTTTCAATAATAATGATATTCATATCCTGACAGGATAGAAACACTTTTATTAAGTCTTTATGACCATTCATATGCACAATATATCATAATTCATTGTAAGTTAGAATCTGTTAATGTTGCCACTTTTTAGCATGGTAGCCATTTTCTTACAACTGATTTTATTCTCATGTCTATGCCTTTTTATTAAATGCTGTCATATTTCTGCTGTTTCTTCCAACAATGTCCTTCTCTTTTAGACAAGGTTTAAAAGAGAAGGGACATTATATATCACACTTCTCTTTTAGACCTTCTATGTTTCAAGGTTCAACTATATTTAAAATAAAAAATGCATTGTAACCATAGTTGAACCTGCTCCTCATCTGTTTCCTGGTAGTACCACACTCTATTTTTTTCTCCATGCAATAGCCTTCTTTTTCAGAGTTTTTCAGAGTTTTTGAAGTTAAAGGATCGTGACAATAATTAGTAAGGAATTCGCAAGGATTGTGGCAATAATTTGCAAAAACAATTGATCTGAAATTTTATATCTAAATAAATAATTACTTTGTTTTAAATATATAGTTCTTTTAATTTTAAGGTTGATTTAAAATCAAATTTTTTTTTTTTGAATTTTAAATTCCCTTTGATTTAAAAGTAAGTCATAAAAAAAATTTACATAATGAAAAAAAATTGTGGTTTTGGATAATAACAGTACAAATCTATAACTAACTTGATAAATTTACAATTTAAATTACTATTGTCAGTTGTTCTACAGCTACTACAACTACTACTACTACTATTATAATAGTATTAATAATAATAATAAAAATAATAGTAATAATAATAATAGTAATAAAAACTACTACTACTATAATAGTATAAATAATAATAATAATAATAAAAATAATAGTATCAATAATAATAAATTAAAAAAAAAGAGCATTAACTATTTTTTTATTAACTTACCATTTTTGTAGATGACATATTAGAAGGTGAGTCGCTGATCTCTAATATACTTCCATCATCAGCATTTATCATAATATGATAAAAGCCATCCTGTGGAGGTCGCAAAAATCCTGTAACTCTTGCACTAATAGCAGGATATCGCCATGGTAAGAACTGCTTTCTGCTATAAATCTGCAGTTCTGCATACGATGTGTTTCTAACAACAGGAACTGGAAACGAATCGTTAAACTTGTTTTTAACATCCATTATGTAATTATTTGCTTTTGGCCATATCTCTATGTCATGGCCACGACCACCTAAATATATATATATATATATACATGTTTTAAAATCAACACAAACATGACCATCAGGTTGTATAATACAAACTTTACAATATGACCACATCCATATTTAAAATAATAAAGGTAATATTTCAAGGAATAAAATAAATTGTTTTCAAAATTGTTAAAATAAAATAAAAAGTAAAAAAAATAACTATTTAAATAGGGCAGTTTGATAACAAAAACTTATTTATTGTTTATGGCTTGAGATGAAACTATAAGTAGAGTATGGGTTTTAATATATGCTCGATATTCAAATTTTTTCATTTTTCAATTTTTCTTTCAAGTGTGTGTGATAAAATTCAAATAATATTTTAATACACATTCAAAATATTTAAACAAGTATTTAAAATGTTTATAATTAAATACAGTTAAAGATGAAATATAAATATTTAGTTATTTCCTGTCTTATTGTAACTTTATAGATCAAGTTTTACAAACTTTTCTAACAACATAAGTATTGTGAAACAATAAAAAATTAAAAAATTAAAAAAAAAAAAATTAAAAAATTAAAATTCTCCATTTTTTTCTTCCATCTTTTACTAAAAAATCTGAGTATATATAATACAAATGTCCAGGTTTCAATACTAATGCAACATTGAATTGGCAAAAGGGAAGCGGAGCAATTAGACCTATTTATAAAGTACCAAAGTAAGAACTACTGCTTACTGCTGTTCTTCCTTTTAAATTAAATATAGAATAGCATAGACTAGCATTTAAAATTGGTTTAATCTATTAGCATTAATTAGCATTTTTTTAGCAATTTAAATTGGTTTAATCTATCAGCATTAATTAGCATCTATTAGCATTAATCACAGCTTGCATCTCGGTACTCAGTGTCATATCTCTGGTTTGCTGCTATTGGTGTGATTTTTACAATGATACTCAAAGCTGTCAAAAGAATCTTAAACTCTTTTATCTTTAATGAAATATATTAAAAAAAAAAGTTAAAATACCTGAAAAAACGTAAACTACCTGGAAATACATCACCAGTTTGGTAGGTTGCATTAAGTGGACCAGTTATGCAATTTATTTGCGTTTCAACTACCGAAATAACTGCACAATCAACACCGTGAACTTTAACTTTTACATTATCTTGATTGTTTCCAAAAAATCGTCCTGTGATTGTAATAATTGTTCCTCCTTCTACACTCCCCTTACTTGGTGATATACTTTCAATTTCTAAAATAAAAACCTTCCTCAACCAAGTTATGAAAATGAGTTTTAAAAATATATTGCTTTAATATATTGCTGAAAAAAATATTGTCAAAAAAAGTTAAAAATAAAATTATAACTTCCGTCTTTACAGTGAGATTGAAGCCATATTTTATTTGTTATCATTAAGTTTGTACAAAAATTTAAAATAATTTATTAATGGTTAATGTTCAAACTCGTGATTTTAACATTTATAAAGAACTTCAAGACAAGAAATTTTAAACACTTAAAGAAATAAATTAAATAATCAATCCAAAAATCAGCCCATTTGATTCATCATCAAAGATGAGAAAATCATCAAAATTAGAACTAATAAAAATGACTAGTTCAAGTATTTTTTTAAAAAAAGCAAAATAATCAATAATCACAACATCTGTAACACAACTACCTTAACGATGATTTATAAAAACAAACAAAGTAATAAACCAAGTCATTTAAAAGGTAGTAGAACGTGTGCTTATATTAGAAATGGAATTACTCTTAAATTAATTAAAACTGGCTTTTGTGAAATTATGGTAGAATTTATGGGAATTATGATACAAGAAACTAATTTTTGGAAAATTGTAAACATTTATAAGCTTTCAGATGGTAATAAGAAAGAGAAATTAAAATTATTTGAAAAAATTGTTTTTGAAAACAATAGTACCAACACAATATTTTGTGGCAATTTCAACATCGACTTTCTTAATTCAGTAACCTCTCTGGATTATGTCAATTCCTTGAAAAAGAACAACCTCATCAATATAATTAACGGCCCAACTAGATTAGTGCCTAATACATGCCTTGATCATATTTTTATTTGTAGGAGTCAATCTAATGTTACAGCTGACAATCATGATTACGGTGTAACTGATCATCAAATTGCTTTAATCACAATATACAACTACTTTGATAGGAAAATAATACAGTTGAAATTTAGGAAACTAAACAAAGAATCTTATAACACAATAAAATCACAATAGACAGTTACTTCACAAATAATAGTCTTGAACTAAGTTGCAAAAAAATTTTTTAAAAAATTCAGATTTATTTAGACATTGCAGCACTAGAAAAAAATTTTGTGAGTAATTTTTACTTAAAAACCAATGAATGACCAGAGAAATGCTCAATTTAATAAAGCTTATAATGAATTTAGACTCTAAGGTTAGTAGAGGAAGAGGTAATTTAAAGCATTTTTTAGTAATATATATATATATATATATATATATATATATATATATATATATATATATATATATATATATATGAAAAATTGAAAAAAATTCTTGTTTGATTGAATTGGAACAGGAAATAGCTGACTTATCTATAGATCAATTTACTGATGCTTCACTTGAGCTAAGACTAAACAACTTTAACCTCCTAAATTTTTCCAAATATCTTCCATTTCATGTTAATTGGGATTTAAAGTCAGTATCTAATGAATCATTTATACAAATTGTTAATAGTCTTGCTCCAAAAAGTAGCTGTGGTTTTGATCTAATAAGTGACAAGTTAACAAAAATGATTAATGGTTCTATTAGTACCAGATGTTTCCTACAAAAATTGAAATTAGCTATGATAAAATCTGTTTAAAAAAAGGAAATAAAACAGTCATGGATAATTACAGCCCAATAAGTATATTGTCAGCACTATCAAAAATATTTGAAAAAGTTGTTATATATCAAAACGAGAAAAATACTGTTGATAATGGAATTATTCCGATTAATTAATTCAGCTTCAAAAAGGGATGCCATGCAATGCATACTAATTTAAAAATTCTCAATATGATAATAGACTATAAATTCCAAAATATAATTGTTGCAGTCATTTTACTTGATGTAAAAAAGGCTTAATTGTGTCCATAGCATTATTTACAAATAGCTAAAAACCATGGGTGCCTGTGAAAAAACTTTAAAATAGATTTCTTCATATTTAACAAATAGAAGGCAGACATTTGTTATTGGAAGTTCACCATCAAAAGAAAGAGTAGTAAAGTTGGATGTTTGTCAAGGAACATGTATGGGTTCCTTTTTTTTCAAAATTTATATTTATGACCTACCAAGTGCAACAGAATCAGACAGTCTTTTTTGTTTACATGACAACAATGGTTGCAAAGGCTGACACTATTAAACGATCACAGAAAATATGTTGCAGGGTATCAGAAAAAATTAGTAATTGGTTTTTAGCAAACAAAAAATGATATTTGGTAGTGGAAAAAATATAGATGTAAAGTTACAAGGGCTTAAGGTTACTCAATCTGGAGAAAATTATAATGAAAAAAGCATTATGGTATTTTTTGTGACAACAAAATGAAACGGCATCACCATATAGTACAAACATCAAAAAAGATAAATATATCATAGAAAGGTAGATGCTTACTATGTAGGTAGGAGGATTTATATATCTACCTAAATGAAGGCATCTACCTACATAGAAAGTTTAATAAACTATTGCATTGTAAATCTAAAGTTTTTCATACAATACTTTGATTAACAACCATTTAATGTATGGTGTTGAAATTTGGGGAAACAAAAAAAAAGTTGCGTGTTGGCAAATCAAACCACTAACAAAATTACAATTGAAGCAAATTGATTGAAAGATATGGATTTGCTTTAGAGCACAAAAAATTTCAAGAACCAAACAAAAAAAAAACCTTTGTGCTCCTAATATGGCTTCGAAATGTCCTAATATCAGTTGTGCTGAATGTCGTTTGTAAAATTTTTTTTCATTTTTTTCAAAAAAATGAAAAAGCAAAACAAAAAGAACACCTAATCAAGAAAATAGAAGAAAAAAATAACCAATAAAAAAAAAAAAATCTTAAAATAAATAAATAAATAAAAAAGAAAGTAAAGTATAAAAGAAGAAATATAAAAATACATAGTTTTATTAAAATTAGTTTTATCACATACTTTAATTTGTTCATTGTTATTTATATTCATTTTAGCCATAATCGGTTATTAAATAATATTTTTTTATTTGAAACTTTATAACTTGCTGACTTTATTTACTAATAAAGTATTTATTATTAGATAATCTGTTCAAAACTTATTATCCTTATATATTTTTGCCATTATAATATATTTTGATAAATAAATTAATAATAGAATTGAATTATTTTACTTTTATTTATTATTATAATTACTAATTATTATTGTTATAATAACTTTATTATTAGTTAATTTTATAGATCTTAGCTATATGTAATTATATCTAATATTATCATATTTAATTAATTTATTGTTTCTAATATTACATAACTATTAATGATTTCCAGAAGCAATTCAGCTTTGTATGCCGTACATTTGTAAGTTTTATTACTTCTGTAATAATTAATATACATATATATATATATAATAAAAATAATAATAGTAATAATAATAATAATAATTACTTAATAACGTAGAGTAAAAGTGAGAATGAAATAGTTATGACAATGTTTTATCTTTTGCTCCTACTTATATATTGAATAAAACTTGAAAATATTTTTTGATCATGTTATGAAAAATCTTTTTCTGAATAAGATGATATAAAATTTTTATACAAATAAAAATATTTTTTCTATAAATGGTCAAATTTTCACATAATAATTATTATTTTTAAATAATGAGCATAAACTATCGAAAGTGAAAACTGCTGACATTGAACTTAAACTCTTGTATAAATTTTTACGCCAGTCAAAAAAAAATTTCAAAACTAAATATGCTATTTCCAATAAAAAATTATAAGTTAAATGGAGTTTTAAATCATAACTTTTGGTATTGAATGAAACATGCTATTTATTATTTTGGTAAATAGAACTTTTATTAACTAATTGTGTATAAACTGACCAATGAATCATTATTATTTCTTTGTTTAACTTCTAAACCAATTGTTATCAAATCTATCCTAATATCTGTATCCAGCGGTACACTAGGGAAAAATTGGTACAATCTTTTCATCAACCAGTGGAGTCATAAGATAAGCATCAGAGCCGTTGGCAATATTTGATCACTGAGAACCGCTTTTTGCATACAAGAAATAGAAGCAAAGTGTTTCAACACACTGCAAAGAGAATTAAACAAAGCAGGTATTAACGAAAACACTTCATGTCATATGTGGAACTTTAATGAAATTAACTTCTATGGTGATCAAAGAAAGCAACAAATAGTTTGCACATTTGGCGCTAAACGACCATTGAAATTGGTTGACATTAATAAAAAAATAAATTATACAGTTGGAAATTATATTAATGCTGCTAGTTATTGTTGTGTGCCATTTTCAAAAAGTCTGCCTTAAAATTAGTGTTTAAGAGGTCCAGATAATGCAGTATATGCAAAATCTCAGTTCAGATGAATGGAAGATAAGCAATTCATGCAGTGGCTCACTGGCATATAAGTTCCCATCATCAAAAAAAGTTCAGGTAAATTGTTTAGTTGATTTGTTAAAAATTAGTTCAATTAATTAGTTATTTAATTAAATAAATCAAACTTTGGCTATCTAATTATAGGTACTGGACACTTGAACACTGTTTAATGACACTTGAAACATGTTACCTATCAAGTTGTACTCGTTTGTATCATTTGTCACATACTATGCACCCACTAGATGTTGATGCTTATTGCCATGTCAAAAGATTTTGGCATATATTTTGTTAAGAGTTTTATGCAGAGACAAGGTTCAGCAGTTTGTCAAAAGTTTTAGTAAACTGCAAGCAAAACTTTTTAGCTCTGGTGAAGTTTTTAGATGGACGCAAATAGCCATTTGATTTAAAACACAGGTTTGTTTTTGTTCAACATTTGACAAAAATCAATCACTTTAAATTATAAATTGCTAATATGTTTGTCATCTTAACCACTAGAAACTATGCCTATTGTCATCTTAACCACTAGAAACTATGCCAGTGCCAGCACCACTAGCTACACCATCTCAGCCACTGCCTACTAAATCTATACCACCAATATCTAGCATCGCCATAAATTGTATAGCACCAGCTTTAAAGTCAACTCCACTTGCCTGCAACAAACCTTTAATATAACTCCAGTTATTCAAAAAGAAATTTAAAAAGAAGTTGAAAAACAACTGTCATTGGCCCAATTGCTTGCTGCAACTTTATAGCAAATGTTTTGACACATAAAAAATGAAAAAATGTAGACATGTCAAGATGT
>NC_088927.1:62302500-62310000 GCF_038396675.1 Hydra vulgaris | reverse complement strand
ATCAGCGGTACAAGAGTTATTAGACATAGCAAATACCCTCTCCACATATCGTCTTGAAAAAAACCTTATATCTGTTTTTCCAACAATCAAGCCAATCATCAGATGCTTGAAATCCTTTGATATTAATCTTTTCAGCAAGTTCTCATTTGTTTTTACAATTGATACTGGATAATATTAGCATCAATTCATTATTAGTGACGTTATCGTCATTATTAGTGTCACTATCATCATCAGTGACGGATCCAAGATTTTTTGGTGTTTGAGATAGCTAACATCCAGATATGGAAAAAAATCCAAACATTTGGATGTTTATACTTATGTCAAATAATGATGCTTTGCAAAAAATTGCGATGGTTGGTGGCTGGGAACAAACAAGCCCTAAAGTTTCTTCTCCCCCCTGCCCCAAACATGAGAGCAGCAAGTTGAAATAATAATTTTTTTGCTATTCTCAATTAAATTTATATTAATTGATAAATTTAAAGTATTATTATATATTTATAATCTCAAACACCAAAAAATCCTGGATCTGTCAATGGCTTACAGACCCAGGATATTTTGGTTTCCTACTCCTTAAATTTAAAAGCCATTTAAAAACAAGATTATATAAATTTGAAAACGTTCCTTCTTTAATTCTCATACATTTTGATTTGTTCCCTTGCATATTCATAGGTTCCAAATATTTTCTTTATTTTGATCCTTGTTGACAGCATATATTTTGGAACGCCATATTACATAGCAAACTGAAACTTTGACAATCCTTCTCCAATTTCCCTTAATGCAGCGTTCTTTTCTTTGATTGATTTCGTATTAATTTTTCTCTTTACAGCAACAGTAGCCATTTAAAAATGTAAACACAATACACAACTATTATTATAATATTCCAATGCACATTACCATAACATATACTATAAATTATTCTAATATCAAAACTGTTATTATTGCATACATTGCAATGCAAGACCTTCATCGTGATTTAAATAACTTTCTTCAAATTTTGATGGAAAAGTTCAAGTTATCAGAAGAATATTAACCATAGAAACAGATAAAATGGTTGAGTTAACGGGGGTTTAAATTATTAAGTTATTTTAATGAGAAAGTATTAGTTAGGGTTCAAGGGGAACTTAAAAGAGCTTTGAGTTACAGGAAAAATGAGTTACCTGGGGTTCGAAGTATTGGTAGTTCACTGTGTGTGTGCGTGTATATGTATATATATATATATATATATATATATATATTTTATATATATATATATATATATTATATATATACAGGGCTTGTGATGAAGCGAGCGCGATCGCGCTCCGCTCGTAAAACGCGCCCGTAAACGGTATTTTCAAACTTTCTAGGCGCGATAAACAACGCTCGTTCAGCTTATAACGAGCGTATAAAATAACGCTCGTCCAATAGGGATTATTTTTTTATTTTCATAAAATATTTAAAAAAGATTTTTTATTAAAGATATTCTATTATCATGGCACTAATACAAAATATAAAAAGCACTAGGTCGTTCTCTTTTGCATTAACATAATGAATGAGCAGTTTGAAGTCGTTAATAGTCACTAATTTCAATTATGGAATGTGCACGTGGAAACACAATGTGAATACAAAAATGCGCAAATAAAATAAGAATAGAAAATTAGAAAACCACTATAAGAAAATTGAAACTGCAGAGTATTTTTAATCTTGTGAAAATATCAAGTAAAATTTATTTGATTTATTGTTTGTAATATTCCACACATCGTTTATAATCAAAATAAATATTAATAATACAGTAATTTTTAAAATTAGTTTTTGTTTATAGTATAGGTTTTTTTATTAACTATTATTTATTTTAACTCAAATTTAAAACGATTCCGTTGTTTAGAATGTTCGCAATCGCATTCGAAAAGGAAACAAAGTAATGACGTCAACATTTATTAAATGGAAAGTTATTATTCTAATTTATTATTATTTCAAATTATTCTTGTGTTATTTTTTAAGATAAAAAAAACGTAATTTAAAAAAGAAATTTTAGAAAAAAATTAAATAATTAATTTGAATAAAAAATATCAAGAAATATAAAAACCATTAACCGTTAATTAAGTTTACAGCGTAACATTTTAAAATACATATATCAAAACAACGAATAAAAACTATAACTAATAAGTCACTAAATTATACTTTAATACAAAATCAATAAGAAGTTGCGTTTTTGTTTGATATTATTTTTTTATAACATAAATAGTTAAAAATAAAATCGCGATCTGACAATATACAAGAAGTTTGGAAGTATAAAAATCTACTTCGTTGAAGTAGATTCATGAGTGTGATACTAATTCAAACATTTTTTGACGAAAGAATTATGTAACAAATAAAAAAAGATAAAAAAATAAAAAGCTTTTAATGAGCATCGCCTTCAGCAATTTTCATGATTGCGCTCGCCGACGTTATTTCGAGCGCACATAATCACGCTCGATGAAAACGTATTCTAATTTTACGAGCGCGATATAACACGCTTGACGATTTTCTTCATCACAAGCCCTGTATATATATATATATATTATATATATATATATATATATATATATATATATATATATATATATATATATATATATATATATATATGTATATATTATATATATATATATATGTATATATATTATATATATATATATATATATATTATATATATATATATATATATATATTATATATTATATATATATATATATGTATATATATATATTATATATATATATACATATATACATATATATATATATATATATATATATATATACATATATATATATATATATATATATATATATATATGTTTTTGTTATCGGAATTATATGTTATTTTTAATAACAATTAAATTAAAAATGATAGTTTTATTTATTTCTTAAAAAGAAATAACTTTAAGTGATCATACTAACCAACAGTTTTCAATTTTGGAGCACACATCACCCATCCATCAACCCACCAATTAATAGTGGTGTCATTAATAACCCCAATACTAAAGAAAAAATAAATGGGGAAAAATAAAATAGTATATCAACAACAAAAGCACAACAAAAAATTTTCAAAAAAAAATTTTTTAAATATATGAAATAAAAAGGATTTAAAAAAACAAGAAAACATACATAATATTTTTTACAAAACATACAAATAATATTTTTTACAAAACTTTTTTCTAAACATCATGCAACACAACAAAATGTTAACAGTATGAAGCAATACACTGACATTATACTGATTTTTTGATGCTAACAGTATTGCAAAATCAAGTTAAATATGTTTATATATGTTTACAAACATTTTAGGTTCAAAGATTAAAAGATAAAAAGATGATGCTGTCATTAAATGGTTGGAAAAAAAATTTTAAATATTTTTATTGTTAAATAAAGAGCAGCTAAATTATTGCATTGACATTTGTCAAATCAAATCTTTTTTTATTAACAAATTAAAAAAATAATTTCGACTTAATTTTATATAAATGTTATTTGCTTATTTAGTTTAATAAATTATAAAAAAATGAACTATTCTTACATTTTCTTAATAATAAAATTTATTTTATATTGCAATGCAACATTAGTTGAATCTTTAGCTGCAAGCCTAGATTTTCTGCACCATATTAAGATTTTTTTTGCTCTAGCTATTTTACAAGGGTTATTTCTAAAGAGATATCTTCTAATAATATATTCAATTAGCTAAAACTCATCTTTTTCAATAGTTAGATTTTGTTTGTCTTTTTCCTGTTTCTTTGCCTAGTTTTTTTTTTAAACAAACTTTTTTCTTGTTTGATTTAAGGTTTTAAGTTTTTTTTGTCAACCATTAATTTATAACTGTCATTTTAGCCATCTATTATTCTCAACTTTTTTATTTATCTATTCTGGTTTACTCCTAACAAGGCTGCCACTATTATGTTGGGAATCGCTATAAGGTACCCACTATTAATTTGAGAGCTATTAGAAAACAAAGTAGAGTTAAAGAGCAAGGAAACAGTTGACAGAAGAATGGAAAAGTTGTAGGTTTTATGTGTCAGGGAAACATGTAATTGGGAGAGATTTCCAAAGAATGAAGTGTGGGGAAAAAAACTATAGAAATAAAATTTTTTAGAGTATGCAGGGACAGATACTTGCTGAATGACAAGTCAAGCAAAAATTAGTTTTTTTTGATGGAACCAGAAATGATAGCTCTTTTGATCAGCAACTATGATGGTACTTACAAAAAAGATAAATAAACACATCCTTACAAAGATTGGAGAGAAGCTCAAGCTTGGCAGATAGGGCAGGTATATTTACAATCCAGTATAAAACAGGACCAATGGTAGACAAGGGTACCCCAGGAGTTACTGGAAATGAAGAAGAGTGTTGGCCTTCAAGGATGACTTTGATAAAGTGGTTTGAAAGAAATGATTTGATAATCTTAAAAACTTCCCTAGATACACCATATGAAGCAAGTTTCTTATGGAGAAGCCCAGCATGCTAAACTTTATTGAAAGCTTTAGATATGTCTAGAGCAATAACCCCAGCCTTGCTGCCTCCATGTACAACAAAATCTTTCAGTCACACTGTCAGATAATCAACCATATTGATTACCTGAAAGTAAGTTATTCGACTCAAAATGGGATGTTAAAAAATTTGTTGATCAAAGACTCAAATACCTTGCTAATAACAAATAAGAAACTCATTGGGCAACATTTGTAGAAGTCAGAATGTTCTTCAGAGTTTTTAAAAACTATAACCAGAGATGCCATTTTCCAGCAAGTAGAAAAACAAGATTCAGTCAAGCACTTATTAAATAGTTTAGAAAAAATTGAAGAGAGTTCTGGAGTACAATTTTCTAAGACTATGAAAGAAATGTTGTCTGGGCCACAAGTCATAGAAAAGTTTAAATGAGTTATGACTTTAGCAATGGAAGCTGGAGAGATTTAAATGTCTAACAATGGGTTAGCCTGTTTAACTGGAAAGAAAAGAAGAGTATGGCCATAAGATTCAAGAGATTGTTAATGAGGCTGTTGAATATTTTCCAGAGGTCTCTAGAGCCAAACTTCTTAGATAAGTAACAAGATTTAGTAATTTTCCAACAATAGAGCTTAGTATCAGACAGAATCTTTTTACATTGATTTCTCACAATAGGTCATTTGTTCTCAAGAATGTTGTTATTGTGAAAAAGATTTTAAAAAATTATTATAATTAGATGATAAGAAGGTGAAAACCATGGACCAGAATGAGGGTTGACTTGAAACTGAAAAGAAGGTATAAAAATTTCTACTTTTTACAGGAGGTTAAGTAGGAGGCGTCAGAGGCATCAGAGAGAGAAGACATCAGCCCATAAATCATCACGAAGAAAATCACCAAAAGAATCTCAGTAAGCTTTAGGTTAGTAGTAAGTAGTGTGATGATAGGGTGAGTCTGAAGTACAAGATTAAAGGTTTAAAAGATTATGGCATGGTTGAAAGTATTTAAAGATAAATAATAAAAAACTAAACACAAGCTAAAATCAGAAACAAGACACAAATCAATTAATGAAGGTAAATAATTAAGGTTGTCTGGAAAACCAGTCAAAAAGTTAACTATCTGAATAAGAGTTTGAAAAATACAGAAGTAATAGGCTTTCGTGCCAGCAGGGTCAGTGGTTTTAGAGCCAAGTTATTCAGTGTGATAAGCATTAAAATCACCAAAAGCAATAGAGATAGCATAGAGATAGAGAGAAAGGGTCAATTTTATCAGAAGTTAAATCAGTACAGCTATAAAAAGAATGGTGCTTATGAAGTAATGAGCTATTCAGTTGTCTCAGTCCTGTTAATGAACCCGAAGACATAACTTATGGCTTTTCATGTGGCTTTAACAATGTATATCAAAAGCATTAACAGGAACACCATCCATTTTCAACATGGCACTGTTAATACTCTGATGCTTTACAGCTGTTTGATGGAATCAGTCTCTCTGAGAACTACCACTGACTACAGGAAACCTTACTACCAGCCGGTCTCAAAACTATTAAACTAAGTTATAGAGCTAAACCCTCATTAACAGATAACAGGAAGAATTGCATAACCACTATAAAAGAGGCACAAGCAAAAATCTATGAATAGAGTCAAGATCCAGCATTTATCATCCTATCCATCCTATTTATTATCTATCCATTCATCACCAAAAAGTCTAACCACTGCTCCATGACTGCAATAACTAAATTTAAAATAATGAAACTGCTTTTTGTGTTATCATCAGATTTAGGCGAATATTTTTCACATTTACATTGCATTACAGCTGAAAACAATGAATATAATAAAATATTATAAAGATTTAAAAACAAAAATTGCATACAGCTCATTAGTATCAGGATCAAATGGTTCACAAATATCACCAATAAACATTCTAAAAATAAACAAAAGATCTAAATAATCAAAATTAGATTTAATTTTAAAACATTTTTAGGTTTTTAAAATAAACATTTGAAAAACAAAAATATTAAAAAGTTTGTATCTTCTAATACACGCATGTTTAAAATTTAAATTTTATAACTTTTCATTATTATTTATTATTGCATTTCTAAACATTAAATACAATGCTTAACTGATCTTGCATTCAAATCATATTTTGAATTGAATAACAAAGTATCAATAGAACTGAAAAAATTAAGTAATCAAAAAAATTGAGTAGTTAATAAAAAATAATCAACAAAAATGTGTAGACTAACTAATCTAACAGAACCTTTATGATTTTTACTTAAAATTAAAAATATTTAAAATAAGCAACCTTTGAAAACAAAATATATCAACTAATATATATTAGATTTAAAACTGTGCAATAGCTAAGTTCATATGACTAATTAATTAAAACAAAAAATATCTAAAAGCAAAAACAAAAAGCAATACTTTGAAATCTCGTTGTTGTTTGGATCAAACTCTTGTGACAACCGAGTAATTTGTGTTGAGAAAATTCTACCTTCGAGTTGAATAATCTCACCTAAAAATAAAAAAATTCAGAAAAGGAAAAATCATGATTTTTGTTTATATTTAATAAGTTTCTAAACAAATGAGAATGAATCTTAGTTATAAAAACAAATAAACTATATATATATATACATATATATACATATGTTACATGTATATATAATATATATATATATATATATATATATATATATATATATATATATATATATATATATATATATATATATATATATATATATATATGTATATATATATATATATTTTGGTCAAAATCAAGTTTCTATCATAACCCTAGCAGTCTGGAACATTGAGTTAAAAACATTTGCCATAGTTTCAGATTCAACTGATCATACTAAGTCTTCCGTTATACCGTACATTGACAAAATCCTTCACTTTATTCATGATCAAGTCAAAGAAGTACACATGTTCAGCGATAATGCCACTTCTCAGCTCAAAAACAAAAGCATTATGGCTTTAATGGTTGTGTTTGAAAAACGTTTTCATAAAAAATTCTTCTGGCATTTCTTTGCAGCGATGCACGGGAAAGGAGT
>NC_088927.1:62212500-62300000 GCF_038396675.1 Hydra vulgaris | reverse complement strand
TATTCAGTGGATATATATATATATATTTATATATATATATATATATATATATATATATATATATATATATATATATATATATATATATATATATATATATATATATATACACACAAACATAATATCAGTGCTGTTTTTTTAAAACCAATTTACTATTTAGAATAATTAGTGTCTGACTCAGAGCCTAAGGTCAACAAAGAAGTAGAGCCCCTTGGGCTCCAAATTATTTTCCAAATAAAATGGACATTTTCTTTCAGTCAGTTTTTCAAATAAGTAATTTATTGTGAAACCATGTATAGATTTGTTTATTATTTAATAAACATAATATAATTGGAAACAAGAACTATCTGGTATCAAATTTTAGCATTAATAAATGGAACCTTTAAAGAAAATAAACTTTCAACAAAAAAATTTGCTTCCAATGCTCAGAACAAAAAGGGGACAAGGGGACAAAATTGTCTATCTTTGATAGATAGTTTTGTTCCCTTGTGGTCTTAAGCTTATTTTATTAAATTTTCATTTTTGAAATGAGTACGTCCCAGTACAATTTGATACCATCAAAACTAAATATATTCTCAATCCGATTTCAAGGTTTGGGAAAGAAGCTCTGAAATTTTGATCTTCAACAAAATTTGGTAGTGAAATAGTTCCAGAGATTGGTCTTTTCCATAGACCTTTTTGCATGAGTCAATCTAAGACACAAACTTAATCAACTTATAACCAAGTTCTAAACTATCCTGATAAACTTTTACCAATACTTCTGCTGTTAAAAGTTTTAGTATACATTTTTCTTAATGTGATTAAGAAATCCAAATCTCAAACATATAGCTTCATAGACGTGCTATATATTTCTTTTACCATCTTTTGGTGAGAGAAACACATAGTTGGTCAACCACTGGGTAAAAGCTAATACTTTTTATTTCTCCTTCTAAGATATTTTTGGCAGCTTCCTGATGTTTTTATTACTTATTATAAATTATTACTTTTTTGATTCCACAAATAATTTCAATGATTCTAATGCAGACATCGCTGATTTAAGAATTTTTTTGGGGTGTTGAATCGCTTGAGATCATGTTCCAAAAGCCTGCAAATAAATCAGTTTTGAGACCATCTTCTGTAGAAGGTGTACGGCTTCATTCCTTGAAATGTCTTTTTATTGGAAGATATGTTGATTAGAGCTTCTTTGATTTTGTAATAAAAATTAACTATGGCTTCATAGTTTGGCAACAAGACTAGCAAATGTCAGTTTTTTCAAGAACTGTCCATTTTCTTTCTTTGATATTTTTTTGATCAGAATTCCAAAAGGTTCTGTACATGCTATGAAAAACATATATAAATTCTGAGTAAAATTAAAGAATTAAACAGCTGATGAACAAGAGTTGGCAGCTACCTTTCCAACTAAATAAAGAGAATGACCACAACATAGTACAAACCTTAATAAATAAATTTTCTCCAATATAAGAGCCTGCGTCTCTTTGTAGTTGGCACTCTTGTTTGCAGCATTTAAAATAATCATGTTTGTACGAAGTACTGTGGATAAAGATAAAACGCAAAAAAATACATAGAAAGAAAAGTTACTTTTTAGTGTCCGAAATGAAATTTCTTTTTCTGAAGTCTCTATTTTGGAAGCCCAGCATTCTTTTTTGTGGGAGCCCCAGCATAACATGCAATTATAAAAATTCAAACTTGAATACACATATACATACATGCAATTTTTTAAACTGTTTAAATTTTGAGAGAAAAATATGAAAAAACATCATTAAATATCTCGAGTTGCATGAATCAGATTAAAAAAATAAAAAATTAAAAGATTAGGCTTAGAATAAATTTAATAATGAACAAGATAAATAAAGTAAATCATGCATTGAAATAATATAATCAAAAGTTTTCAAACTTAGTTTCAAAATTTTAAGCTAGATAAGTTACAAAAAGGTGTGGTTATTAATAATGATACTGTAAAAAACAAGTGAAAATGAAGCAAATATGCTGGATAGAAAAAAGTGAAAAAAAAAAGGACTTTATGTAAAACCTAAAAATTAAAATAGAGTCAAATGCAAAAAAAGTTTGATTTTAATGGCTCGCATCAATCTAAACTAGTTCCCTTCTGATCTAAGTCATTAATTAAACTAAAATTTAAAAACAACTAAAAAAAACAAATGCTAAAAATTAAAAATAATTTCAATTCTAATCTTTATTCTTTTTTAGAGAAAACTTACATAAAAGTAAACATTTGATGGAACGTCTAATCCATTAATAGAAAGTACAACTTTATAATCAAATGTGGCTTCACCATCAGGAATTTTGCTTAAATGATAAAACAAATTTCAGGTTCAAATTATAAATATATTTATAGCATAGAACTTTAATTAAAAAATTATGATATCAGTTAAATAAAAATATCTAAATTAAACATCAGACTTTAAATAATAACAATTTAAAATTTAATAGATAAAAAATGTTATTAATGATATATACTTATTATTACTATTATTATTAATGATATAATCTTATTATTATTAATAATTATATTAATGATATAATCAATGATATAAGTATTATTATTTAAAAAAGTAATATAAAAAATTATAAAATACTCTGTTTCACAAGATAAAATTTCATGACTTGAGGCTGTAGCAACCATTTTACAGTAGTTTACAGAAAAAGAATTTGTATTTATCATCTTTACTGTAATTGTGTTGTCTGATTGATCAGGGAATTCTAAAACATAAAATATAATAGTTTAAAAAATACTGATGGTTTTAACTTATTCTTACTTTTTCTGCGTAAACTTCTTTCAATTATTTTAAGTAAAAAAAAAAAAGTGTTTTAAAACAAAATAAAGAATAAAAAATTTTGAGAAAACAAACTAAGTTTGATCGTTCTTTAAAAAAATACAAAAACTAAACTTATGCAAGTTGAGTTTCATAATAATATTTAATAACAATATATTTTATAATAATATTTTTAAACTTAAGTATAATAATAATATCTTAAGTATTTATGTTATAACAACATTTTAAGTTATTACATATTATTTAAAAATTTTTATTATATTTATACTTCTTTGGTAGTATAAATAGAATAAAAAATTTTACTACTGAGTTTTTAGAGGCAGACACAATAAGTATTCATATAAAATTAGAGGGTTGCATTTAGATAATATTTAAAATACAAGAGATAGAAGGCTAATAAGAGATAAAAAGAAAAAGATATGAGATAAAAAAAATAAAAATTACACTTTTGTATAATAATTTTCAGGAAAAAAAGGTAAATAAGCAAAATACCTGAAAGGGAAAAAAAAAATTTATAATGCTATTTTTGTTTTAAAAATGTACATGTTGCCTTTCCAAAACCAAACTCTTAACCATATAGAATAATATTTTAAAGTAATATTAAAGATTGCAAATATTTAAACAATGAATTTTGCATTTTATATTAGTTTATTATTAATAAGCCTCAATTAATTATACTTATTGAATAAATGTATAAATTACTCACCTTTTATGAGATTTGTTGTTTTAGAATGGTTGTAGAAACGCCATCATTATTTAAATTATTTTATTTTATTTTTCTCAGATGCTTTTTTCTTGAACATTACTCAACAAACTTGACATTTTGATTAGCAGTTAATTGCTTTGAATTTCTCTTCTTCTTTTCTTTTTTAATTTTTTTTTTTTTTTTTTATTAAGTAAAAAACTTTTTTCTAAATTTATTTTAAAATAACTAATGAAATGAATAAAAACTTCTTTAAGATTAAAGCCAAGCGAGGTTTAACTTAAATTTTAATAACCTTGGTAGGAAAATAAAAAAATATTGTAAAGCATTTGTATAAAATACTACTACTGCAAATGCAAAGCTTGTTTTTTTCAACTATATATTTTGAATATTTTCAAATCATTGACATAATGAATTATTAGGTAAGTACATTTTTAAAAATCCTTCAATAAATAGTGGATAAATAAATTATTTTCAAATATTTTATGTGTTAAACAAACAAATGTAGTATACTAAATTTTTATTGAAAATAACTTGGTTTTTGATAAAAATTGTTCACATCACAAATTTACGTGTTATTTGCTTATTCTAAAAAGCATTTTAATAATGGTTTCATTTTTTTCAAGATGCCACAAAATATAATTTTGATGTGGACTGCTTTAACTTTATTGGATGGTTTTGATCTAGTTCATGTGTGATTATGATAATTATACCAAAAGGAATGTATTTAAATTAAGCATTAAAAATGTCTTTAATTTTAGTGTGATAAAGATAATATTACACTATAATATGTAATATATCTTGGTAATCTAAAAATGACTATATTATTTAAATTAAACTTTTTGACGTTAATTAACATATTTTGTATTCAATGCTATGAAGATGTAAAATAAAAAGCTTGAAACTAAAAAAAATTTTCAGTGAAAAAAAAAGTTTCAGACCTATGACTTTATTGAAAAATTTAATTGAGACCACAAAAAGAACACTTCACTACAACTTAAAAGTCATCATTTAGTTATGCATTATAGAGAATACGATAATTAAACATCCATTATGTAAAACACATTTTACATTTAAATCTGACAATAATCTAATGCATTCTCATACTGTTACACAAGTTCTTATAATAACTCTTCAATTTTCTACATGTTTAAGCTCTAAAAATTGATTTATTTTTGCAATTATGTTGATTATATCTTAGTAAAATCCAAGCATTATAGAGAATATGATAACTAAACACCATCTACCACTGTTAAACTAAGTACTTGAGCATGGTACTCATGTACCAGAGTACAATAGATACAGTTTTAAAGAAAATGTTTTGGCAACACAACAAGTGGTTCTAATTCAAAAAGAGAAGAAGGCACAGGCGAGGGCACAAGGTAAAATATTTATTTAATTTTTTTTCAATATGTCAACAGTTTTGTAGCAAATTGAACTATTTGTATCAAAAAAGTTTGTTTTGCTTTTTAATTCTGAAGTAATAAAATTGTAAGTAAGAGTCTATTCTATTACTTATTTATTTAGTTAGAAGACTAGCAAAGTTATTTAAGTCAAATGCGTTCCTAATTATTAACTAACAGTGTTCCTAATTGTTAATTAGCAAATGGTTGATTTCATTTAATGACAAAAACTGTTAATAATCTCATATTCTTTTAAATTAATTTTTGCTTCTTAGAATTTTAACAAGGTTCTTAAAGTTAATACGTTTATACTTGAGTTACATAATTACAATTACAGAATGCATCAAAATTAAACTGCTTTTAAAATATAATTTGAAAATGTCTTATTTTAAATCGGCAAGAAAGACTTATTAAACGCGAACCATACTTTTATAAATATGTAATTAAAAACACTAAAGAAATAGTAATATGTAATTTTGTATTAAGTGAAATGTGCGTTTTAAGGCGGTAGAAAACTCTTAAAATTAAAAATCTTTTTTTTTCAATTTACTACTTAAGTTAATATAAATTATCGCAGATTTTTTATTTCGAGCCTATTTTATGAAGAAAAAAACAATATTATAAACAGATTTTTATAAATAGAAATAACGGTATAAACAATTTTTTCATATTTTTCTTAAAAACGCTAAGTTTATACCGTTGCTATGTAAATTATTACATAACCGACCATTTACGGATACATACGGATAACTATATATCATGTATCCAAAGATAATATATCTTTGGATACATGATATTTGGATAACAGAAAAATAGGTTTTCTTATTTTGAGATCTTTTTGGTAATTTTTTTTTTTTTGTAAGCTAAAGTAAAATAAAAAATTAAAATAAATTTCAAAAAGGTAAATTCTAGCAACAACAAAACTTAATTACTACAAGACTACAGATGTAGCTTTACAAGCATTTATAAGAAAAATTTTATTTGCAAAATGCCGCATATTTATTTTATATACACAGATAAGATAAAATAAAATAAAAAAGAACTAATCCTGGTGTTTTTCGCTTAATCAAAAGTTAGCTTTGATTTGCAGAATTGAAGGAAGAGTTAACATTGCAGAATTGTTGATTTGTTGAAGAAATAAGTACGATTTTATATTTTTAAATGGTTGTTATTAATCGTAGATATCTTTTTCTTTTGTACCAAAAATTGCAGGAAAAATTTCTAGAAGTTTCTTATAATTCAAGTTTGATTTTTCCATATTTAAACTTTGTTCGTTATATAAATATAAACTTTATTTTTTAATTGAAATTGTTTTGTTGAATGAAATTTCACGGAATGTTGTATAATATAAACTTTACTACTCTGATGGTTAACCAATAGAAAAACAAAAAGTTATTTTTTTAATTATTTTGGTGTTCTAAGAAGTCCTTGCGGCCTTATCAAAAAACACCGCGGAATAGCATTTAACCAGGATGCTCACGGCTTCTTCCTTTAAAATGATGCATGTATGGCCAGAGTTAGCTTTAAACTAAGGACCTCCAGTTTTGAAGCTAGAAATCTAACTACATCACGGCTGCTATTTTAACGTGATAAGTTACTTTAAAACAACAAGTTAACTCAAAACAACAGCAAATGTATCCAAATAAAATACCTATATAAGACGCACAAAAATACAATGGGTGTGAAAACAGAATTAATTGAGATAAGTCCCAACCTTAATTTAGCCTCTATAAAAGAAGACTTAAACCCTAAAAATGAGACAGCTAATGAAATACTCGTGTTTATTTCTTTAAGTTTTATGTATGAAAACAAAAATAAATTTGTCACAAATCTTTTAAAACTTATTTGGTTTTACTTTTAGTTTTTTTTGTTCTGAACTCAATACATTGCGCAAGATTAAACATTTAAACACAACTTTGCATAATATTTACCGAGATGACTTTACAAGCATTAGCAGCACAGGTCACCTCAAGTAAATTGTTTATGACGTAAACTCAACAAATTCCTCTCTTTTTTTATCTGATTATTAAGGTAGGGTAGAGCGGGGCTAGCTGAGCAGAGGGGCAGGTTGGGCAATTGAAATATCTCAAAAGTTACGCATCACATATCTAAACATCTAATTGAACCTGTCATTTCGAAAAGGACATAAGTCCAAAACTTTTAACAGTTAGTTTATAAGTTTCAATTAAAAATTTCTGTATGGTTTATGTGTTTTTTTATAAAAATAAAAAATACATAAGTTATATACGTTCTTTATTTATCTACTTCTATACTTAATTTCTTTAGCAACCTAGACATTATTTTAATAAAAATCATATTTTTGCTAATTTTGAAAAGTTTTAGTAAATGGACTTGTGCCCTTTTCGAAATGACAGGTTCAATTGGTCATGGAATTTAAATCCTAACCCGATACCGCAACAAAAGGTTGTTGGAAAGCAGTTGAGTAAGATAGACGGGGACTTTTTCAATTTTGGACCAAAAAAGAAAAATTTGTGCAATTTTTCTCTTAGACGCTTAATAATTTTTTTATCTGCTATCACTTAAGTGTTGATGTTTTAACAATTAAAGGGACTTTCGATTAAAATTATCCCTTTTTATCTAAACCTTACTGTTCTCTATAAAATTTGACTAATGTGTCACATAGTTTAGTTAGTAAGTTGAACGGCTTTGAAAAAAATAAATAAAACTGAACTTATGAATAGAAAGAAACAACTTTAATAAGAAATAATTTAACGGCACATTATTTATATACATTCTTAAAATCATTAATTTTTAAATCAAGATTCAAAGTTCAAGATAGTTGTGTAAAATAATAAATTTATATTTTATGACACTTTCTAACTATTCCTTAAGTCATAAATACCGCCCGGTATTTGTGGCTCATAGGTCATTCCGGTTCAAATTAATGAAATAGGTTATATATCTATTATAGGTTATAAATATATTATACAGCCACGATGATAAGGTTTAGGCTTTCACTTTCAATCTTAAAGGTAAAAAGTTACATAAATAAAATTATCGTTTCGGCCAAGTTCCGGTCAGAATTTTATTAACAACTCAAGTAAATCCGGTTCCGGTTGGAATTCAAAATTTCCAACCCGGTACACCCCTTGTATAAAAAAGTTTATAAATTATACACACGCTTACTGATAGAAAAAGATTTATTGATGATTCACCTAAGTTTTGTACCATGCATACCCATTCATTTCAACTTACCCTAAACTATTGCTTAACATATCCCGCCACAGTAGGTTGAGCTCCGTAAACTTTAGGCAATATCTTTGAAAAAAATCAAAAAATATACTTTACTCCTAATAAATTTTTCGCAGTTTAAATTATCTTTCAAAAGTGAAAATATTATGTAAATCCGACGCATTGTTCATGAGATCTGAAAGATTTAGTAAAAACTGCTTAATTAGCCTTGCTCTAACCTACTCCAAGAAGTCCTTAAGGTCTTGTCACAGGGAATCGCTGAACTAGGAGGTTCATGCCTCCTTCCTTTAAAAATTACCTATCTTAACGATAAAAAAGATCTTTCTCGGCTTCATACCCGACGTCCTACGCTCTGAATAAGTTCTTTAATTTAAACGATATTTATTTAATATTACATTAAACTTGTTAATTAAAATGGAAAGTTTTTATATATTAAAAAAAAAAACTCACTTTCTTAACTGGATAAAAAAAAAGATAAGTTAGAGATAAGTATTTTAATGGGTAAACAATTTATTTAATAATAATTTAAAAAATAAATACCTCGACCGTAAATTTTGATTATAGTTCCTCCCGCATAACTTCCGCAGTTAGGTTGAATGTAACCAATGCTTGTTGCAGCTAGATAAACAGTTTTAAAGATTTAGTAGAAAGATTTAGTGTTAAAGAACAGGATTAAGGTTTAAAATTAAAGTTTTTATTTAAAAGTTTTAAAAGAATTTGCTTATAATATAAAAATCAATATTTCTTTAAAATTTTCAAGATATTAAAAATTATTTTCTTAAAAATGTAATTATTTAATTTACTTATTGTCTAAACAACTATTGTTTATTTCGTTAATTATACATAATGATTGTAATTATGGTATAAATTATGCTAATAATAATAATAATAATAATAATAATGTATTATTAACTGTATTAAAGTTATTGCTAATAAGATTATAAAAAATATATCACTAAATATACAACATAAAAGTTTTTATTTAAATAAACTCTGATACTTTTACATAAATTAATGCATTGAAAATGTTTTGTAATAAGTTACTTTTTTTTAACCACATCCTCAACATTAACGCAATTTGACTCTGTTGGAATTGCGGACACGCGCAGAGTGGATTTTATTAAAGTGAATATTTCAACAAAGATGTTTAATAAACTAAAATGTTTAAAACAAGCTTCATCAAAGTTACTGCATGAAAAAGTTTTTTTTAAAATTCACTGTTTTGTCTGTAAAAATAGCGTAGATTTAAAAAATTCTTTGTTCGGTGTAGACATGAAAGTATTATAGATATGTAATACTTCCATGGTGTAGATAAGATGATTTTAAAATGTCAGGTCTGCATGATGTTAAGACACCAGATGACATAGTTGAGATCTGATGTCTAAATTATGGCAGAAATTAAATAAAATTGTATTCCATAAAAGTAAATTTATGGCACTTTTGCCAGTTATTTTTTTAATTGTATCAAGAATATAAATCAAGCCATAAAATGTTGAAAAAATCAGCCAGAAGTGGTAAAATATGGCAAGAGGACTTTAGAATATGAACATAAATTAGAATATAAATGTGGTTTTACATTCTTTACTTTACAATAACCATCACTTTAAATTTCTACAACTTCCTTAGATTCATTGTAAATAACATATTTTTAAAACTCTATTTGCATACAATCTTTTTTAGTCAAAAATATGTTTACAATACGATTCATCAATCTTCACTAGGCCTGTAAATCGAGCCGAACGAGCCAAGCTTGCCAGGGCTCGGCTTTGCTCGTTTACATATTAAGAGTGTTCAGGCTCGGCTCGAGCTCGTTTCGAACATGAGATTCTTTGTTCGAGCTCGGCTCGTTAAGGATTAGTATTGTTTGGGCTCGGCTCGTTTTACATGTTGCTCGAGCTCAACTGGTTTAAAACTCGAAATAATTATTGTAACTTGTTAGTTTAAAGTTCGTTTAGTAAAAAAAATGGTTCGTTAAAGGCTCGCCTGTAAAAAATGCAAGTCCAAATCAACAAACAACATAAAAAATCCTACAGTCTATTAAACATGCAAATAAACACCATAATGAAATAAGATCCCACAAATCTATTAGTTCAAAATAAAAGTTAAAACTAATAGTTCAATGTTCAAACTTAATGTTCAAAGTTCAAACATAATGTAAACTCTCACAAACATAATAATTCCTATTAAACACTGCACTCTAATAGTTCAAATTACATTTTCACAAATATAATATATATATATATATATATATATATATATATATATATATATATATATATATATATATATATATATATATATATATATATATATATATATATATATATATATATATATATATATGTATATATATATATATATATATATATATATATATATATATATATATATATATATATATATATATATATATATATTCGAGCTTTAATCGAGCCTATATGAACAAGCCTATGATGTTCAAGCTCGGCTCGTTTAATAAACGAGCCTAATTTTTTGTTCAAGCCCGGCTCGTTTACCATTCGAGCCGAACATGAACGAGCTCTTGTCGAGCCGATCACTGAGCCGTTCACGAACACGAGCCAGGATTTACAGCCCTAATCTTCACGTTTGAATGACCTTATAATACTCCACTGTGATGCGGTTCAAACATTTAAGTCAATTTCTATTTTATTATTTTACAGTTTTTTGTTCTTCATTTCAATTTTTATACAAATATATAAATAAAGAAGAAAAAGTATTAAAAATAACCAATAGTTAAAAAAGAGGACGAGAGGAGTTGTCGTCAAGAACCTTAATATTAAACGCCTTAAACAATTTCTCAATTTAAACTATAATATGTTGTAAAGATGAATTATATTTAGATAAAAATAATAAGTATTTATAAGAGCATGATTTCTGTTAACTCCGTTTTGTTAGGTTTTTTTAAAACCTGGTTCTGTGAATTGCACATAATTTTCTAAATAGATATCATGACTATTATTTTAAGATCGAACAACTATATCTTATTTTTCGAAATCGATGATCTAAGCCAAATAACCTCTAGCCAAAAGATTGCTCTTGCATTTTTAATACTGCGATCTGGTGTTGTTATGACTTTATTTTTACATTCGTTGTAAACTTGTTTTGGAAATAATAAAGTCGCATTCGGTCATGATTAGTCTTTAATAAAAAGTTGACCGTTTATCTTTCTCTTATACAATATATCGTCTGTATACAAGGGAAATACACTAAGTCTATTTTTGGCAGTATGGAGTTATATATACCACTATTTAGTATTTTAAATTCTCTATCGTTTGATATACCACACAATTTTAATAAATCAATTATTAATGAGTTTTTAAGATTTCTACTATTACACAAAAGCTTATTGCTTTAACTATTACGCAAAAACCTATTTGTTCATTATCTCAAAATAATGTATTTAGACTTCGTGCATTTCCCTTGTATACCGACGATATATATATATGTGTGTATATATATATATGTATATATATATATATATATATATATATATATATATATATATATATATATATATATATATATATATATATATATAGTATATATATATATATATATATATATATATATATATATATATATATATATATATATATATATATATATATATATATATATGAATATATATATATATATTTATATATATATATATATATGTACATATATATATATACATATATATATATATATATATATATATATATATATATATATATATATATATATATATATATATATATATATATATATATATATATATATATATATATATATATCGTAAACATTATAAACAACAGTTTATAATGTTTTTTATACTACGTATAACAAACATTATAAACTGTTGTTTATAATGTTTGTTATACGTGTTAATAATTTTTTTCATTCCATATATTATCATTCACTATTATTTCCTACAGAATAAAAATCTCTCCCGTTATCCCCTAACACATCACACACAGGCATCTTCAGAATACAAAGATTTAACATCAAAAGTATTGAATATTAAGATATTGGTAAACATTCTTCTTCGCTTATCGCAAATGCGCCATAGATCATTCCCTTAAAACGTTTGTGCCGCAATCTAGTTTTTTTTGTTTTTTTTAAGACATTGGTAATAGCAAATTTAGTATCTTCAGAAACAATACAATACCTAAAAATATGTTCTGTGACTTTATTTAAACAGTCTAGCACTTTTAAAACTTAAAAAGTCATAAGGATCAAAATAGCACCGCTCTTTTGATCCTTATGACTTTTTTTTTTCGATCCTTAGAATAAGCAATAAAAGTAAAACATTTGACTTACTATTAAACATTTTACTCAAGCATTTTATTAGACTCTTTAAAGAGTCTAAAAAAGCACTTGAGTAAAATGTTATTAACTTACTCAAATTTGAGTAAGCTAGGCACTTACGTTGATATTTGCTTTGATTACCCAGAATACTTGTAATTAAAAAAGTTATTAAATTATTCGGCAATTTTTCAAAAGTTTATTTGTAATTACATCTATTTATTATCATTAATTATTTTAATTAATTAAATCTGTAATTATTTAACTTAGTTAATTTAATCTTAAACACATAAAATTAAATAATATTGAAATTTAAATAAGTATAGTTTAAAATAAATTATTAATTATTAATATTAAGTATTATTAACTATTTATTTAGAAATAACTTATATTGCTGATTAATTAACTTAACTAATAATTAGCTACCAAAAATCAAAAATCAATATTTATTTAAACTATATAATAAAAAGTCATAATTTATACAAATACAAAGTTATAATTAATAAAGCTTATAAATGATACTTACCAATAACTAAAGACTCTCGGACCACAAACAGAAGGAGAAATGATTTCAAAGTTTTCATGATAATTTTTTGCTGAGTTCAAAGTACTACATGACATTCATCTTCAGCAAGTTATCCTAATTAAAAGCAAAAACATATTTGAAACATGATGAAAAAAACAAAGATATAATTTATATTAATAGTTCGTATTTTACATGAATAAATAATAGTAATTCATTATTATCAATAATTTTCAGATAATATGATTAATAATTCAATTCCTTTTTTGATCATTGTATCAATAACAAAAATGCTTCTTTCAAAATCTGTTACTTTGGTATGATTTATTTATTTGTTTGGTTATGTAATAGTGCTTGCGGTTCGAATATGAATAAGTTAAATATAAACATGTTATGTTAAGTCATGAAAAAGTTTCATTTACGAATAACAAACGATTTATTAATAAAATTACAACAAATAAAAGTAATTATATATTAGGTTCGTATTAAACTTGAATCTTATGTTTGAAATCTAAACTAAATGCTTTAGAGGCGGATTTAAACCTCATCGAATGCTGCAACTGACGGGGTAAAAAAATTGATATAAATATTGACATTACGATCTGTACCACCCGCCTAATATTAGAATGTCGATCTTTTTATTTATGTTAAAAAATTTATTTTGAAAAAAGCTTGCAGTGAAAACTATGCTTTGCAGAGGATGAAAAAATTGTTTTACAAAACTTCCTAATGTAAATCATATTAAGCAGGAAATGAGAAAATCGGACAAGTTAATTGGCTCCTCACTGCAGCAGTTATCAAGGTTGCAAATATGCACCGTTGTATCAGGATTTAACTAATGTATTTTAAACAAAGTATAATATTATTTAATCATGATAAGTAGACAAAATAAAGCGCTTTTTAAATTTTAACATCAAAACATGGCTTGAAACTTGTTTGAAAGTTTTCTAAAAAGATTTGAAATTGTTTTGTAAAATTAAAACATAACATTTTTTTTTCCAATTTGAAGCAAAAGTAGTATATATATATATATATATATATATATATATATATATATATATATATATATATATATATATATATATATATATATATATATATATATATATATATATATATATATATATATATATATATGTATATAATTATATATATAATTATATATATAATTACGTTTTTTCTGTGTTTACTGAAAACTGGCCAAAACTAATCGAATCAGGATTTGTTCTTATTTGTTTCTTAATTTTTACCATATTTAAGGATCGTATTAGTTAAAATGCTAAAAGCAATCTTATGACTAGTTAACTTAGTTTTGAATCGTGTTTGCATTAAGATAAATAAAACTAAGATAAGGGTTTTTATCTTCAATCGCAAAAATGGCTACGTATCCTCTCCCTCCTCTCCTCTTTAATTTTGTTTGTTTGCACAGTGGGCGTGTTACGTCATTTACAACATGATGTATGGCGCTTTTTTTTTGACGGGATAAACTAAAAATCTGCGTCCAGCCCTGATTCTTTGAAAAAATGTATTAACTCTTATTAGATTTTTTTAATTACTTTTTGTAAATACTTTGTGTATTACTTCATCCATTTTACGGAATCGTGGAGGTTTTTTCGGCGTTTTAAATAGATCATTTTCAGACACGAAGCAAAATTTCAAATTTGGGTATATGAGTATATTTTACAAAAAATTGGCACTTGGTTGGGGGTTGTTAAGTCTCTAAAATTTTTTCTCCCTTTACCCTGAGACTTGAATGTTTGTTTTAAAAATTACGCTATGAATCCCTTTTAAAAGTTTTTTAAATTCTCTTTTCTTTAGAACATTTTTTAAAAGCAAATGCTCCTTAGGGTTATTTACTTTTACTATTCTAAACTAAGTGTATATTTATCAACGAATTTTAAATTTCATTAACTAATATTTTAGTGTTCTAATGTTCTCAAACACCAAAAAAGCTGCTGCAATCCTTGATTTATTGCAATGAAATGGTTGTGCTAAAAATGATTTCATAACAATATAATCTATAGTTGTGTAAAGGTCTGAAAATTAGCGTCGACTTTGTACTTCTTACTGCCAACAATAACTCAAGGTTTATAAATTCTTTTTAATACTAAATAAATAAGCCGTAATTATTAAAAAATATGGTTTTCTAGTATAGTGGTCTAATATATTTTCCAATATACGTGCCTGCAGAGTGCACAATAGGGTAATGTACATAATACTTGGGAGATGAAATATTGTCTTCCAGCATACTCTATGGTTGTTTGCTATCTAAATTACATTTGCATTAAAAATCAAAATAAAGTATAAAAAAATATTTTTCGGGCCTGAATGACAAAAAATACTAAGTAGTTATCAACTAACCACTTCCTGATAAAACATATTAATATTCAAATGTTTTAAAATCATTTTGTTAATGTTAATAAAGTGTTTGTTCATATTGTCTAGAGTACTTTTGATTTGCTCAGAGTACTTTTGAATGCATTAACTGTCAAAAAAGTCTTTATACTACGATTCATTTTATGGAATTTTAGAAATTGCTTGTTTTTCTCAGCGAAATTTGACGTTATGTATAAAAATGATAACAAAAAAAAAATTAAAATTTAGAGAAGAGATAATTTTGCGATAAGATGAACGTTTCTTTCGAGAATTTTTTTTTTTTACGTTAATAACTTTGGCACATCGGCATCATTAACATTGGCAGTATTATACATTCATATGCATCTTTTATCCTAAAATTTTAAAACGTAACTTTATAATATTATTATAATTATGTTGTTAATTAATTCAAATCTATTCTTAAAGAATAAATTTGAATTGATTAAATTGTTGCTAATCAATTCAATTTTATTCTTAAAGAATAAATTTGAATTGATTAACAACACATTGAATTCAAAATAATTAACTGTGCCTTTAATAGAAATTAGTGTTTATTGGCAATTAATTTATCGGAACAATAAAGAAAATTAGTGAACACTTTTCAAAAAAAGAAAACAAGTTAAATCCTACTCTGCCTTTAAAAAATGTTAATCAAAGATGGTTTTACTATTTTTTCAGTCAGATCAAACTGGTGTAGCTAGTCTGAGTTGTCAACTTTTGTGTGTGACAAAAATAGGAAAAAACGTTTTACCATAGCTAAAACGGAACATATAAATGGCTTTCATATGACAGTAAGGAAAAAACTTTTTTTGCTAGATCTGCATCAAAAATAAAAATGCTTCTGCATAGCTTTTTTGTAGAGATTTAAACTTCACAGAACATCAGTTGAATTGTTTCATCTAAATCAGGATCAACAAGAAAAAATAGAAATAAATAACAGTAACAATAGATATAAGGGATAATAGCTTTATCTAAAGCTCTTTTAAATTTTTTAGTAGTTTTATAATTTACTTTAGGAAAAATTTTAAACCATCGACCAACTGTATATGTTTTTGTTTACTTTGTTAGCATTTCTTTATTTAATAACAAAATGCTTTTATTGAATATAATTAAGAAAGGCTTTTCCGTTCGAAGGAGAGATGAAGAAATTTTCTTATGTTTTCATCTTGCATGTTATCCATAAGAAATTTACTCCCTATTTCATGCTCTACCTCTACAAATATATTCACCCCTGTATTGAGCACTCTTGTCATATTTGGGCTGGTTCTTCTGAAGAAGCCCTTTCAAATTATGACAAAGTCCAAAAACGTATTGTAAGTATAGTTGAACCTGGTCTCTCTGTCAAGCTTGAGCCGCTTATGTATGTATGTATGTATGTATGTATGTATGTATGTATGTATGTATGTATGTATGTATGTATGTATGTATGTATGTATGTATGTATGTATGTATGTATGTATGTATGTATGTATGTATGTATGTATGTATGTATGTATGTATGTATGTATGTATGTATGTATGTATGTATGTATGTATGTATGTTTGTATGTATGTATGTATGTTCAAGCAAACTTGTCTATTAGTTTATGCGTAAGTAAAAACTAAACACATAAGAGCATAGTTGAAACTTACAATTAAAATGGCTTTAAAATGGAGTAAGTTTATACACCTGTTGAACGATTATGCTAGAACTTTAATAAAAAAATGAAATAATTTAACGTCTTGACTATAAAACAAGACGTGTCTGTTAAAATATTAATACATCATGCTTTCTTTAAAACATTTTTTCCACAGTTATCATGCAATTAGCTAATGTAATTTTGCTGCAGCTAACAAATTTATTTACTTAGCCAATAAATATATTTATTAAGTATTTAGTAAATGTATTTATGAGCCATTTTTTTATTACTTTTTTTAAGCATTTGCGATGAATATTTGATTATACCTCGACGAGACAACAAATTATGTGTTGTATAAGAAATCATTTGTTGTCTCGTCCTAATATGATAAAAAATTCATAGCAAATGAATAAAAAAGCGCTTTGTTATATAAATTCAATATAATGCTTTTATTACACAACATCACGTATAGAGACAACTGTTTATTGATGCCACCTCCAACTCAGACGCAAAAACCCCAAATGTCCACGCAAACCCAGATACAAAAACAATAAAACAATAGTTTATTTTTAAAGTTTTGAACTAAATTTAAACTTCATTTATTTTTGCATTATTGTATATATATTATTGTATTTAATAGTCTCATGGTATTCAAAAGATACGACTTTTACCAGTGGGCACAGTACGTTTTTAAAACGTTCTTTGGACGTTTTTATTAGGTTTAAACCTTATAAAAACGTCTAAAAAACGTTTTAAAAACGTGCCGTGCCCACTGGGAAAAAGATTGTAATTTTGCATAGTAATTATAAATTTAATTTAAAATAGTTTTAAAAAAAATATGGCTCTATTATTTTTTTTTTTTTTTTGATGATTTAAGTTTTTTTGGCAAACTCATTTGACATAAATTGGAACCTAGACACGTTTTTGCTTTTAAATGTATACATGATTTTGCTTCATTCTCGAATTTAATTTCAAGGATCAAAAAAAGCTATAAACGAGCCTGCCATAATGCAAAAGTAGAAACAAAATGTAGTTTTTATAGAATATTTTTTTATCACAAATAATAGTTATATCACAAGCGCTGCTTTGTGATAAAATCATTAGGTTATTTAGAGCATCTTTAGTTAAAAAAAACAACAGCTAAGTGTTTTTTAAAAATATTATTTTCTTTAACTTGAGCAACTTGTTTTTTTTAACTTTAAGCATTAACATGTTGTCCAGACAATATTTTTATAAATTTGGTTTTGACAACATTAAATGTTAATTCAAAATTTTTTTATATAAAAATGCTGTAAACTAAAAAGTCTCAATAAAATTTCAAATAACAAATTTATAAAACTTAAAAAAACGTTTATGTTTTATTATATTAAAAAGTACATCTTACTTTTTCTGTGTATCTTCGCCTTAATGAAAACCTATACAAAAAACTTTAATTTTTGAAAGATTTTTGAAAATAATTCTTATATAACATTTGTATAATTAATTTTTTATTAATCGTTTGAGAAAACGAATTAATTGATTTCCTAATTTGACGTTAAAGCTCAAAGTGTCAGTTTTAGCCTATAGATTCCAGTGATTTGTTATAAATTAACCTGTTCAGAACTTTTACTTGTGTGGCTGCTTTAAAACAATTTTAAGACACTAGTTTTAGTAATATGTTTAAACTTGTTGAATAATTAGATCATCAATAATTCAAATCGTTAATCAATTAAGTTTAGACCTAATTATATTCTGTTGTTAAAACTACGAAAATTAATCTTTAGCCCTTATAGTCTTATCCCAGCAATGCAAATCAAAAATATTTTATTAAAGAATTTAATTACAGTCGACAAAACAATGACACCTTAACAATACAACAATGATAGGAAAAAGGCACAACAATGACACAATATTGACAGAACACCGACACAACAATGATCAAGCAACGACACAACAATCTCGCAAAAATGACACAAACATAATGGACGAAGGTTTATTACTTTTTTTTTGTTGAAGTTTTTACATTTTTTAAAATAAAGTTATAAACTTTTTTAGTAATTAATATGTTTTCTTGATAAAAGTTTTATGTTAAATTTTTTTTAGATTTTATATTTAAAATTAATAAAATGTTACCGAAAAAAAGTTCGGTGTATTAGATTTGGATAAAATATTTTTAAGTTAAAAAGTTAATCAAAAAACCTCCATCAATATAATTATCAACGGCTAAAGAGAAAATTTAATATTATCTTGTTTTTTAAAAATCAAAATGAGAAACAAAAGTGAAGTTCTTATTAGGTTGTTCTCATTGAAGTTCTTTTTTTAATTGATCAGTCTGACTGCTCCATACTGTCTAAACTAATGTTTTTTGGACACGTGGTGTTTTTAGAGTGATTAAAATACAAAAACTAAGTTAATTTTTTCAATAAGTTCTATATTATTTTAATTCTTAAACTTTATACAATCGCTATATATTATTGCTTAACTTAATACTGCTCATTAGTGCGCGTTTACACGGAGTTTTATTATAAATAAGATTTAGCATGCTCTTCCTCTTTATATTTTTGACCACCCGATGAAGTATTCTAAATCTTTATAATCTGTTAATATCTGCTTAATCAGTAATAAAATCGAAAACTTTGATTCATCAGCTTAATTAGTAATAAGATTACTAATTAAGCTAATGAAGTTTTATTAGTAATCTAATTAAGAAAACTTTTTATTGATTGACTGTTGTACAAAATGGCCGGACGACTTAAAAGATTGCAAATTATATAAATCAGGAAAGCAAGATGAAGGAAGCGAATTCCAAAGAGCTGATGTTCAAGGAAAAAAACTAGACGAATAAGCGTTTTTGGAGCACTTAGGAACAGTCACAGAAAAAGGATGACACTTAATTGAATGACGAGTAACACGAGAACGAATTTTAGTAGATGCCACAAGAGACGCTAGCTCTTTAGAGCAGTGCCCATTATAGTATTTGTAGAAAAGAGAAAGAGAAGCAACATTACGACGATGTGATAATGGTATATACTATAACTATGTTTACAATGCGTTTTTGCAACTTGTCTAAAAGAGAAAGGGCATCATTAGAAGATCCGCCCCAGATATGGCAACAGTATTCCATACAAGGCCGGATTTGAGATTTATAGAGATAGAGAATAGAATCCGAAGTAAGAAAGTGACGAGCTCGATAAAAAGATGCAACCTTAACAGATGCTAATTTTTCAACTGATTTGATATATGGTTTCCAAGAAAGATTGGAAGTAGGAGTTAATCCTAGAAGATGAAGAGTAGGTGACTCATTGAGTACATCACCGTTCATAAATATAGGAAGATCTAAAATATTGCGATAACGATTGGCTGAAAATGATTTCAACATTTTTTAAATGTTGGCCCTACAAAGTGTGCTGCTTAAGATATATGGTTGTTTTTTTAATATTTTAAATACTAAGTATTTTTACAGGTAAATGATTCTGAGGAAGAATATAATCCATTAAAAAGTTCTCAATATAATTTAATTAAACTTATTAGATTTGCAATGGAGGCTATCAGGTATATAAGATTTTTATACATACTGAGTTTAGATGAGAGGGTGAATATAGAATGTTAAGGGATCACATATAGATAATATACTTTGCTTTTTCAGTTTTTTTTGTTTATTTATTTCATAGTTTCTTATTTGTAGGTATGATGTCTCATCTCGTGCTGCAGCTGCACTAGCAAATGCTCTACTTCTAGATAATGGAATCATTAAATATGGAGATTTAAATCAAGTTGTAGATCGAAGCAAAATTGAGAGGTAAATACTATTTCATTATATAAGTTAGACAAATATAAATATATCTCTTTATTTATTAGTTTACATAAATGCTTATTTACAAACCATTTAATATGATATTTTGCTAAATATAATTCTTTGAGTTGTTTTATATAGAAAAGAAGAAAATAATGTCAAGATATGGTGATCAACACGATAATAATTTAAGTAACTTGGTGTGTTTGGGTGTTGATGGTAAAGATGATAAAAATGTTCTTCAGTTTAAGGATGTCATTGAAAATGGAGAAACTCACTTGTCGAGAGTTATTGAAAAAGAACATCATTTAACTTTTACTAATTAAAATAGTTTTAAAAATGGTTTGTATCTCTTTCATAAAAATCTTCCATCAAATGGTGCAACTGGTTTACTTCAATGTGAAATTGTATATAATGTTCTCAAAGAGTATGATAGTTTAAATTCAGTACAAGCCCTTCTTCTTGATAATACAAATGTCAATACAGATTTCAAAACTGGAGTTGTTGCATGTTTAGACAAGAAATTAGAAAGAAAAATACATCTTATTGGATGTACTTTGCATCACAATGAACTTCCATTTCGAAAAGTATGAAAATAGTTGATGGCAGTTCGAAGTGTCCAAATAAATTTTCAGGACCTATTGGAAAGCAAGTTTCTATAGATTTCTATCTTAACCCACAAGTGAAGTTTACCAAAATTGATACTCCAGTGGAGATACTAAATATTCCCAATGAAGTAATTAATGGTTTAAGTCGCGATCAAAGACTATTATTTGAATATTGTCTTGGAATTTCTAAAGGATTTGTCAATCCCATATTTTTTAGAAGAAAAATTGGTCCACTAAACAATGCAAGATGGTTGACTTTAGCAATTCGAATCATGGCTTTGTCTAGAGCATATAAGGCTTGTGAATTTTATTGTACAAGTGTATGCATACATTTGGTTTCTTATCAAAAGGTCTACGAAATTTATGGATTCTCCAAGTATATTCATTAAAATTACAGAACAGATAAGAAAGCAAGATGAGGAAATACAGAATATTTGTTTTAAAAATCTAAAAAAAAATTCATATTGTCTATTGCTTGAGAACTTTTTATATTGTATGCTTAGAGATGAAGATTCTAACATAAGGGAACAGGCGTTACTAGTCATTAAAAAACTCAGGACAAGTAAAGATAAAGAATGACGTGTTACAAATATTGCTAATGTTGACATAAACTTTCAAGCAACATCTTGGACAGAATTAATTGACTTTAAGAAAAGCAGTGAACCGGCATCAACAATATGGTTGAAGGATGACCAAATCGATGCACTAATTGCAACTAATGAAGTTCCGAACTTACCTGAATTTCCTTCTCATGCGCAGAGTGTAGAGCGCGCTGTCAAATTAGTTACAGAGGCTAGTCACCAAGTATATGGCAGGGAAACTCGTCATAAATATATTTTGACCAAACTAAAATCCAGGGAAATTCGACCACATTTTGAAACTAAAAACGACTTTGTGGTTTTTTAATAAATAATTTTGTTATGCATTTGATTTTAATAAATTGCAGAAAAACGTGAAAATTAAGAAAAATATTTTCAGTCGATTAAGCTTGCCATTTTTTATTTTGGATAGCTGAAATTTTTCATGAGCTCATAGTTTACCCTGATGAACTTACTCCCGGGTTACTAAAGTTGAATTTCCAAAAAAGTATAAAAATCACTCCACCCTAATATATATATATATA
The DNA here is from genome assembly GCF_038396675.1 of Hydra vulgaris. Taxonomy (NCBI): domain Eukaryota; kingdom Metazoa; phylum Cnidaria; class Hydrozoa; order Anthoathecata; family Hydridae; genus Hydra; species Hydra vulgaris. The sequence goes on along the minus strand of NC_088927.1, from coordinate 62,277,560 downwards.
TATATATATATATATATATATATATATATATATATATATATATATATATATATATATATATATATATATATATATATATATATATATATATATATTCATACATATATATATATATATATATATGCATAATATTTTGTTGTACAAATATATAAATACATATACATTATACATACACATTACATTATAACTGTATATAATAGAACTGAACTTTAGCGATCCATACATTAAACTTGAAATAATAAGCTGCATATTCATTAGAACAATAAAGAAGTTTAGTAAACACACAAAAAAAGTAAAACAAATTGGAATGGTTATATCTTGCTCTGCTTTCGAAAATATTAATTCAAGATGACAATAGTAATTTTTTCAGTCAGATCAAACTGACGTAGATTGTGTTTTTGAGTTGCCGTCTTATTTAGTGCACCCAGGACTTTTTAGTTCAAGGCAACTGTTATGTTTATCACAAATAGGAAATTATAAAAAGCTAAAATGGAAAATATAAATGAACTTTATATGTCTGTCTGTATGAAGAAGAAAAACTATTTTGCTAGATCTGCATCAAAGATGCCAAAGGTAAAAATGTTTTGTATACCTTCTCATTAGAGATTTAAACTTCACAGAACACCCGTTGGTATGATTGCCTTAACAACATTAGAATCAACAGTTATCCAGCAAACAAAAGAAGTTATTGATCATAGCTTTAAATGAAGTTCTTTTAAATCTTGTTAGTAGTTTCACAATTTACTTTAAGAAAAAGTTATAACTGTCAACCAATATTTTATGTTTTTGTTTTCTTTGTTGGTATTTGTTTATTTGATCACAATATATTTCTATTAAATATATTTCTATTGAAAGGACTTTTAATAGAAAGATATTAAATATAAGATAGATGAAGACATTTTCTTATGTCTTCATCTTATGTGCTATTCATAAGACATTTATTCCCGATTCTGTTCTCTATCTCAACAAATCGCTTTGCCTTTGTACTGAATACTATTGTCATATTTTGTCATATCTAAAGAAGTCTATTCTCTTTTTAACAAATTTCAAAAACATATTGGTAATGTAGTTGAACCTGCTCTTTCTGTCTAGCTTGAGACACAATCCCATTGTCTCAGGGTTGCATCTCCTTCTTTTTTTTAACAAATATTAGTATGGTTGTTGCCCAAACGATCTTTAGTTCCATCAACCAAAACTGATTTTGATTTGACTCGTAATTCAATAAAGTTGCATCCTTTTACTATATCTGTACTTTCATGCTCTGAAAGCCTTTTTTTCTCGCTTTTAAACTCTCTCCCATGTTTTCTCAACTCATACAATTGACATTTTTTGAAGTGCTCTGTAAACCGTTTTTATTTTCTTTAAAAATATCTTTTATTCACTGGTAACTCACAATTTAAATATTGGTTATTTCCAGCCTTTTTAAGAAGGAATTTGTTTGTTGGCAATAATTGAAAATTATTGCCAAGCAAAAATTATAAGTATCATCTTACTTAGAACTTTGCCACAATACTTTTCTTTTACTCCATATGGGTCATGCCCAAATCAAGAATTTCTAAACAGATTATTTTGTATTGCTTTTAAGTAAATTTTTAGAACGTGATATTTTCCATTTTTCATTTTATCAATTCAAAAGTTTTCGAATTTGGTAAATATTTCATGTTACATCTTTGCGTGCGAGTGGGCTTTTTCCTTCATTATTTGGCTTCAGAACTAGATCTGCTCTTTCTCAAGAGTGATTATATCATCTCACTCTTTTGAATTGTCATTGTGATATTATTTACATTTTAAGTTTCAATATCTTATGTGTAAATGCCCAATTAAATTTTATTTGCGTTTATTTTACGTTTATGTATTTGTTTATATAAATATTACTTTTAATATATATATATATATATTATATTTATATGTGTTTAGCTTATACTTATGCAAGACAAGTTTGCTTGAGTTTTCATAAATTTCAAACGAAAGACGAGCTTGCTTGAACATTCATACATGCATACATACATACATACATACATACATACATACATACATACATACATACATACATACATACATACATACATACATACATACATACATACATACATACATACATACATACATACATACATACATACATACATACATACATACATACATACATACATACATACATACATACATACATACATACATACATACATACATACATACATACATACATACATACATACATACATACATACATACATACATACATACATACATACATACATACATACATACATACATACATACATACATACATACATACATACATACATACATACATACATACATACATACATATATTTATTCCTCATTTTAGAGTCTCATGATATCCAAAAAATACGGCTATAAAAATTTTTCTCTAGTTTCATTTTCCTTGCGTTTGTGTTTTGATGGTTCAGATTTTTTTTGCAAACAATCCTCATACAAGCGTAGACACATTTTTGCTTTTGAACCTATACAGAGTTTACTTCATTCTAAAAGTTATTCTCCGACATAAAAAAAGCTGTTGACAACCCCGCCATAATGTAAAAATAGAAATTTAGTTTTTATAGAATATTTTTAAATTGTTAATTTAAAAAGCAGCAAGCAAACCCGCTTTAGCCGTAAAAGTGACGGCGAGGAAGAACCTTTTTTATTAAATGCTCTTCAGCACTACTTAGTGATAAAACCATGAGGTTTTTTTAGAGCGCTTTTTGTTAAAAGAACAGGTTGGTGCTTTTATAAAAAAAATAGTTCTCACTTAACATGTTAACGCTAAAAGTAAAAATAATAACACGTTGCTTGTCTAGACAATATTTTTAAGAACTTGGTTTTGACAACATTAAATATAAATACATAATTTTTTTTATATGTAGTAGTAGTAGTAGTAGTAGTAGTAGTAGTAGTAGTAGTAGTAGTAGTAGTAGTAGTAGTAGTAGTAGTAGTAGTAGTAGTAGTAGTAGTAGTAGTAGTAGTAGTAGTAGTAGTAGTAGTAGTAGTAGATGCTGTAGCCGCCCGAAGACGACGAGTGTGTGTATTAATAACACACTTAGACAGCCGTGTCAGTATTAGTTTTATTTAAAAGGAGCCAATTTTCTAATTGTGCTTTAAAACTGTTTACTGATTTTGCATTGACTACATCTTTAGGTAGTTTATTCCATGGTTTTGTTATTCTGTTAGTAAAGAATGAGTGTCTTAAGTTGCACTTTGTTTTTTCGCGTTCAAACCTGACACCGTTTCCTCTAGATAATTGAAAATCATTAGCTTGAAACCGTTTAAAAAGTCCACATTTTCAATCTTATTTAATAACTTATAAGTCTGGATTAAACCTTCACGAAGTCTGCGTTCACATAATGGGCTGAGGCCAAGAATCTCCAGTCTTTCCTCGTATTTCATTTTTGCCAGAGTCGGATTGAGTCTCGTAGCCCTGTTTTGAACTTTCTCGAGCAGTTCTATTTCTCCTTTAAGCTGAGGGGACCACACTGGAACTGCGAATTCAATTATTGGGCGAACAAGCGTCACGTATAAGACTTTAAGAGTCTGCACATCCAGTTTCACAAATGTGTTTTTAATCATTCCCAGCATTTTATTTGCCTTCGAGCTGCAAGATATAATTTGCTGTCTCCATTTCATGTTTGCTGAGAATAATACACCTAGATCTTTCTGAATAGTAGTTTGTCCTAGGACAACATTATCCATAGAATAATCGTGTTTTGGATTGTTACTTCCATAATGTATTATTTCGCATTTTTCTTTATTGAATTTCACTAACCATTCTTTAGACCAGTCCCAAGCACTGTTTATATCTCGTTGAAGACTGTTTATTTTCTCTATTGAGTTCACATCGATCATTATTTTGGTGTCATCTGCATAGAGCTTGGCTACATTTTGTATTTTATCCGGCAGGTCATTTATGAACAAAACAAACAATATCGGGCCAATTACCAATCCCTGCGGAACTCCGCTGTAGATATCGCGCCAGCTCGAAATAGTATCACCATTGACTACGCGTTGCTTTCTATCTTTTAAAAATTCCTCTAACCACTTTAGCAGCTTTCCTGTAATTCCATACGCTTTTAATTTTAAAACGAGTCTTTTGTGCGGCACTGTGTCGAAAGCTTTCGCAAAGTCTAAATAAACCACATCTACCGGACGATTCAGTGCGATATTTTCTGTTAAATAATCCACAGTTTCCATGAGATTTGTCGTACATGATCTAGATTTAACAAATCCATGTTGACACTTTGATAAAAATTTATTGTTCGTAAAATGTGCCAAAAGTGAGTCTTTTATTATGCTCTCCAGAATTTTACACGGCACAGAAGTCAGTGATACTGGTCGATAATTATTCGCTTCTAGCTTACTGCCTTTGTTCTTAAAGATTGGGGTAATGTTTGAAAATTTCCATTGCTTAGGTAGTTCGCTCTTATCAATCGAAGACATAAATATCAATGTGATTGGCATTGCTAGTCCTTCAGCGCAATTTTTTAAAATGGTAGTACTCAATTGATCAACTCCACATGATTTCTCAATGGATAATTTGCTTAATCTTGTTACTACGTCACTGTAATTAATTGCACTCTCGTCAAAATCTAAATATTTACCCCCACATCTCGATCCGAATTCTGGTAATACTTGGTCTCCCTCTCTAGTGAAAGAGTTTTGAAAATTTTCGTTTAAAATGTCAACAATCTCACTAGTCGTATTTTTAACATTTCCTTCGACGTTTTTTATCGCTTTAATTGAGCTCTTTACATTTTGTTGATCGTTCACATATTTAAATAGTATGTTCTTGTTTCTAATCGATTTGTATACCAGTTCGCGTTCGTATTTTTTTCTGGCTTTTCTCGTTTCAATTTTAACTGTTTTACACAATGCTTTGTATTCGTTTACCATATTTTTGTTTTTCCAATTTGTGCAACAGTTTAAATGTCTCATTCGTCTTTTGTTCTTCACAAGTTCTTTAGTTCATTGTCAATCCAAAAAATTCTTTTACGAGTCCTGTTTTTCGAGCTGTGACACGGTATATATTTTTGACAAGCTTCGTTAACATAAAAAATGAGCGTGTCGTACATCTCCTGGACATTAATTGCACCAAAAATGTTTACCCAGTCTGTATTTGTAAAAAATTTGTTCATTCCTGCGAAGTCAGCTTTTTTTAAAATATATTTCCGATTGCTAGCTACAGTTTTATATAAAAATGTTTTTTTTATATAAAAAAATTTTTTATATAAAAAAAGTCTCAGATTTCAAATTATAAATTTATAAAATTGCAAAAGCATAATTATTATGTCTTATTTTATAAAAAGTATATTTTACTTTTTCTCCGTATCTTATATTCTCTTAATTGAAAATCTATACAAAAATCTTTGATTTTTTAAAGATTTTTCAATATAGCATTTGTATAACTCATTTTTTAATGAAAATTTGAGAAAACAAATTGATTGATTTTCTAATTTGAGGTTCATAGTGTCAGCTTTAGCCTGTAGGATCCCATATTCTTATCCTTAACTATGAAAATCAAAATTATTTTATTGAAAATTACAATGAGATGAGACCGAATAATGCCATATTCTATTGAAAAATACAATGACATTCGACAAAATAATGCCATATTAACGAACGATACAAAACGTGTATGTGTGCTTATCCACATCTAGTGAAATTTATATAAAAGATACTCAAGAAGGAGGCGTGAACTTCCTGGTTAAATGCACTTCCGCGGTGCTCTGTGACAAGACCGTTAGGTCTTCTTGGGGCACCTAAATAACAACAACAACAACAACAACAACAGCAACAAAAATGTATGGGTGAATGTTTCTAATATATTTACGGTCGTTTATATATTGGAATGTTATTATGCGCATACGCAGTAAGATTTTATAATCCTGAGAAATTGAAAAATGTGCGGTTCCAAGCAACAGAAGAAATTTTATTAAACTATTATTACAGTTCGTTCTTCAGGTCATAATATTTGTTTAAGTTTAGATTTGAATGATTACTTTAAATTAATTTAAACGCAAATAGAAACATTTCAATATATATAAAAAAAATACACACTTCATTTACAAAATTTAAAACATTATTTGAGCGTAGCGATTAAAAGTTATTTTTTGTTTCAGTTAAATACGGTTTTTCTTATTTCGTTAGTTTTTATTCTGCATAAAAAATAAAACATTTTGTACTAAATTTATAATAAATTAACAAGCTTAACTTGATTTATTAAAAAACCTAAGAGCACCCAAAAAAAAGAAATATACTTGGGGCACCTAATAAAAAAGGTAAACAAATATTAAATTCAAACTGGAAATATTTTTTAGTTATAGACAACACATATTTCTATATGTACAAAAGCTTTATCTAGCAAAACTTAAAGTCATATAGTGAAAAAAAAAGCTAAAAAGTAACAACTAACGCCTACTCAAATTTTAAAAAATGGGGGCAATAAGCTCCACTATGTAAAGCATTTATTTTTACGTCATTTTTAGACAATTTTTACAGATCTAGTTGATTGCTTTACTATCAGCTCTGTCTGGAATTTCTGTGCAATTTAACATGGTACCAAACATTACTTAAGTCACAGCACGCCTATTCTTATCTTTGACCTCTTTGAACACCACGCTTTAGACTCAGTGTCGTCATCCTCATCACTGTCTCTAACATCTTGAGCTGAAAGATTTTTTTGTTGTGATCTTTTTTCTTGTAGCATTTTTTTTTACTGCTTCTTCTCCCAGCTGCTTTAAACATTCATCACCTGTTAGGGTTTCTCCGTATCAAAACCTGGTGGTTCTAACCAACCAACCATCCCCAGAAGATTGCACAAATCTGGGCTGCAGTTCTTTAAGAAAAAAATCTTCATTAAATGACTTATCTAAAAATGAAGTAGACAATGGCTTCTATTGTCTTTCTCCAGGTGCTGAAGATAAAGGTGATGATTCTGTGGGTGATACTGCAGATGATTATGATGTTGACAGCAATACACATAGTAGTGATGTTGAGGCAGAAGCATTGTGAGCATTAGTGCTGAAAAGTACTTTTAAAAGTGCTTGGGTTCCTAGTTAGCAGACATCTGCTTAAATATAACAGAATTGTAGGCATCTGTCATTGTCTGACTAGTTGCATAAATTTTTCTGCCTTCTTTCTTATTTTTTTTGTATGCCCTAATCATTCTGATAAATATAGGGGGTAATAAGCTCCATTATCAAAACTACATTTGAAGAAAAATTTAAACTATTTCTACAAATAAATAACTTTTCTTTTCAATTTAAACTATATCTGTGTAATGTTTATAATATTAAAACATGAATTTTATTTATCTGTTCAATGATATTTGATTGTTTTAATCACCTTTTTAAACAGTTGGCATTAACAGGGGGCATTAAGCCCCTGCTAATCAAAATTTATTTTAATAAACTAATTAAACTATTTAAAATATTTCTCCTAGAATTGTTGGCATTAACAGTGGGCATTAAGCCCCTGCTAATCAAAATTTATTTTAATAAACTAATTAAACTAATTAAAATATTTCTCCTAGAATTGCTATCCATTTAAAATCTTAAATAGAAATTTAGTATTAAAGTGAGCTATTTATAAACAATCTCTTACACATTCATCCAACTGCCATTTTACTTTGCTAAAATTTTACCTTCATTTTCTCTACAAATATCCGTATTTAAACTTATTGATAAAATACACAGATAGTTAAAAACTTGAAAATATGAACAGAGGAAATGGGGCTTAATGTCTAATGGGGCTCAATACCCCCTGTAACCCTAATCATAATTTGATTTAATAAAGTGCTTTACCTGATAACTCTTGTTTTCAGAAGATAAACTTTTTATGTTTTCTAATGTTGCTAACTTCATTGAACAACATTATTTTAATTTAAATAAAGTACTTACTATAATTTTGAAATTAAACTATGAAATTTATCGTTAAATTAAAATATAGTATTTTTTATATTTAATGTTTATTATATAAGTTGTTTGTTTCATTTAAATCAAATCAAATCAAAGAAATTGTATTAAAAGTTCTCATTGAAATTTGTTATATTAAGTTTAACTAGTTGAATTTCTTAAATGTCTAAAAGATAAAAACCAGTCTAGTTAAAAAAAAGCAGTCTAGTTATAAGTTTGAATATAAATTATATTCAAACTGCCTGCCTAAACTAAACCCTCAGTCAATGTAGCAGCACTCTGTTGTGAGTCAGGCTATTTGTCAGTCGATGTACCAGCACTCCATTGCAAGTCAGTCTTGTCAGTCGATGTAACAGCACTCCGTTGCGAGTCAGGCTGTAAAATAGTTGATGTAGCAACACTCCGCGCATGCTTTACAGTTAAAAAATAAAAATAAAAACAATCAGAATGTATTTATTCTTAAAAACAAAATAAAAACATTCAGAATGTTTTTAAAAACATTCTAGTCTTTTAATTTGTGGTTTTGTGGTTTAATTACTTCCTGCAATTAAATTAATGTGTTTTGATATAATCTAACTTTAATTTTGTCAGCTTTAAAACCACAAACAAGCGAGTAGTCATTTTTTACCACAAACACGTTTTCTTAGCCGTAATGTATAGGTATATATATATACAGGGTGATTCATGAAACAACATTATTTTAAAATGTCTGCTGGTATCCTCTAAATTACTGAATTTAAAAAATTTTAGAATAAAAAAGTTTTTTAGAGGTTGCTCTAGACCCTATAACATCATACGGGTCTCTAATATTCTGAAAAAAAAAAGTTTTACAAAATAACGAAATTTTATAAAAGTTTTAAAAGTAATAAAAAAAGTTAATGGAAACACAAATTTCCATTAACTTTTTTTATTACTTTTAAAACAAAGTTATAATAATATAAAGTTTATTTATATAAGTTTAAAAATAATTTTTTTTTAATTTGGATTCAATTTTGTGTTATTTTACTTCTAAAATATATATAATTACTTATAACTTTTCAACCGATTCTCAATCATGATTAGTGTTGTTGATTTAAAAGTTGTAACATCGAACTTTAATCTATTAATGCAGTAAACATCGTGGAATCGTGGGAGCTATCAAATCAAATTATGAGTGTTATCAAATCGAGAAAAAACGCTGTTTTCTTGGAAAATGACATCAAAAAAGCTGTAGGCTGGTCAAAAAAATGGCTCTTGTTATTCAACACAGACAAGTGAAAATATATGCATGTAGGCAAAAGAGGAAGTGCTCTATACTACTTATGTTAGACTACCTTAGAATTTGCCATCCAAGCAGGATTACCCTATCTCAAATGCGACATAAAAAATTCAAACATATTCTGCGCAGAGCAACAAAAGTAATTACTGAGCTCAAACATCTTTTTTACTAAGAAAGACTCATTCTTAGTAAGAAAGAAGCATTCTTGAGTTAACCACTCTGAAAACTAGATGAAAACGTGGAGATCTTTATACAACAAGATAAAATAATACATGGTTTCGAAAAATTTGACTTCTTTACTCCACAAATAACTGCGTCTGCTCCTTCGCACTGCGATCTACGTGGCCACAGTTTCGCCTGGAAAAAACGAATGTGTCGAATCATTCTGTGCTAAACGGTTCCATTATTTCACAAATCATGTCGTAAATGACTGGAATGCTTTACCTTGTGAAACAGTAAACGCATCGTCAACAAATACTTAGAAGAACTTTCTCACCAGAAAAGCATTAGCCAAGCAACATAAATAGTCAACCGTATATACCGAATACCTTCAGTATAGAAGTGCACTTCATTAATTTCAAGAACAAGAAATTTTTATTTTTTCAAAGTTTAACTTTTGAGTTTAATTTATGTAGTTAAAGTAATTAATTACTGAATATAAAAAAATTGTAATCTTATTTCTTTGAAAAAAAACTACTTCTGTTAAACAAATCAATATAGTTCTGTCATGCATAAAGAACTTGAAAATTCAGATTAAAAATTAGATCAAAACATAAAGTCCGATGCCAAAATTTTGTGCGGCACATCTATGGCTTTGGGATCATCCATAAATAACGCGACGCTAAATGTCGCTAAACAAAACAAAGAAGATCAGTTTTCCTTCGCAGATCCTTAAGTTAGGTAAAAATAAAAAAAAAGCATTTAGTTCAACTAAAATCGCCGCGTAAAAGAGCTTAAGGTCTATTGTTTTTTAAATAAATTAAGCATTGCGGAATTATGTACGATACCTTTAAAGTTCTAAAAGAAATTTTCTTGATTATTTTGATCCCATGTTAAGAAAAATAAAATTTAGTACTAATAAAATTAAAAGAATGATTTTATTGTCAATTCTTCACCTCTGTTGTTTAAGCAATTATAACCGTTTTACGTGCTTCGTTTGGATTCTTTTGAGCTCGGATGTATAAAGCAAAAAATGTCTTCTGAAAGTGAAACTGATAAAAAAACTCTTTTTATGTTAGTACTCTTAAACATTAAAAACAAAACAAAAAAACAAAATGGATGTTTGTTTGGATGGATGAAATAATATATTATTTTAGCAATAATAAATTCATGTGAAAACTAGACTATTGTTTTTATTAAATTTTAAAACAAAACAATGCTTTTTTGAATAGGTTTTGATTTTACAGAAAACGTATTTGAAGTTACCTCATTTGTAGGAGAAATTTAAGAGTCAACCTTGGCCCCTATATGCGCTTTATTAAATTTTAATTATTGTCAATAGTGAACGAAGAAGAGCAAGTAAAAATCTTAAAAACGTTAAAAGTAAACCCAGTTTACGGTACATAGTTTTTTAAATTTAGGTGAAATTATGTAATATTTATTTATTAGGGGAGACCGGGTGGGCTTCGGATAGTTTTTACTCTAATTGGGCTTGTTTGATAACTATTGCATTTTTTGAAAGTAAAATATTTTTTTGTCAAACTTTAATGATTACGGTATCTTTTAACATTTTATCTTTCTTTATATTTCTTGATTTTTAATGTTTAAAATATTTTTAAAATGTTAGTCAAGTATCATGTATAGGGGAGATTATAGACAAAATAAAAATAAATGCACAACTTTAACAATGATTATTTATTTTTCATTTAGAAGTTATTGCAATTGCACTCATGGCACATCAAAAGTATCAGCATTGCTGTCATTAAATTCACCGTCATCAAAGTTACATGTACACTCAATCGTTGAAATTTCTAGGTCTCTTGATTTATCTGACGATGATTCTTAATTGATTGCTTTTTAGAGGTTTTTTCCTATAGAATCTTTTTCTTTATTGTCTTCTTTGTAAGCTTCTTCGTCATTCTTGTTTTTTTTGCAGCTGCAAGTGTCTCTTTTTTCGGGGTATTTGTGGCTATTATAGACTTACCGTTGCGTTGTCCTCAACTATTTGTGTTTGATTTCCGTGGTTGATATCTCTATCCCAAGCTTGGAGACGAATTTGTGGGATATCATAAATGCAAACAGTATTACCAGGGTGTGATAACTTCTATGAATCCAGACAACTATTGTAAAAATGCTTAAATGGCCTAAATACAGTTTTGTCCAATAGTTGAAGTTTATTTGATGTATTTGGTGGCAGCGCAAGGATGACAATTCCATCTTCCTTGCGGTAGTTCTTGACACCCAGCCAGAAGGGTTAACCAAACCAAGTCATAAAGAGTCTGGAATACCATGCACCGTTTTCCTTTTATCAGAACAGTGTCGAGGAAAAATTAAAACAGGTGGTAAGGCATGACCAGGCGCACTTATGATTCCTGTATGTGTTACCAATTTTTCTCTTTCTCATGAAATCACTTGACCGACTTGGTGCTGCCGTTTCCGAGCTATGACTTTAGAAACACGCTGCATTGTGGTTATCCCAGTTTCATCAAGATTGTAAACTTGGGATGGTGTGGAGTTGTATCGTGTAATAAGGGTATGAAGTTTGTTTTGAAAATCTGCTACTGTTACTCCATTGAAACTGAAATTTCAAACCAGACTCGTAACTACTGATAATCGTATTGATAGGCTAGGATGATATTTCATCAATGACGAGCGCCAGTAAGATCTGTGGACATTCATTTCTTCCATTTTCGTGGATACTTTATACAATTTCTCCCCTCATATTACATTACCAGTTATTAAATCAATATTCTTATGTTTAGTCTTTTTGATATGGTCGAAGAGTCTTGATTTGCTAACACTGTGTTTAGCAAATCAAGGCTTTACTCTCTCTGATGCTCAATTTATTTGTTTGGACATTTTTTAAGACTTCCCTTAACTTTTTAGGTGAGAATGTACGCTTGTTTTTTCACTTATAGTTTCTGGTCATCTTTTGATTTGCTGTGATAAAAATAATAATAAAACTTGTTAAAACTTGTGCTGAACTGTTTTTTATTTATTCTATTAACTACTCTTTACTCCTTAGTTTATCGCTACGGCTTTTATATACATTCAATCGAGAATTCCTTCGTGCGTAATTAATCTACAAAGGAGTTATGGTGTTGCAATCGCTTATGATTGTGCAAATAAAGATTTACAAAACTTTAATGATTGTCCACAGGGAACTTTTATTTAGCAATCATTACAAAAGTATCTGGCAACTTGACTTTGGACAATGTCCAAAATGTCAATGAGGGGTTTATTGAAAAAATCAAGATAATCGTTACAAACTCTTTTATAGGTCATAAATATTTTCATTCCCAAACATCCGCAGGTAACCATTTGTTCTGAAAAAATTTTCTCCAACTCTAGCTGAGTTCATAACTAAGATCTAAATGATTCATTTGGAATTAAAAAATTTACACCAAAGACATCATTGTCCTAATGTTAACAGGGTAGGAGATTTCAAAAAGTCCGTTCTCTCCCCGTATCCGAAGTCTCCCCTATAGAAACTGAAATATGGAGAAACTTTAAAAACAAAGTGAGTAATTTACTTTAAAAACAAAGTAGTAAATTAATCCAAATTTAACTTTTACGTAGATGTACTCTGCAAACATGAAATAAAAGGAAGGAAAAAAATCAAAAAAAAAGATGGGCAAGGTACGTCGGAATTTATCCAAAAGATTTAAGCTTTGTAAACGAACTTGGCCAATTTAAATGGACGGAACAGCAAAAAAATTGTAGCCACAAACACATCAAAATACATTTTTTTATAACTATTAAAATATATTGATTGCATCAATATATCATAAAAAATAGGTTTTTAAAGAACATCTATTTATGCTAAACTTTTTTTTTGAAAAGATTACTTTTGTTGTGAAGGTTTTTTGTCATTTAAAACTTAAGATACTAAATTTTTTTTATGCTGTCTTTGACATTTATGTTACAATAATTTACAATTATTTCACAAGTAATAATTTAATATTTAAATTCCATTTTTAAAACAACATATAAATTCCATTTATTTAATATTGATATCCAATAGCACTTAAACTCTGTGATATGGGTGTGGTATGGTTGAGTAAAAGTAACATTTTGGCATCATATTGAACGCTTCAAGGAATTATTTAACATTTCCTCATGTGTACCTTTGAGCAATTTAGAACAGGTTTATACTTTGTAAAAGAAAAAACTACAAAGTATGCTGTAGAAAAAGTTATTACCTATAATTGGGCCATGATTTTGGTTTATCATTACAAGGTTTTTTCAGGCGTTTGAAGAATTTTCGTTTGCAAGAAATTCAAAATTCGGAAAAAGATAAAAAACAAACAAACAAAAAAACACATTTTTATCAGACATCAATTAAAAAAGCAAGTGCTTTTTCTGAGTAAAATATGTGGTATGTAAAATCTGTGATATGTATAATAGATATTATTAATATAGGCTTTAATGTTTAACAAAGTTTTGCAAAATTAATAACGCTTCCGCTTCTAACGCGATAAGACGTGTTTTTGAGGAGGAGAAAAAATTTATAAATTTTTAATATTATGGTATTAAAAGCTTACTTTGAGGCTCTAGAAAAACGAGCTTTAGAGAAAGCAATTAAAGCTAAAGACGACCAGTTAACTGAAAAAAACCAAAAAATAGAAGAACTAATAAAAAAGTTAGAAGATAAAAATTGTAATGATGAAAAAGGTAACGAGGAACTTTGGACTGATGTTGTAAAAGGTAAACAGAAGAGAAAATCAATAAATCAACTAAACCTGATTAATGCAGTAGCCAAAGAATCAAAAGAACGAAAAATGCGAGAAAAGAATGTAACTATTTTTGGTTTAGCAGCATCTACGAATAAAAATAAAGATAATGGATTTGACGAGGATAAAAAAAATGTAATAACTATTTTTAACAAAATTCATACAATATAGAACACATTATCAAATTAAAAACAAGGAACGAAAATCAACCACCTTTTATCGTTGTCTTAAAAGATAAACATGAAAGAAATAAAGTTTTAAAGTCTTCAAAAGTATTAAAAGACGATGACTCGTTCTCGAAAGTATTCATAAATCCTGATCTTACAGAAGCAGAAAGACATAAAGCAAAACTCTTAAGAGAAGAATGTCACCGAATGAACACTGAAAGAAAACAAAGAAATGAAAATAATTATTATTTCAGTATCAGATATGATCGAGTAGTGAAAATCACTGTATAGCAATTACCAAAAAACTATAAGATTAACAAAATCGAATATCATAAATCAACGGACAGGAACAAAAAAATCATCAATGAAATATTTACAAAAATAAATTACGAGTCATAATCAATTGAGTCAATAAACATATTATCTGAAAATACAAAAAAACTAACAGTTAATAATAACGGCGTACCGTAAACCGGGGTAACTTTGTACCAATTTTGATAAAGAAGATAACTTTTTGAAAAAAAGGAATATTTTCCCAAAACTATTTTAATGCCAAAAGTTGTGCATTACTAACATCATTTAATTAGTAAAATGGCGTTTTCATTATACTCACCAAATCCAAGATTTTATGGAAATAATGAGGAGGTCAATGTTACCCGGCAATGGGGTAACTTTGTCATAGTAAATTGTTTTTTTTAGCACCGGATGTAAATTAAGTTTTATTAACCACATTTAATGTAACTTAAACTTACAGTAGCGTTTGTTTCAAAAAGGGATACCTAAAATATGTCAAGAAATTAAAAAAGGGACAATAAAAATAAATATAAACAGTATTAAAGAAACATATTAGCTAAAATAATTTTTTTTTTTTTAATTATTTTTTTATTAAATGTCAGAAAAAGCAAAAAATAAGAGAGTACAAACAATTTGTAACATAAACTCTTTGTAACACAACTTATTTCAATTTATAACAAAACTTGTATAACACAACTTGTAACACAAATTGCGACAATTTGTAACACAAACAATTTGTAACATAAACAAACAATTTGTAACATAAACTCTGTTTTTTTAAGAAAAATTTAGGCATCTCTTCAGTAATCTATCATAAATTCAATAGAGTCTGATTCACCTTCAGATGCTGTTTCTGTTTCACTATTGTATTCTACAGAAATAGATTTTTTCTCATTTAATATTTCTAAAAGGCTCTGGTCTAAAGCTTTACGAGGACTTAAGGCGTTTTCACTTGGTAATTTGATATACACAACATTAGGATTAAATGGCACCAAACCACAAGCTCTAAATCCACTGATTAAATTTTTTCTCGAACATTCATTAATGGATGTCATTAAATCATTCAGCAACTTAGAGAAATCTTCTTTTGGTAACGTTGCAAATTTTTTACCACGAGAAGTAAGTTTCCAACCCAGAAGTATACTTCTCCAGGCTTTTTTTAATGGTGCAAATAATGCAACATCAAGAGTAAATGGGTTGAATTGGGCAGAAGGCATATGAATCTAATGTTATATTTTTCACAAGAATGAATAACTTTATGACTTAAATGGGAGGAGAGATTGTCACCTATTAATGCTTTTTTTCCAGTTTGTTTCTTAATGCATGGCAATAATTTCGAAAAAACCAATCCTCAAAAGTAACTTCATCAAACCAGCCAGATTGGGTTCTATTAAAGCAAGAATTTTTGGGACCATGTTTTATCCATAAATCGTATAAATGTGTGCTTTTAAAAACTGTGTATGGTGGAAGAATTTCTCCAACACCATTTCCACAAAACATTACAGAGAAACAAGCTTTACTGCTATTCTCTCAGGGTACTTAGTTCCACGTTTCATAACAACTTTTTTATTTCCAGGGTCATCACGCAAATTTGTTTCATCATAATTCCAAATGTTACAAGGTGGAACTCCTTCAAGCTCAAGTCTAATATTGTCAAAATAAATTTTTAATTCCTCTTTGTTTATAGCTGCACGTTTTCTTTAAATATTTGATGCTATTCTATGGGTTAACTGTGAACGTTTCATAAAACTTGAGACCCAATCATCACCAGGAATATTGTTTTTAAATATTTTTACAGTACGATTTTGCGATTTTAAATAACCAGCTACTAACATTTTAACATCAAGTTTATTTAATGGAAATCCCCAATCACACATGACCTTGATTCTAGATGAAAATAACTGCTCCTCATCCTAAGTAAAAATGGTTGGTGCACCAATGCATTTTTTATGCTTTGACTTCATTTTATTATGTATAGTGCTTCTTGGTATACTAAACCTTTTTGAGGCTTGAAGAATAGACATACCTTCATTAATTGCACCCATACACGCTTTCAAAAGAATGGTATTAGAACAAGTGTTGTATGCACGTTTTCCAACACTATGCTTGTTATATTTACGAGGCATTATGCTTTAAACAAAAGTGAATATAAACAACACAAGCAAACTGCAATGTAGTAATTTATTAAACTATAATATAATTTTATTAAATTGCAGTTGAATTTAAAAATAAGAGTCTCTAAATTTTAATTTTTTTATAAAGTTAACAAAATTATGATTTAGCAACAACAACAACAAATAGTTTAACAAGAAAATATACTTTTTTAATAATCCTAAAATACATTTATGCTAAAAACTGTTTTTTAAAATAAACAATTCGGATAACATGCTTCAAAAAAATATTATAGTTAGAATAAATAACGATCAAACTACTTTAAAATGAATATTATTTACATGGCCAAAGTTACCCCAAAAGAGTATAAACCTACGGGGTAACTTTGACCACCCTGTAAAAAAACCAGAATGTTGTTACTTGAGCCAAAAACTTTTCACTTAATTTTATCTGAACTTTTGTCTTTAAAACAGAAGTAAAACTGAGTTGTTTGCTATCATTTTTATCTTCGCCCAGACAACATTCTGTTTTACAGTTTTTGATTGTGTTTTACCAAGATGTAGTTTTCATTTTTTTTCACTTATAGTAAAGAGCATTTGCAACAAACTTCATATCAAAATTTAAGCAAGAAAGATTGCATTTACAAATAAAACAAAATAGTAAAACGTTACTTAACTGTTAAAAAGTTATAGATGTTTAGGTAAAATTTTTAAAAATGGCCAAAGTTACCCCGCTGGCCAAAGTTACCCCGGTTTACGGTAACAGAAAATTTTTTATCATGTTGGTATCATGTTGGTATCATGCTACATCATTAAATTGTAAATACAATGAATTTATTGCTGAAATTGTCACATCTTCCCCACAGATACTTTTTGTTAGTGAAACATGGTTTAATGAAAAGTCATTAAGTAATGTTCCGGGTTATAATATATTTCGCAAAGATCGAGTAGGTAAACGAGGAGGGGGAGTATGCATATATATCAAAGAAAATATTAAATCTGTTACAGTTTCTGATAAAATGTTAAATGACGACGACTTAGAGCAAGTTTGGACATCACTGCATATTGGCAATAAAAAGATGCGGATTGCATTTATAGACCAGGCACAATTGACTATGAATCTAATCTAAAAATAATAAATTCAATTAAACAAAGTTACAATTTATTGATAAATAGTAAGTATTCCGGCCTATTGATATGTGGAGATTTTAACTACTTTTCGATTAAATGGAATAAAGAAAACATCGGCGAACTTATTAATATTTCAGATATTTCTGCTAAAGAGTTCTTAAAATGTTTAAATGATTGTTTTATAACACAAAACGTAGTTAAACCAACTTTTCAAATTAATGAATTTAAATCCACTAACGTTCTTGACCTAATATTAACAGAGTCAAACAAAAGAATAATTGATTTGAATCATTTTGATAACTTGGGTGCACTTAGTCATGGTCATCAGATCCTAAAGTTTTTGTATTGCTTTAGAAATAATTTAAAAAAAACGGAAACAGTAAAAAAAATATAACTCTGTACAAATACGGCAATTATAATGGCTTTTCCGATATGCTAAATAGCTACGACTGGCATCTTGAATTCAAAAATTTAGAAACATTTAAAATGCTAATGTAATACAACAAATTTGTAGATATTTACAATAAAGGTCTTATATATTTCATTCCAACAATTACAAAGGGAGTTGTTAAAACAAAAGCGCCTTGGATGAACTCTTACTTAAAAAAGTTAATAAGGAAGAAAAGAAACCTCAGGAGAAAATGTTTACATAATCGTTTTTTAAACAAAGGAAATGCATTAGAATACAAATCAATTAGAAATAAAGTAAAAAAAGAAATTAAGAACCAAATTAAATTATATGAAACAACCATCGCCTTAAACGTTAAAAAAAACCCAAAAGCAATTTATGCGTATATAAACAAAAAATCGAAAGTTAAAGAAGGAATTAACGCATTAAATGTAAACGGCAAACTTGAAACAAATTATTTATCAATAGCGCATTCCTTAAATAACTATTTTAGCCCTATTTTTCACCAATGAAACTAGTGACAATATGCCATTCTTTAAAAATAGGACAAACATTATTTGTGATGACCCTACATTTTCACCGGACACAGTTTATATAATCCTGAAGTCACTAAATTCAAATAAATGTACATGAGTAGATGGAGTTCACCCATTTCCTTTAAAGTGTTGCGCAGATGCGTTCTCACTTCCTTTATCACTTATTTTTAATAAATCGTATGACACTGGAATAATTCCATCGATGTGGTTAAATGCTAATATAACACCATTATTTAAAAGTGGAAATAAATCGGAACCATCAAGTTATCGACCAGTATCACTTACTTCAGTTATAAGTAAAGTAATGGAACGTATCTTAAAAGCTACATTTATGTCGCACTTAGAAAATAACAATCTCTTGACTAAGGAACAACATGGATTTTCTAAAAAAAAAAACTGTTGTACAAACCTTATAGAATCTATGGATCTAATAACTCAAGCAATGGAAGATAATTTACCAGTAGATATCATTTTCCTAGATATGAAAAAAGCTTTCGATTCCGTGCCTCACAACAGATTGTGTCTTAAACTAAAAAGTTATGGATTTAACAAAAAAGCAGTTAGATGGTGCAAAAATTTCGTAAGTAACAGAGTGCAACGTGTCGTCTGCAACGACGGATTTTCAAATTGGTCTCCAGTTACAAGTGGAGTACCGCAAGGGTCTGTCTTGGGTCCGTTTATGTTTATTGTTTATATAAACGACTTACCGAATGAGTTATCAACGAACTGTAAAATGTTTGCTGATGATATTAAACTAATTAACATAATTAGATCATCTTCTGATATAGAAAAGACTCAAACAGATCTAAACAAAATAATGACATGGTCACAATTATGGCTATTAAAATTTAATGTCAGCAAATGTAAACGCATGCATATAGGTAGCAAAAATACTAGGCATATTAATACAATGTATGATTCAGTGCTAAATAGAGTTGAACTACCAGAAACAAAAATTGAAAAAGATTTAGAAATTATGATTTCAAACGACTTAAAATGGTCTAGTCAAGTTAGTTATGCGTCTGGTAAAGCTAATAAAATGTTACGAATAATAAAACATTCATTTAAAAACTTAGACATAAACGCATCTAAATTGTTGTACACCTCTTTTGTAAGACCGTATCTAGACTACGCAAATTCAGTGTAGTGTCCTTACTTAGAACAAGATAAAAAAAAAAAATTGAATCGATACAACGTAAAGCAACACGAACAAAATGTCTTCAAGGGAAAAACTATGAAATTAGACTAACCTACTTTAAATTAACGACTCTTGAAAAAAGACGCGAACGTAATGACTTAATCCAACTTTTCAAAATAGTAAAAGAAATAGATAACTTAACATTGGAATACCCACCAGATTTAATAACTTCAAATACGAAAGGTGACAATATGAGGTTTCATAGACAATTAGTTAAAAATCCGAAGAGGTACTTTTTCTTAACAAACCGTGTTATTAACAGCTGGAATAATTTAGATCAAAACATTGTAGATTCTAAAACACTTAAACAATTTAAATCAAAGTTGGACTTATTTTTAACATAAATTGGCTGTTAAAGCCTAGATTACCTAGGCTCCGTACATTGTCATTGTACATGTACACAGTTATTATTAAATAAATAAAAAATTGACCTTTTATGTTTTTTAAAAATAAGTTTCACGTTGTCATTAAGTTTTTAAGAAAATATTTATTTTATTACAGATAAACGCTATCGTTATATTCGCAAGTGAACTCTGAATAAGCGCGTCCTTTTATATTATAAACTTAAACTCTGTGACTGCGCAAAAATGAGCTTGGATACTTATAACACGTTCAAACTGACGATAAAACGCGTTTTGTTTCTAATATTACAAACTGTATAAAACACCAATAAAACAAGATGGCGAAGATGTTTAATATTAACACAAACTTTTATATTGACAAAGCAACCACGCTGTATTGTTTGTTGTTTTATGCAACTTTTTACATTAACAATGGCTTTACAATAAAACGTGTTTTATCATCAGTATGAACGGTTGTACATGATATCAACTAAATGGTTTTAAATTGTAAAACCTGAGAATAACTTTTTAGGATAAAAATTGAATAAATAATAATGCAAAAAACATTTATTTTAAAAAAATATTTAAAATTACTTATAACCATTTTACAATTATCATATAAATAGTTGATTAATATTTACATCTTAAATTTACGTTACAAAAATTAGGAAAAATCAAACCAACAAAATATACATACAAAGTGTAACTTTTATGAAAATATACCTTTAATGAAAACCTTACAAAAAATGCAGTTACAAGTGTTGAGGAATGAAGATAACAGAAAAAGCTTTCACAGATTATAGAAATATATGTCAATAAAATAAATTATTTAAGCTACTAATTATTTAGACCGTTGTTTAACTTAAGGTTTTAAATGACAGTCTAAAAAAACTAAAAAGTCTATAATTATGCCCAGTGGGCACAAGACGTTTTAAAGACGTATTAAATCATACTATGTCTAAAACACGTTTTGTGCTCACTAGGTGTAATGATAATATAAAGAAATGATATCTAAATTTGACCTCGTCATTAAATTGCATGAAATGGAACTTTTACTAAAGTAGTACCTAAGTAAAAAATTTCGTTTCAAATACTTAAAATTAAACTCAACTAAACCATAGGCGACATTGCTGGCTCTAAACGTTCGTCATAGTTTTGTTGGGTCGAATTATTTATTGAATCAGTCAATCCTAATATTTTCGGTTTACGCTTTCCTACTTTTTCTTTGTGAACACGATCGTGCTGCTCAGCCAAATATTTCTCACGTTTAATTTTTAATTCCAAAGCTACAAAATTTAATGTTAAATATTAAAAATAAAACAGTTCAGAACAAAATTTGATTTTATTCTTTAAATCCTACTTACATTTTGGAACATCAGGAATTAAATACGCAATTGTTTCTTTAACTGTAAGAACAAATGCTTGAAAAGCAATTACAAAGGCAAGACGAGCAGTGAGAACAACCCAATAGTCACGGCTATATTTGTATGGAAAAGTATCTTCATGAAAACCAGGATATCTATAAATAAAATAAATTAAACTAAGAATAAATGGTCACCCAGGAGTCTACCTTAATAAATGTCAATGTAAAAAAAAGTACATTGGTGAAACGAAAATGCAGATAAAAACATGGATATAAAAACACAAACCCAATATAACAGTAAAAAGAACAAAACAGCTTGTAAGTTGACTGGGGACAGTTGCATAAGTCTAAAAACTGATACTAAAAAGTTTGATCGGAAAATTCGTTAGGCACTTGAAACACAGTACCAATGTGCCACTCAAAAAAATTGTGTCATTCAAAACGAAAGACAAAAAAATATGTCAATAAAATTTTGGACACCAATGTTTGCGTATTTACGTCAGAAAAAGATGAAACTATCCCATTGACGTAAAATAGAACTGCCATTTAAAAAGAAAAAACAAAAACAATCAATATATTTCGTGTTAAAAAAAATGTTACAAAAAAAAAAAAACACAGGCCATTGCAAACAGTGATTCACTAATAAAACGCAATGACCAAAAGACCAAAAAGTAATATTAAAATAAATTAACCACATAATAAAAGAAAAATTTCACAACATTTTATATGGCAACACCCATAAAACAGACTTTTAAAAGAGGTAATTGGCATGCAGGTCTTCTCCATAAGCTTGTTTCAAATGGTGTATCTGGGAAAGTTTTTGAGATTATCAAACCGTTTCTTTCTAACCGCTTTATTAAAGTCATCCTTGAAGACCAACACTCTTCTTTATTTCCAGTAACCTCTAGGGTACCTCTTTCCCTATTTTGTTACTTATCTAGATTAATGATCTTCCCGAAAATCTCACATTTAAAGTAAGCTTTTTTTGATGATAAATCAACTTTATACTCATGTCTTCACAAAAAGTCTTCTCTTTTCGACTGCTTAGAACAGGCAGCTGATCCTAAATCTGATATTCTGTAACAGATTAATGCCTACAGTGGCTTGTAAATTCTAACTCCAACAAAATCCAGTTATCTACTGCAAATAACTATCACAACACTGTCGACATACCTATATTAAGGAATTTACCTCTTCTTGGATTATCGTTTACTACTGACCTTTCATGGAAACCATATATACAACTGATTACAAAATTAGCATCTGCTTAGGTTGCCTCTCTTTATCATGCTGGTCATCTCTTACTCCTGATTCCATTCTCTACCTCTACAAATCTCTTATTCGTCTTAAGGCTGGTTCTTCTTATGATGCTCTTTCTCTTCTAGAAAAGATCCAACGGTTTTTGATTGTCCCCAAACTTGACATGCATATAATTAATGTGAACCAAAAATTGAGTGATATATAGGTAGTAACGTTTTAAAGTTAACCTAATGTCGAACTTTAGCCAACATGCCATTGGAATGGCTTAATTTGAGAGTAAGGCCAGTTATGCATGTTTTGAATGAAAGTTTCTCATCTATCACAACATTAAGATAAGTTATATTTTTAAATAAAAATATTTTTTGACCTTTTATTCTAAAGTTCAAGTATTTTGGAAGATTCTTGTTAGTTTTCTTAGAAAAGTTAGTAGGTTGCGACTTGAATATTACTGTTTCTATTATTTTTTAATATCCAATGAGATTTTATTTGTTCGAAGCCATTGATCAACTATGACCATATTCTGATTAATATATTTATTTAACTTTTTGATAGAGTTCGTTATTAATTGAAGATTAATATCATCAGCAAAATTTATTTGAATGTTTGATAGAAAGATGAAGATCATTATTATAGATAATAAATAGAAGAGGACCTAATATGGATCCCTGAGGGATACCAATTCAAATGCTTTTAATATCTGAATAGGTGCCATTTAAATTTACAAACTGTTGACAATTGGAAAGGCATAATTTAAACCATTGCAAAGATATGCCGCGTAAACCATAAAAGTCAAGCTTTGATAAAAGAATGTCATGGACTACAATATCAAAGGTTTTGATATCGTAGCCCATGACATTCTATCGTAGTCCATTGTAAATCAATGAAAATCCCACAATCATAGTTTCTGTTGTCAAGAGCAACTTTTAAACTTTCTGTAATTTCGATAAAAGTGTGAGCTGTAGAATGCTTTTTACAAAAGCCAAACTAATGTTTATATAAACATTGATTTTGGTTTAGGAAGTTGTTCAATTTATTATGCATAACTTTTTCAATGATTTTGCTTATATTTGAAAAAAGCGAAATTGTGTGATAGTTAATGCAGTTAACAAGATCCTTTTTTGCAAACTGGAATAATTTGGGCTTTACATTTGTCAACTCTTTTATACATTTGTAAGTGTTTTTTATGTTATTGATATTGTGGCCAAAAAATTTGTGTAATATTTCTTTTTGCTGAACTTTAGAAGATTACTCATACTATTATGATATTGTTTAAACTTTATAAAAAGTAGATTTTTCATTCTAAAGTTGTTTTATGAAGTTCATTTTTAATTGTTATTGACTTGAAAACGCCTTGGATAAATATAAAGATAAATGTAGCAGACACTATGAGTGTAAACACTTAAAGAAGGAATGGGATTGTCACTCAGTTAAAAAATGTTTTACTGAAAAGAACCACAATTTATTGGTTGTTAACATCATGTTCTTGATTGAGTCCTTTGCATAGTAATGGATGAAGATCTTGGAGGAAACAATATATTACCCAATATCAAATATCTGTTTTTCCCTGAATGTGTTCCCAGAGTTATACTAGCTCTTTAGGTATTTATTCTTTTACCAGAGAGAAATTCACTTCTCGATATTTGCAGATTCTCTTATAGATGGGTAACCCATTAATTTACTGACCAAATGTACAATACAAATGTTTGTTGGAGATATGTAGCCGTTTGCATGCTCACAAAAAAGCGTTAGACTCAGTGAAAAAGTTTTGGAATCAGGAACCATCAAGACTGGAAATTTCCATTATAAATCAGTGTGCAGAACAAGCAATCAGGAACCATCGAGATTGGAAATTCCCAGAATAAATCAGTGTGCAAAACAAGCATTATTTTATAATTATCTGCATATAACATCATTTGTGTTTTAAAGTTGACTTGGAATGTCATTAATGTATATTAAAAATAAGAATGGATTAAGCACAGATTTGTGTATGTGTGTGTGTGTGTGTGTGTGTGTGTGTGTGTGTGTATGTGTGTGTGAGTGTGTGTGTGTGTGTGTGTGTGTGTGTGTGTGTGTGTGTGTGTGTGTGTGTGTGTGTCATATACTTTTTTCTTCTAGGTTGAAAACCCTGTATTCTAAAAACTTGGATTTTTAAATAATTTTATATAAAAAAGTTTAGATTGAAAAAAATCAAAATGTTTAAGCTGCTGGTGCTTGTGGTTGTGTATTTTCATCAACGTAAGTGATAATCAATTATAATTTTTCTTGGTAAAATTTATAATAGTTTTCATTAATAGTTATTTACCTATCATTTATTTAGTTTTTTTGTAATAATAGTCTTGAGTCTGACAATACTTAAAATACTAAAATAGATTTTTTTTTTGTTCATTTTCTTTTTAACATAACCAGTTTACATTTCTTTCATCTTTGCCATTAAGATTAAATCTTAGTTTGACCAATTTATAGACATCAACTATCTACATAAGTCCTATATAAGTCCTGCTCTTTCACTAAACAATCCATTTTTTCATATGAATAAACTTTTCTTGTTGCTTCTGTTACTTGTTTGACTCTTCTTTCTAACTATATTAGCTAGATATATTATATCTGACTAATACAGTCAAATAAAATATATCTGACTAATATAGTCAGATATAATATAGTCAGATGTAACATATCTGATAGAATAGTCAGATAAAACATATCCTAAGTCACATCAAAAGTCACTCAACACTTTTAAAACTCCTGGAGACCAAGAGTACAAGAAATAATTTCAGGTTCAGAGACCAAGAAAAAATTTAAGACCTAGAAACGAGACTTAAAGCCAAAGTCCTTTTAGGTCTATTTCTCTCTTTACTCTAAGGTGCTTAATACACGGGAGGAGACGTTTACTAACTTTTGGAAATTTTTTTCACCCCATGCTTATTAAGATACCCCGTATTTAATTTTTACTTACTATCAACAAAACAAAAAAACATTAAAAAACTCAAAAATTAAAAAAATCAGAAAAATATATATTGGCAGGCCGTGTTAAGAAGTGTCACGCAGCTCGCATTTTGCCTGTGAAAAGGCAATTTGCCTATGTGTTCAGCAGTTTTGCGTTACGCAAAAACTTTTAGCTTATAGAATATTTTAATTATCGTTCGATATCGTTTATGTGATGTTTATTCAGAAGAAATAAAGCCCTAAGTAAAAGCATATAACCGCAATTGTAAACTAATAGATTTTTTGTTAAAGAAACAGTTTGTTTAATAATTTTGTTGTTGTTGTTAAAATTAGTTAAAGAAAATAAACTGTTTTAATTTTTATCTTAAGGAATTTTTGTCAGATCAGGTTATCCTGCTACTGGTAACATGTAACCCAGTACAATCTGTTTCATGTCCTGCTGCCTTGTAGGATACGCCTTTTTAGGCAAAGGCTAGGAGATGCCAACTCCGATTTAAAACACCCCCTGCCTTGGGGCTCTTGGTTGAGTAAAGGCTAGAGATGGTGTCTCGATAAAAATACTCATCTTGGGCAGATGTTAAATGCACCCAGCTACTGTCTTGTAGAAGGCCTCCTAGGCAAAGACTTAAGGGGTAAACAGATTCTATCTGTTGACCAGCCTCGCACCCCTTCTTCATCTATTAGGCTGGCGCAGATGTATTTTTAATACATTGTTTCCAGTTTAGGATGTTGAATGCTGGATCTTCTTGACTCAATGCATGGGTTTGCTTGTGTCACTGTTTTTATGACTAGGCAACTCATTCTATTATCTCCTTATGAGGGTACAGCTCTAAAACTCAGTTTTATGGTTCTGAGGCCGGCTGGTAGTCAGGTTTCCCGAACTCTGTGGTAGCTCTCAGAGAGGCTGATTCCATCAACAGCTGAAAAATATAAGTATTAACAGTGCTATGTTGCGCATGGATGGTGTCCCTGTTTGTACTTTTGGTGT
Source organism: Hydra vulgaris (assembly GCF_038396675.1). Lineage (NCBI taxonomy): Eukaryota > Metazoa > Cnidaria > Hydrozoa > Anthoathecata > Hydridae > Hydra > Hydra vulgaris. Next base: position 62,250,738 of record NC_088927.1, on the reverse strand, counting down.
GGATTGCGGAGGCCACATTTGGAGCCCTTTGTTATGGCTTAGGGTTTATTAGTAGTAATGAGGCAATTGCTTGGGCTATTAAACGGTGTCCTGAGTACTATCTATGCTTTGAGTCAAGTTCTTCAATCTAATTTAAAAATGAATAAAGTACCAAAAACTATAAAACACAAAAAACCATCATCATCACCAAGTTCTCTAAACCTATCATTCACTAATATTCGTGGTCTTCGAAGTAACTTTTCTTCTGTTGAGTCTTATCTCTTGCAAAGTTCACCAGACCTACTTGCTCTTTGTGAGACTAATTTGAGTTCGGCTGTCTCATCTTGTGATCTTAGTGTTGATGGTTATCTTCCTCTGATTCGTAAAGACTCCAATAGCCACATGCTTGGCCTGGGCATTTACATTCGTAAGAATTCACCTGTTTGTCGTGAAACTAGGTTTGAATCCACAGACTATTCTTTCATGTGCTTTCGTTTAGCACCACTTCACGCTATTGCCTTTCTCTTTGTTCTATATCGATCTCCTTCATCTCAAGACTGTACACTTTTTGATGTTATTTCTGATCATATTGACCAAGCCCTCTCTCTTTATCCATCAGCTAATATAGTTGTTGTCGGTGACTTTAATGCTCACCACTCTGAATGGCTTGGCTCTAGTGTCAGTGACTCTGCAGGCATTAAAGCCCACAACTTTTGCCTTTCTCAATCCCTAACTCAAATAGTCAACTTTCCAACTCGCTTTCCTGACAACCCTAATCATTTACCTTCTCTACTTGACTTATGTCTTGTTTCTGATCCTAGTCAGTGCTCAGTTTCTCCACATTCACCCTTAGGTGCTTCTGATCACAGTTTGATCTCTCTAAAACTAATATCTCATTCTTCTTCATCACCTGAATCCCCCTATTATCGAACCTCTTACAACTACAGTAAAGCTGACTGGGATTCTTTCCGTGATTTTCTTCGTGATTGCCCTTGGGTTGAAATCTTTCAACTTCCTGTCGACAAATGTGCTTCTTACATAACTTCGTGGATTCAGGCAGGCATGGAATCTTTTATTCCCTCTCGACGATTCCAGGTCAAACCTCACTCTCCTCCATGGTTTTCCTCACACTGTGCTGCTGCGATTGCCAATCGAAACCGTTACTTCCATATTTATCAGCAAAACAGTTCTCCAGAAAACAGACGTCTGTTTATTACTGCTAGAAACAACTGTAAAAAGGTTTTGTCTAACGCCAAAACCCGCTATTCACAGGTCATGAAATCACGTATCTCATCTCAAAAATTAGGCTCTTGTGACTTCTGGAGAATCTTTAATAATATCAATAATAAGGGCAAATCTATAATTCCACCTCTCTTGTACAGTTCAGACTTTGTCACCTCACCTAAAGACAAAGCCGAACTGTTTGCTAAAAACTTTTCATCAATATCATCTCTAGATTCCACTAATTGCGTTCTACCTGATATTGCTAACAAACAGGTTGATCCATGGCTTGACATTCATATCACTCCAGCATCTGTATCTAAAGTGATTTCCTGCCTAGACTCTTCCACAGCTTGTGGCCCAGACAACATACCTGTTATTGTCTTGCAGAAGTGTTCTCAAGAGCTGTCGTCTATACTCTCAAAACTATTCAACAAGTGCTTATCAGAGTCTTGTTTTCCAGCCTGCTGGAAAGCCGCATCTGTTATCCCTATCTTCAAAAATTCTGGGGAGCGATCTGATTTGTCTAACTACCGTCCCATAAGTCTTCTTCCTATCATAAGCAAGGTTTTTGAATCTTTAATTAACAAATACTTAATTTCTCATCTTGAATCTAATAACTTACTTTCTGACCATCAATATGGATTTCGATCTTCTCGTTCGACAGCTGATTTGCTAACAGTAATAACTGACAGGTTTTATCATGCATTAGATGAAGGTGGAGAGGTTAAGGCCATCGCTCTTGACATTTCAAAAGCGTTTGATAAAGTTTGGCATGCTGGTCTTCTCCATAAGCTTTCTTCTTATGGTGTATCCGGCAACATCTTTAAGATCATTGAATCCTTCCTTTCCAATCGTAGCATAAAAGTTGTCCTCGATGGACAACACTCTTCTTCTTATTCTGTAACTTCAGGGGTTCCTCAAGGTTCTATCCTTGGCCCTATACTTTTTTTAATTTACATTAACGATCTTCCAGATATTCTCACATCTAAGGTGGCATTGTTTGCTGATGATACTACCATTTATTCTTGTCGTGATAAGAAACCAACACCTTCTGATTGCTTGGAGGGGGCATTTGAGCTTGAAAAGGATCTCACTTCTGCTACAGCATGGGGCTCACAGTGGCTGGTGAACTTTAATTCAGATAAAACTCAATTTTTTTCAGCCAATCGTTATCGCAATAATTTAGATCTTCCTATATTTATGAACGGTGATGTACTCGATGAGTCACCTACTCTTCATCTTCTTGGATTAACTCTTACTTCGAATCTTTCTTGGAAACCATATATCAAATTGGTTGCAAAATTAGCATCTGCTAAGGTTGCATCTCTTTATCGAGCTCGCCACTTTCTTACTCTGGATTCTATTCTCTATCTCTATAAATCCCAAATCCGGCCTTGTATGGAATACTGTTGCCATATCTGGGGCGGATCTTCTAATGATGCCCTTTCTCTTTTAGACAAGGTGCAAAAACGCATTGTAAACATAGTTGGACCTGCTCTTGCAGCCAACCTCCAACCATTATCACATCGTCGTAATGTTGCTTCTCTTTCTCTTTTCTACAAATACTATAATGGGCACTGCTCTAAAGAGCTAGCGTCTCTTGTGCCATCTACTAAAATTCATTCTCGTGTTACTCGTCATTCAATTAAGTGTTATCCTTTTTCTGTGACTGTTCCTAAGTGCTCCAAAAACGCTTATTCGTCTAGTTTTTTTCCTCGAACATCAGTTCTTTGGAATTCGCTTCCTTCATCTTGCTTTCCTGATTCATATAATTTGCAATCTTTTAAATCGTCCGCCAATCGTTATCTTGCTCTACAATCTTCATCTTTTCTCTTTCAGTAACTTCCAACTTTAATTAGTGGCTGCTTGCAGCCTTGTTGGAATCTAATAACAAAAAAAAAAAAAAAAAAAAAAAAAAAAAAATTAAATATATAAATTCCTTTTAAATATATAAATTATTTTTTGTCATAATGGTTAAAAAAATGCACGATTTATTTTGATGTAAATATTTTATTAATATGATATTTTGTTTATTGTCAATTCAATAACGTAAAGTTTTGATGACCTTTGTTTAACTTATGAAAATAAATTATGATCACGAATATGCTATCGTTAACTGATAAATAATAAAAAAAAAACTCTTTGTTGTTTAAAAACATTATTTAAAAAGAGTTCACAAAGTAAATAAGAAAAAATTTATTAACAGTTAATAAAATAACCAAAAACCAACTGTAAAATTATAAAAAAATAAACAAATATTATGTTACGTTTTATGAAAAAAATATTTTTTTCAAAATAAAATTTAGTTCATATTTGAAAAAAATGATAAAAATGATTTTTCAAATAGGAACTTAGATTTTATTTGTAACTTTTGTTATAGTGAGAAAAAAAAAACTGTCTGTATGACTTTTAACGCGTTAATAAAATAACGTTAATTACAATGCGGTATTTGAAAATACGCTAGCGACGCAATATAACTTCTAACAATACAAAGTATATTTGCTTAGTTGAGTTACTTTAAAATGCGTTACGCGCTTTCGTTACGCAGTGAAAATCTCGTAACGAGGCCAAATAATTGGCCACTGATAAGAAAAAAAACTTTGATCTTTTAAAATTGTTGATCTTTAAAAAATTTTGTAAACTTAGATTTGTATAATTTAGGTTTTTGTTTATTTCTCACAATAGTATAAAACTTATATAAGCATATCAAATCCTATTGAAATTATAATGAAACAGCTGTTAAAAAATGCGCATTTGAAACTGCAAACCACACTAGAATTAAAATATTAATTTGTTTTTTAAAAAAAAATTCTACCTATCCTTTTATTAAGACCCCTCCCCCTCCTTTATTAGATCTGGACTAAAATTTCCACACACCCCTCCTTTTTATTCTTATCCACCCTTGTATTAAGCACCTGAGAATATATCAGATATCATGATATCAAATATAATATATCATATATATTAGACAAATACATTTTATTTGTAATATAACTATTTTTTTATACAAGAATTTAATTAATTTTTATTTATTAACTAGAAACTAACTTTTTTTGAATCTTCTTTCTCTAATTTTTTTCTTAAAATTTCCTTCTAAAATTTTATAATTTGATGTGGACTGGTAGTTTTAAAACCTTCTTTTCTTTTCGTATTTGCATTCAATTTGAGCTTTATAGTTACATTCTGACAAACTGTGTTTTTCATAGCATGTAGCAATTTGGCAATTACAGCCAATATATCAAACAACTTTATATCAATATGATGATGAATTAATTTACATCAATATATCAAACAACTTCTCAAGTTGTCAAGCTACAAATCAAACTTTAACCTTGTAATTTGCATTTTTTTATTGAAACCAAAATACGCTTCATTAAAATGCAGAAATAAAATTTAACACATATTTGTCAGGTCAGGTCTTCATGATTACCCTGCTATTGGTAACATGTAACCCAGTGCAACCTGTTTCAGTCCTGCTGCCTTGTGGGATTCGCTTTCTAAGCAAAGGCTGGAAGGAGTTTGCTTCCTGCCATTAGTATTATTTAAAATCGTTCGTGCCTATAGTAATATATACATATATATTTAATTGTTTTGTGTGTCTTTTATATAGTTGGAGGTGCCTTAGTTACTGTTTTAGCTCACCTGTAATCTACTTTATATGTATGTATGTATGTATGTATGTATGTATGTATGTATGTATGTATGTATGTATGCGTGGTATTGGTTGACCTGTAAGTTACTTCATGTATGTGTTCTGTTTAAATGTTCAATTTTTTTGATGCAGTGTGAGCTCATTAACTAACTAGACACTTTAACTATAAAACTTATGCTCATCCTTATCTCTAGTATTTTGTTAGATGTTTTTTTTTTCCTAATGCATTTCCAAAATATCATGCCCCATGTTTTAAGGTACTGTTTGCAGAAAGTAGCTTCTTTTAATTACTCCAGGTGAGGAGGCTGAATAAGTGCGAATTTCATAACTGCGAATCTGCATGAGTGAGAAGCAGCTGCAAAGACTGGCATAAGTGCGAACTGGCACAAGCGCGAACTGGCATAAGTGCGCCGAAAGAATTTGCAAACATTGGCATAAGTGCGAACTGGCATATGTGCGAATCAATTGCAAAAACTGGCATAAGTGCGAACTGGCACAAGCGCGAACTGGCATAAGTGCGCCGAAAGAATTTGCAAACATTGGCATAAGTGCGAACTGGCATATGTGCGAATCAATTGCAAAAACTGGCATAAGTGGGAACTGGCACAAGCGCAAACTGGCATAAGTGCGCCAAAAGAATTTGCAAACATTGGCATAAGTGCGAATTGGCATAAGTGCAAACTGGCATAAGTGCGAGTTGGCATAAGTGCGAACTTGCCAATTCGCCACTTATGCCAACTTGCACTTATGCCAATGTTTGCAAATTCTTTCGGCGCACTTATGCTAATTTGTGCTTATGCCAGTTCGCACTTATGCCAGTTTTTGCAATTGGTTCGGACTTATGCCAGTTCGCACTTATGCCAACATTTGCAAATTCTTTCGGCGCACTTATGCCAGTTTGCGCTTGTGCCAGTTCCCACTTATGCCAGTTTTTGCAATTGATTCACACATATGCCAGTTTGCACTTATGCCAGTTCGCACTTATGCCAATGTTTGCAAATTCTTTCGGCGCACTTATGCCAGTTCGCGCTTGTGCTAGTTCGCACTTATGCCAGTTTTTGCAAGTGATTCGCACTTATGTTAGTTCGCGCTTGTGCCAGTTCGCACTTATGCCAGTTCGCACTTATGCCAGTCGCACTTATGCAGATTCGCAGTTATGAAATTCGCAGTTATAAAATTCGCACTTATTCAGTCGCCCCCTCCAGGTCAGGTCAGGTTCAGGATTATCACAATCACCCTGTTACTGATATTATGTAACCCAGTACTACCTGCCTCATCCACTGCTGCCTGCTGTAGAGCCAATGTAGTAGAAACAAACTCCGACTTGAAAATCCCCTACCTTGGGGCTCTTGTTTGAGTAAAGGCTAGAGATGGTGTCTCAATAAATATACTCATCTTGGGCAGATGTTAACTGCATCTAACTACTGCTTGTAGGAGGCAAAGACTTTAACAAAATAGGCAAAGAGGTAAGCAGAATAATTCTACTAACCAGCCTCAAACCCCTTTATCTTTATCTATTATGCTGGCATAGATGTAAACCTATGTTACATTGTTTCCTGCCTAGGATGATGTATGCTGGATCTTCTTGATTCTTCTCATAGGTTTTTGCATGTGCCTCCTTGATAGTGGCTATGCAACTCTTCCTGTTATCTCCTAATGAGGGTACAGCTCTAAAACTCAGTTTAATGGTTCTGAGGCTGGCTAGTAGTAAGGTTTCACAAATGGTGTCCCTATTAATGCCTTTAGTGCACATTGTCAACGCCACTTAAGGAGCCTTTTGTTGAGACTATGTTGAGAAGGTTATTTAATAGGACTGAGAAAATTGCATAGCTCATTGCTTAGGAGGTCGTGCTCTATCTATGAATGAGTCAAGCTCTCTTTAAACTTAAACCATGCCAAAAGTAACCCAAAGTATTAAGCATAAAAACCATCCCTACCACCTAACTGTTTTAATATATCTTTTACTAATATTCCTGGTCTGCAAAGCAACCTTCCATCAGTTGAATCTTACCTCTAGCAAAATTCACCAAACTTGCTTGCTCTTAGTGAGACTAACTTAAATTCTACTATTCCCTCTTCTGATCTCAGTGTTCATGGGTACTACCCTTTGATTGGCAAAAACTCCAATAGTCACATGCTTGGCTTAGGGGTATACATACTCATCAATTCACCCATTTGTTGTGAAATCAGGTTCGAATCTTTTGACCATTACTTTATGTGTATATTGTTCTCCTTCTTCCCAAGACTGCACTCTTTTAGGCGTAATTTCTGATTAAATTGATCATACCTTCTTTCTTGACCCCTCTGCCAATATTGTTGCTATTGGTTACTTTAATGCTAATCACACTGAATGGCTTGGCTCTAATGCCACTGACCCTGCTGCTGCTAACTTCTGCATTTTTCAATCTCTTACTCAGATAGTTAACTATGTGACTCATTTTCCTAATTATTTTCACTCTTTGATTTATGTCTGGTCTCTGATCCTAGCTTGTGTTCAGTTTCTTCTTTTTCTCCTTGAGGTGGTTCTGCCCATGCAATGATCTTTTTAAATCTTTCACCTCATACTTCCTTTTTAAACTCACCCTATCATCACACTATTTACTGCTACCCTAAAGCTGAGTGGGATTCTTTTCATGACTTTCTTTATGACAGTCCTTGGGCTGATGTCTTTTTTCTTTCAGCTGAAAAATGTGCTTCCTACATAACCTCCTGGATTAAGGCAGGAATGGAAGCTTTTATTCTTAAAACAGGCAGCTGATCTTGAATCTGATGTTACTTTTGTAACAGATTGGGGCTAACAGTGGCTTGTAAACTTTAACCTCAACAAAACTCAGTTATTTACTGTAAAAAACTATCGCAGAACTGTCTACATTCCCATATTAATAAATGGCAACCCTCTCACTGAGTCCTTTTCTTTATGTTTTCTTGGATTATAGTTTACAACTGACCTTTCATGAAAACCATATATACAATCTATTGCTAAATTAGCATCTGCTAAGGTTGCTTCTCTTTATCACGCTCGCCATTTTTTCTCTCCTGATTGCATTCTCTATCTCTTCAAATCTCTTATTCATCCCTGTATGGAATACTGTTGTCAAATTTTGGCTGGTTTTTTTAATGATGCTTTTTCTTTACTAGACAAGATCCAAAAATGAATTGTAAACTTAGTTGGACCTACTTTATCTGCTAAGCTAGGGCTTCTTTCCCATCTTTGTAAAGTTGTATCTCTTTCTATTTTTAAAAAATACTATCATGGTCCCTGCTAAAAGGAGCTATCATCTCTAGTTCCATCAACTAAAACTCATTCTCACTTTACTTGTCATTCAGCAAAGTCTCATTCGTTTACTGTATCTATCCCTGCATGCTCTAAAAATTTTTCTAGTTTTTTTCTCCGGTCTTGCATTTTAATTTTTACTTTTTGTCAACAAAATACGGAAAAACTTTCTGACAACCAGTTAAGAGTTATATATAAATATATATATATATATATATATATATATATATATATATATATATATATATATATATATATATATATATATATATACACATATATTATAACATATATATATATATATATATATATATATATATATATATATATATATATATATATATATATATATATATATATATATATACATATATTATAACATATATATATATATATATATATATATAAAGTGAAAAAACTCTATTAACCTGCAATATTCTTGTTGTTTTATACCATTCTTTGTTGGATTTTCAGGCATAGAATCATTTAAGAAGTCAGCCACTCTAAACTTTGACATTGACCAGTCCGTAAAACCATCCAACTTACCATCAGGAGATTTATAATAAATCCACACTAAACGTGGTATAAGCTCTGAAGTGAATGCAAGCACAAATGCATTTACAATTGTCGAAAACTAAAGAGTCAAAATGAAAACCAAATATTCAAATTAATTTATAAGAGTAAATGATTTAGCTTCAAATTCACATCCTTTTTTTAAAATAATTTTTTTTTTGTTTGTTTGTTTTCTAGAGAATTTTTCACATAATATAAATATATAATTACATTATATAAATATTTTACATTATATAATAAAAATTGAGAATAAATATTTTAAAAATTGAAAAAAAAAAAAAAAAATCAATTTAGATAAAGAGATAAAAAACCTTTACTCTTCCCCTTATAATTGGGAAAAAAAAAAATTTAAAACAATATTAAGAAAATAATGCTAAATTAACTAAAAATAAAATGAAAACTGATGTTATTAGAAATTAAGTTAACAAAAAAATTATTTTAATCTAATGTACGAAAAAAAATATTTATTAAATAAATTTGAATTGTTTCATGATCAGAAGCAGGTCTGTGGCATTTTTTCATGCAAAAAATAAACTCTTTACTAATTTTGTATTTTTTGGATAAACATGATGGACAAACCCAAGACTTGCAACTAAAAGCTTCACATTGGTACCACAAACTCTGCAACACTTTTAGCACCTCTTGATGTCTTTGTCTCGTTTTTTTTTACTTGTTGCACTTCAAAAAATTATTTGAATATTGCTTAGTTTTATCCGAAGCTTCACTGAAGTCAATCTTGCATTTCTACAATTGCTTTGACTTTTTGGCCTCATCACCTTGCTTTTTTTTTTTTTTTAAACACATTCGCTTTCAACAAGGCTGCAAGCAACCACTAATTAAAGTTGGAAGTTACTGGAAAAGAAAAGATGAAGTTTATAGAGAAAGATAATGATTGACAGATGACATAAAAGATTGCAGATTATATGAATCAGAAAAGCAAGATGAAGGAAGTGAATTCAAAAGAACTGATGTTTGAGGAAAAAAACTAGACAAATAAGAATTTTTGGAGCACTTAGGAACAGTCACAGAATAAGAATGAGACTTAATTGAATGACCAGTAACACAAGAATGAATTTTAGTAGATGGCACAAGAGATGCTAGCTCTTTAGAGCAGTGCCCATTATAGTATTTGTAGAAAAGACAAAGAGAAGCAACATTACAACAATGTGATAATGGTTGAAGGTTGGCTGCAAGAGCAGGTCCAACTATGTTTACAATGTATTTTTGCACCTTGTCTATAACAGAAAAATGGCATCATTAGAAGATCCGCCCCAGATATGGCAACAGTATTCCATACAAGGCCGGATTTGAGATTTATAGAGAATAGAATCCGAAGTAAGAAAGTGTCGAGCTCGATTAAGAGATACAACCTTAGCAGATGCTAATTATGCAACAAATTTGATATATGATTTCCAAGAAAGATTGGAAGTAAGAGTTAATCCTAGAAGAAGAAGAGTAGTTGACTCATCGAGTACATTACCGTTCATAAATATAGGAAGATCTAAATTATTGTGACAATGATTGGCTGAAAAAAATTGAGTTTTATCTGTATTGAATTCACCAGCCACTGTGAGCCCAATGCATTTTAAGCTTGGAGCAGAAGATTCAAAAATATTGGAACCTGTGTTGCAGAACAACTACTTTTCCCACTCTGATCCTTTTCAAGCTCAAATGTCCCCTCCAAGCAATGAGAGAGTGTTGGCTTCTTATCACGACAAGAATAAATGGTAGTAACATCAGCAAACAATGCCACCTTAGATGTGAGAATATCTGGAAGATCGTTAATGTAAATTAAAAAGAGTATAGGGCCAAGGATAGAACCATGAGGAACCCCTGAAGTTACAGAATAAGAAGAAGAGTGTTGTACATCGAGAACAACTTTTATACTACAATTGGAAAGGAAGGATTCAATAATCTTAAAGATGTTGCCAGATACACCAGATAAGAAGAAAGCTTATGGAAAAGACTAGCATGCCAAACTTTATTAAAAGCTTTTGAAATGTCAAAAATATATTTATGTCAGAAATATTGTTAAATTTTGAAGTTGTTAAACCATTGGAGTTTAACAACTTAGACACTTGTACTTGGCCTTCAACTTTGGGAATATTGGCTTTTTTGCTTAACATTCCCAAATTTTCACATGGTGGCATTGTAAAACATTTTTCAAACTGCCTTTGAGTTTTTCTGCAAAGTGTAGCAACATTTGATACGTTTGAACAGGAGCCACTGGTGTTATTGTTAAATTTTGAAGTTGTTGTACCATTGATGCTGTTTGATGCTGATTGATGTTAGATGATGATATAGGCTGAGATAAAGATGATGAACCAGGCTTGGTTGAGGATGATGAAGCAGGCTGATTAAATTTTGATTGATCAACTTTGCTAATATCAAGTCGAAACAAAATGTGTCACCAGAGCTAAAAAGGTTTGTTTGTAGTTGAATAAAACTTTCTTTTGTTGTTGAAATTTGTAGCTACAAAAAATTTTCTAAGTAATTTGCGCCAAACTTGTTTATTGTTTGAAACACCTCCATCTAAGGGCTGAAGTATGTGGGGACGAATGAACTGGTAAACATACCAGCCTGATGTTTTTGCTAATGCAACATCGTAAGTAACATGCATGACATGTTTGTCTAAAACTAAAATAAGAATACCTGTAATTAAAAAAACTGTAATACACGCTGAACACGCAACACTCTAAAAAAGAATTAACTTTGTAACATTAATTATATGTAATCAAATGTTTTCATATTTAGCAAAACGCTTTTAAACAAACTGACAATTAATAATAAAATAAACATACAGGAACTTACAAGCCACTGAACACACACACACACACACACACACACACACACACACACACACATATATATATATATACACAGTGAACAAAACATACATACATACATACATAGTGAATTACAAGTTGATGTTGAACACTGCGCCAGAGGTTCAAAGTGTAAATACTAATTAAATTAAAAGCCCACACACTAAACATCATCATCAGTTTTGTGAAGCAGTTCCACTTCCTCTTCATAAATTATTTTTACCATATTAGTTCGACAATAAAGTTTGCTCTCAAATAATTTAAGGTAATAAAAACTTGCTTTTAGTTTGCAAATTGAAATTAAAATTCACTTAGAATGAATATATTATATATTAATTTGTATTTTATATTAGAGCATAATAAACCGATAGAATTGAGTAAAACAAAAAGGTTATTAAATATATACTTAGTCTGCAGTTTGGATAGTGATCATTATAGACAGCTGATTCAGGAGTCAAGCGCAATGCAAATTTTTTTAAACATTTTAAAGACACGGCTAAAGAAAAGAACAATAATTTCTATTGCAACTCAATGATTTTTTTTTTTTTTCATCTTACTAAGATGAATAGTTTTGAATATTTTAAACTTTGCTAACATGCATTTGCACTTTGCAAAGCATGAAATGGTTATAAACATGTACAATTTTTTATTAATTAAATAACTTAACTAGCGTGAGTTTTATAGAACCTTGTTGAAATAAATCATAAATAAAAGAAATTATACTCTTTGATAAATTGAAAAACGTTTGTTTCCTTATTAAACGATTACTAATAGCAAGTTGTTATTTTATATAAGAGTGTCACTTGATTTTTTAAAAAAATTACAAAAAAGCAAAGAGTTTATTATTTTAATTTTTAATTATAAAAAATTTATAAAATATAATTTATAAAATTTAATTATAAAAAAATTATAAAAAAGCAAAGAGTTTATTATTTATTATAAGAGAAATTATTAATTTTAAAAAAATTCTATTTTGTTTTAGCTAAGCTTTTTTTTCATTAAAAATTCTTTTCTTTTTTAAATTAAGTTTTTTTGTAATTGTCACCCATAAGTCAAGTTTTTTTTTTGTGCGCGTTTATAAAATGTTCTCAAAACATCTAAAAAGCTGTGACAAAGTTGTTGCGACTAAATGTGGTCAGAAATGGAGTGTGATTGCACTCACTAACTGACCAAGCCTGTTTTCGGAGTGGGAAAAGTAGTTGTTCTGCAACACAGGTTCCAATATTTTCGAATCTTCTGCTCCAAGCTTATGACATTGCTTCATTTAGTAAAAAAAGTTGAACCATGGTAGTTAAACCATGAAAGAGAGTAAACATTTATGACAAAGAGTACAATTTTATCGAGTGATGGAGAACAGGCCACTTTTGACATATACAATCTCAAAAATCTGAAAGTTGCAGATACTGCAGTACTGAGCTCTATATTTAAAAACTCTTATAGTCCCTTAATGTTGGACCAATAGGAAAACTTTTTATGCTACAGTTCAAAAAAAAAAAAAAATGACCCACTTTATATATATATATATATATATATATATATATATATATATATATATATATATATATATATATATATATATATATATATATATATATATATATATATATATATCATTCTTGGTTTGCATGAGTAATTATAAAACAAAAAATATTTTATAAATAAATGCTTAATAAAATTAATACTATTAATGCAAAAACAAAAAATCAAAATCATTAAACAAAAAATCCGAATTAATTTCTAAATGCATGAAAACAAGTTTTTCCTAAAAAACTGTAGCAATAAATTAGCTCAAATAATACATTAAATCCCCCCTTTTGAAAAATATTTTTCTAAAGAATTCTTATTATAATAGTGTCAGCAAATTCCACAAATGTGTGAAATTTTACAGTAGTTAAGACATTTGCAACTTTCCGTAATTTAATTTTTGGTATAAATTGAAGTTTTGTTAATTTGATCATTAATTTCTGATGAGTCTTTCAAAAATTTCAAAAATAGTAAAATAAATTTATGGAAACACAAATTTTTTCTTTTTAGTTAAAAAAAGGTTGATTTTAAGCCATAAAATTTAAAATAGTAATCTTTTTATAAAATGATTATTATTTTTAGAATTTTTATAAAATTTCACTTCCTTTGAGATCCAACATGATATGCTTTTAAACAAATTTTTTTTTCAAAATATTAGGGACCGGTCTGATGTTTAAGGGTCTTAAGCATCAAGCGTTCTATATAATAAATAAATCTTAAATTTATTTATTACATAGAACACATTTAGGGGGTGGCAGCAGACAATTTCAAAAAAAGTTGTTTTTAGAATCATCCTAATATATATATATATATATATATATATATATATATATATATATATATATATATATATATATATATATATATATATCTATATATATATATATATATATATATGTATATGTATATATGTATATGTATGTATATATATATAAATATGTATGTATATATATATATAAATATGCATACATATATACATATATATATATATATATATATATATATATATATATATATATATATATATATATATATATATATATATATATATATATATATATATATATATATATATATATATATATATCATTCTTGGTTTGCATGAGTAATTATAAAACAAAAAATATTTTATAAATAAATGCTTAATAAAATTAATGCTATTAATGCAAAAACAAAAAATCAAAATCATTAAACAAAAAATCCGAATTAATTTCTAAATGCATGAAAATAAGTTTTTCCTAAAAAACTGTAGCAATAAATTAGCTCAAATAATAAATTAAATCCCCCCTTTTGAAAAATATTTTTCTAAAGAATTCTTATTATAATAGTGTCAGCAAATTCCACAAATGTGTGAAATTTTACAGTAGTTAAGACATTTGCAACTTTCCGTAATTTAATTTTTGGTATAAATTGAAGTTTTATTAATTTGATCATTAATTTCTGATGAGTCTTTCAAAAATTTCAAAAATAGTAAAATAAATTTATGGAAACACAAATTTTTTCTTTTAAGTTAAAAAAAGGTTGATTTTAAGCCATAAAATTTAAAATAGTAATCTTTTTATAAAATGATTATTATTTTTAGAATTTTTATAAAACTTCACTTCCTTTGAGATCCAACATGATATGCTTTTAAACAAATTTTTTTTTCAAAATATTAGGGACCGGTCTGATGTTTAAGGGTCTTAAGCATCAAGCGTTCTATATAATAAATAAATCTTAAATTTATTTATTACATAGAACACATTTAGGGGGTGGCAGCAGACAATTTCAAAAAAAGTTGTTTTTAGAATCACCCTAATATATATATATATATATATATATATATATATATATATATATATATATATATATATATATATATATATATATATATATGTATATATATATATATATATATATATATATATATATATATATATATATATATATATATGTATATGTATGTATGTATATGTATGTATATATATATATAAATATGCATAAATATATACATATATATATATATATATATATATATATATATATATATATATATATATATATATATATATATATATATATGTATATATATATATATATATATATATATATATATATATATATATATATATATATATATATATATATATATATATATATATACAGTATTGGACAAAACATTTGCAACCAATATCGAACAATGCTAAAAAGTGTTCCTAATTTTACATGTCTTAAAAACGAAACCATTTGCTGTTTTTCGATGAAAATGTATTTTGTTAAATGATCGACCCAAACTGTCTTTTGGGTACTGGTTAATATTAGCTTGTATTGGATCTTTGGAAACTATATTTTGAAATTGCAAATTCTGCCAATTTTCTGGCCAATCCGTTATAATACAAAAATCATTACAGCAAGATATATTCTCAGCACTTTTTTCTACCTCATTATTTGAACATTCATCTGGAGTAGCTGTACTAGTGCTAGCATTTAATTCAACATTGTTTTTAATTAATTCAACACAACAAAATGTTAGTTTCGTCAGTTTTAGATACAGACTTCTCACCAGTTACAATATATTCATCATACTCGCGTTCATGTGTATTGATTTCTTCAACTATCTTATCATAAATGTCTTCATTTTGCCTAACTTGCAGAAAGCTGTTCAACCTTTTTTGATTTTTAAACTGCTCTTTCAGCCTGTTTTCCCTATTTCGTTTTTTTTGCCAACCAGACAATTTCCGTTTCCGATCCATGTTACAGCAAATAATTTTTAATATTTAATTTTTCAGTATTATAATTCAAATTCACTTACAGTGAGTTTATGATTCAAATTCACTTATAAAATTTAAATTCCTTGTGAAAATGAAAATTAACTGACAACATTTTTATTAATCTTGTAGGCGCCTTTGAATTTTCGACGCCTGCGGCGCCTGTGTGCATTGCACACTTCGAACATGCTTCGAGCCGGGCCTGTATATATATATATATATATATATATATATATATATATATATATATATATATATATATATATATATATATATATATATATATATATATACAGCCCTCAGAAATAGGGTCGACCTACCTAGCCAACCCTATTTCTCTATTATAATAAGAATTTCAAACAAATAATAAATGGCAAAACAAACGCTTTATTTAAATTCTAAAAATAAATAAAATAAAAATTAAAAAATGAATGTTCTATTCTGCAAAGAATATTTCATTTAAAATTTAAGCAAAATAATGATAAAAACACAAACATTTAAGTTAAATTTTAAATTAAATAAACCGAACTAAAAAACCAATGTTTTATTCAGATTGTTAATAAAATAATTCAAATAAAAAGAAGCAAAATGAACATTTTATTTAAATTCTAAATCTGCATCTTTTATTTTAATTGTAAACAAAACAATTAAAATAAAAACTAAATAAAGAATATTAATTTAATTTATAAACATATTTGAATTAAATCCAACAAAACAACATTTTTTTTAAATTCTGTGCAAACTAATTTAAAAACACCACAGCAAAACAAGCATTTTATTTAAACTCTAAATTAAAAAATTAAAAAAAAATTAAAAAACAAAGATTTTAACCAAATATTATGAAGAAACAAAACAAAGAAAAACAAAAAACAAAAAACAACTAGAAAAAATAATTTTTTTTTAAAATTTCTAACAAAGAATAATTAAAATAAAACAGCAAAAAAAATGTTAAATTTAAATTCAAAATACGAGCCTTTTATTAAAATTGTATAATAAACAATTAAAATAAAAACAACAAAATAAAAGTTTTATAACTTGTAAATAAAATATTAAAATAAAACAAAACTTTTATTTGTTTTTCAAATTTTTAAGGAAACGCCAATGTTTGAAAAAAAAGTCAGACAACTCGGCGTTTGTTTTTCTATCAATTTTTGGCTAAATGCTTGCACATTTGATGATTTATTGAACCCTGTTTCAACCTAAAACGGTTTTAGATCAGCAATTTTTTGCAGAATTATATTTTTCCTAACTCCAAGGGCTGGTATATGTGGTGTGAAAAGATTTCAAAAAACTATTTTTTAGGAGGTATTCAATTTTTCTTTCTGTACTGTTTCAAAATCTATAGATGATTGACGCATCAACTTACCTAAAAACAGCACAGATATAGAATTTTTTTGTTTTGGGAAAAATAAATTAAACACAGATAATCCATCCTCATTAGCAACATATGGTGTGATTAATAATGAAAGTTTAAAAAGCTTTAATATTAAAGAATACTTCTATTTTTGCCTTTTTTTATATGTATAAATATTTTTCTCTGCTACTTGCCATATGTATCTTTATTGGCTACAACTTTATTTCATTTTTATGCTAGAAAATCTACTGCCTTTTTAAATCTGGTACAAAGTAATATACTACTTCTTGGTTAAACTCAACTAAAGCTAAGGACTTTGTTTTGCTTGTTAAAATCAGTTAATGTAAAATATTTGTCGAAACTTTTTCCGCACCCTATCTTATCTTTGATAAATAACATCTCTTAATTATAAAGTTAGTTACTTACAACAGCAGTTTATACACAGCTAACAAAAAAGTAATAATATTTTAAAAATCAGTATGCAGAAAGTTAGTAGTTTCAGGTAGACGCAGGAAATCTTAAAGAGATGACACGAAAAAACTTCAGTTAAAGATAGAAAACAATTTATGAGAAATAACCAACCCGTGCAAGCATGAAAACAAGCATGTAAAGAAAACCCACAGAAAAAAGACAAAATAAAACCAACCAGTTTTGCTCGTGGTTCAAACAATTATAACAAGTTATAAACACAATAAGCAAATAAAATCCTGAAAAAAAATCTAATTTGATAAAGCAAATATAATTTAGCCTAAATTTTGATATCATTGGTATTAAATCTTGCTAACAGTTTTATAAGTGGATACTTAGTAGGAAGCAGTTTTGTTAGTGGATACTTTTAAATTAAATTAGCAGTTTAGTGTTAAATAGAACAATACAAAAATGCAAAATTTCAATACAACTTTAAATAAATCATTACCATTGTTAAAGTAGCCAAGATTCCATACCATGCACCAATATCTTCTGCTGGACTTGGATGTGTTCGTCGGAAATTATGTATAAAATTAACAGCATCCAATCTTATTTCGATAATATTGTTCAAAAGAGCTACCAATGGAGCCAATGGGAAAGCAGCAACAAACATTGTAACAAACCCAAATTGAAGAACTATATAAAATGAAAAAAGCCTTTAGCATAAAAAAGTTAATTCAAAAGCAAAAAAATTAACTATAAAATTAATGATGAAAAAAAACATACAAAAAACATATTTTGTTTTACAATGTGAAGAAAAATGTGTGTAGAGTGTGGCACACAAATTTTTACAACAGTTAACTTATTTCACAAGGAAAACAAACAACTCTTGACTCAAACAATAGAAAAAGATGGACAAAGATTAAACTACTTAGAGTTTTTAAGTATATTCATTAAATCTAAATATTCATGTTCTAAATAAGTATATTTTATGAAAACAATTGTGTGTCCTAAATGGATTTGATGTTTTATATAAAGTACCACATGATCTAATATGGCATGATTTATGTAAATAATCATGCATTGTAAACTGATATTGCAAACTGACATAATGTTTTATAAAAATAGTAACGTTTTGTATACTGGTATTACATTTTATGTGAATAATTGTAAATTAACAACTATTTTATGTAAATAATCATGTGTTGTAAAATGTCAAATTTGGGCAGCGTTACCCCCTTTCCTGAAAAAATTTAGCGAAAAATCAGTGTTTTTCGAAAAAAAAAAAAAAAAATTTGCCGTAAAAAAAAAGAAAAAGAAAAAAGTCCTCAAATTTTAATTTATGTGGCACCCAAATACGGTTGACGCTGGTGAAAACGGTCTAGAATAGACCATGTATCTGTATATATATATTTGTATATATATATATATATATATATATATATATATATATATATATTTGAATATATATATATATATATATTTGAATATATATATATATATATATATGTGTGCGTGCGTGTGTGTGTGTGTGTGTGTGTGTGTGTGTGTGTGTGTGTGTGAGAGAGAGAGAGAGTCTCTTACAAAAGTTTATAATCAGTTAATTATTTTTAGGTAAATCCATAATTAATTGAAAATGACATACACAAAGCTAAGATTTAATTTATGCTACATACATACACATGTATGTATAATTTTTTTTGTCGTAGTAAAAGTCTTTTATATCAAGATAGAACTCAAACCCATAACTTCAGTGGATGACATCATACTAAAACAGTCCTTGCTGTTTCAGTATGATGCCATTAATGATGTTTTATGCAAGGCCAAGTACAGAAAGATATTTGTGTACATATAAAACTTTTTTTTTTTTTTATATTGAAAATTTTATGAAATTTAAATTTTCACCACTGATTTTACATTATAATAACTTTAAATTAACCTATTTCTAAGTATTGCCAGAACAAAGAGAACTTAGTCTGCATTTCGCCTTCAAAATCAGTGACCCATTGTGGTTCATCACTTGCTGTGTAAGAAGTAAGTTTTTCATACCTCCAGTTTCGATATTTGTTTTTCAAGAACCTTTAAATAAAAATAATTATTAGTTATCATTATATACGCAATAAAAATAGTTATCTACTAAATTAAGTAATGAAATGTAAGAAACAATTTAAGTTACAATCTCTTAATGCAAAGTTATAATAAAAATAACTTTTACTCAAGCTAAATTAAGTTCTTCCTTTAATTTCTTTCATGAAAACAATTTTAATAACATCTATGTGTACATCTAACTGCATATTAAATTTTCAAAAACATAATATTAAAAACCAATGATTGATCTAGACCGTTGTTTTTAAATAAAAAAAGTAAAAACTGACTAAAAAAATGAATCCATATCAGTTTATTGGTTGAACACAATGAAACTCAGCATCCTTTAGTTATTAATTACTAAAAAATACCTTACAAATTTAAAAATACTTTTTTTGTATGTGGAAGCTAATATGTTGTTGTTCAATTGTAATGATATTAAATATTGGTTATCATTTTTATCAGATTAAAATGAGTAAACAAATATTAAAACAATTTTTACAAGTTGACATTTCAAAATTGACTGGTGTTTCTCAATCATCAGTTAGATTTATTTTGTGGCGATACAATCCCCCTCCCCCTTACCCTCCCTCCCCCCTTTATCAGATCTGGACTTAAATTTCCACCCACCCGTTTATTCCCACCCTTCCAAATATTCGGGACTCGAGAGTATGCTTTTTAATTAAAAAAGTGCATTCCGATGAAAATCGGGACTTCAGATGTACTTTTTTGTTTGTAAGAAGTCATTTTTTGAAATGTGACGTCATGATGTTATTTATATGTTTTTTATTTCTGAATTGTAAGATTTTGTAAATCTAAATATATGAACACAATCATATGAAAGTGAAGCTTGAAGTGAAAAAAGAAAAAAAAATTTAAAGATAATTATAAAGTAAAATCTATCATTTGCTCCATGATATAAATCATGTCAGCCACAGAGAGACCTTTGAAGAAAATTTAAATGCAGCCAAGCACTTAGACCTCAAGAATATAAAGCATTATAAAAAGAAAACTCCAAAGCGATAAAATCATGAGGATATTAAAGCAATTTGCTATTCAAAAAAGCAATACCAACTTTTAAACCAAGAAAACTTGTGTATAATTGAAGACAATGAAATCGCAAAAAAGACTTTTCACGATTGCTAGGCCAGCACCATTTCTATCAGTCAAATGGTAAATAAACACCTTATATGCCTCAAATAATCACAAAGGTATGCCTGCAATATTTTCGCATGAATTGGCTACAAACAACTACTTCAAGAAATCTCCAGAATGGTATGAACAAAATGGCATCAAATTTGTAACTAAGGAAGCAAATCCTTCAAATTATCCTGAGCAGAGAGTTATTAAAAGTTATTTGTCAATTATAAAAGGAATCTTGCTGAGAAGCAAGAAATTAGCTTCAGATAAAAATGATTTTAATAAAAAATGTTCCAAAAAACTCAAAGCAAGAATCAGCAAATGATATCTGACTTTTATTTGTTGATATATTGTTGTTGTTGAACAAACATTCACCTAATTTTTTAAATTCATATTCAAAAATATTATGACCAAAATCAATATAACTTAACATAAATACATGAATGATTACACACCCTGTCAATTGAGCAGCTAAATCATTTTAGGGAGGCATTATATGAACTGTGTACTCAATAAATCTTTTTAAGAAGGCATTATATAAACTGTATACTCAATAAGTTATTTTAGGGAGGCATTATATGAAATTGGCACATATATATAAAAGCATTTTTTAAATCTTTCTTTTGTAAGCTTAAAGTTTAAAGTTTACCACATGTTGGCAAATTTTTTGTCCCTTTGGAACATCAAAAATTATTTGCTCCATTGTTGCATTCATACAAAATTAAAAAATCTATAACAAATTTTCATTAATCCATGTTTAGAACTATAATACTAGGCAAAACATATTTTAATGTCAGAAATGAAAGACCTGTTTGCAGGTAATTTAGGGACGCTTAGTAAGAAAAAGTTTTTTCTTAATTAGCTTTAGTTTTTACACTATGCATGTATGTATTTTACACTATACATTATACTAAATTATGCTTAAATATGCAAAATTTTATTTTTTCTTTATAGATGGAAAATCCTAAATATCTTTAGGTATCATGTACATATAAGTTTGGCATGTAAAAAGTGTGTACAAACTTTATACTCATGATTGCAAAGTAGATATACAGGTAATTCCATGTCAAATCAGCAGAAAAAAGAAAAAATGTCACCCCATGTTTTGGATTTTATTAATTTTTTCATATGTTTTAGGGTTTTTTAAAATTAGAAAAATCTGAAATTTGGAACCTCCAACTCCTATTGGCTAATAATCAGGATTCAATATTCTTATTTATGCTGACTCAGCATTTTTTGCAAAATTATTTTTTGTTGTTAAATAGCAATATCTTAAAAACCAAATTAGGTACCATCCTGAAATGTTGTACATAGACAATCTTCCACATGGTGAATACAAAGTTCAAATTGAAAATTTTTTTGGCCACTTTGAAAACATGTAAATTAGATAATAAAGGTATATAATTTGGTGTATTTTGACAGTCAAAATGGCGATGTCACCTTGATAATTTTTTTTGAGGCATTGTTATAACTTACATTATAGGTATCAAACATTACTATTAATAAAAAACATATTAATACATTTTTTGAACTTTATAAATACACCCTATTTAGTAAAGCTTATATTAAAATATATAATATTATAGTACTTAAGTATTATAGTAAATTTATTGCTAACTTATTTATGACAAAATTAGCTATATATTAATTTTATATTGTAAAAAGTTTTTGTTAAAGTCTTTTTGAAGGCAATATTAAATTTATCCTTTGTTTCTATTTTTTTTTGTACATTGGGAGGGCTCATAGTCTAAAAGGGAGGAGGAGAAAGGAGGTGGGGGAGAGGGGCAACTAAATATTTTACCACCCACCCCCTTCCTTTTTTTATTTGTTTTGTTTGTTTGCTAAAAACATAAAAGGAGAACTTTTTTGAGTAGCTAATATGTGCCAATTACACATACAATTACATATACTCACATAAAGTTATATCTTAACAATATTTGAAAAAATAACACAAAAATAAAAACAATGCATTAAAAATTTTTCCTATAAATCTTTATTAACTTGTTCAATAATTTTTTCTCAGTTTCTGAAATTTTATATATGCAACCATTTGTTGTACATGGTGGATCAATGGTACATAAAACATGATTTGATGGGACCCAACGCATATCTTCCAGTGTGGGCCAAGAAAAACTTATGCTTGGACCATGAGGATGCTTAAATTGAATTTTATAATCTCCTCTTTCATCATTTTGGTTGTTATTCCAATCCACTAAAAGTTGTCATACTTGCAAGCTACATAACCCATATGATTATAAATAACCTGCTGCACAACCAGCTCATTTGGTATCTGCACAAGGTTAAACATCAGTTTGTTGACTCATCCTTTTAAAATAAATTGTACATTTATTAATTGATATAAAATGGTGAAAGCATCTTTTTCCTGTCAAGGTTCTTGCTATAATAAACCTTGGTTGTAATGATGATCAAACTTCATTTATTTTTGTTTTTTTAAACCAAAATGAATTTAATGTTTTTTATATTGGTTAAACAAAATTCAAACATCTTATCTACATCTAAAATCTGTCCATTCACTGTCCTTTTTAAGCTGGCTTAAAAAGGACAATGAATGTCATCATGCTCAATGTCTTCAGAAAGAAAGCAAAATAACTTATATCAGTTTGCCATTTGATTATTGATATCAGTTTACCATTTGATCTATAGTATATAACAATAAAATAAAGTGTACATTTTGGTTTATTCCAGTAGTAACTTTGCACTTAAATTTTAATGTAAGAATTCTTTTAAAGCAGTAAAACCAGGACATATCAGGCATCGATGTAACATGCACTCTGCATTATCCCGATTGCAAACAATCATTTCCATTAAAACTTTATAGTCTTGGTCATTTTTAAGAGCATCAGTTAACAACTTAATATTTAACAAACACGATGAGTGCCAGACCAGTTTGTGGTTACACACAATCTTGGGCAAAGGCTGCAAAACTTTGAAAATCCAACATTTAAATTAGAGTGTTCAGATTTAAATTCTATATAAAGTTATTTTAAATTATTCAATAGCAATATTTTTGAATGTGTTGCCTGTACCCTATACTGACAAAATCTTTTTTTTCCAGGCATCATTTGTGTGTACTTGTCCCTTTGATAAAAGTTATGAACAAGATCAATAGTTTCATGAGAAAGCGACTTTCCTTTTTTTGATGATGGTTTATACGAAATTCCATGTCTTTTTTAAGCTTTTCTAGCCTCTTATATAGGTAAACAGAAACATTAAAAAATTCTGTGAATTTTGGGAGTGACCATGATTCATGTTAATATCTTTTTTTTTGCGGAGTATGATGTCACATTTTTTAGTCTATCTTTTAACTCATTTAAAACTGAGTTTAGATCAATTTTATGATTATCAATTGAAGAATTGGTGTACAAGATGGTGTCAATCTTATTATAGGATCAATATTATAATTTTTATTTATTTTGTTTGTTGCTGCTTCAGTTATTTGATCGAATTTTCTTTTTGCAGCTGCTTTAAGCTTAATATAATAATCTATAGGTGACACACCTATAGATTCAAGACTTTCATTAAAAGATGCATGTTATTCATGTTCAGATTCAACTCTGCTTTAGCATTAATCATTTGATTCTAATTTTGTATTTATACTCTGTACCCTTTTGTAACAACTACTGCATAATTTCCATACAGGTACAACAGGAATATTTTGTGTTTTAAGAGTTATAGCCATTGATAGCAATATCTTCACATTTGATATAAAAAGAAAAGAAACAATCATTTCTAAACTAATATAAACTAAGCATCATTGCAAAGAACATATTAGTATATTTATTAGTTTATAGAATAATTAAACTTTAAATTTATAAAAAGATTTATTTTTTCTTCTTAAAAAGCATCTAGTAGTCTTATTATTTTTTTAGTTTATTTAATTACTATTTGAATCATTCAAATCATTAAAATAATATCAAAATTGCCTTTTACGTTTTTCTTTCAATTTTTATGTTTTTTTTTAATAGATTACAGCATTTCTGAAATTTTCTTTCAAATGCAACTACAAAGTGCTCTCCATGATAATAGCAAACAATTTCCCACAGTCAAATATACCAGCTCTCCATAACAACTCATGTTTTTTATCACTTGAAAATGTTGATAGGTCTAAAAGCAAGGTTTAACAAGAAGACCTTGTCTTCTTGTTAAACCTTGCTTGGGACAGTCATTATTACATTCTAATCCAGTAGATTTTTCTATAATTTTCCAACTTTTAAAATCTATTCAAAAAATCTAATTTTGAAATATTTTACAAAATAAATATTTTTAAGAAATAGCATTAACATTATTTAGTTTGTGGTAAATAATTTATGCATTTTATTATAATATCCATCATTTTATTATAATATCCATATAATTGGATGATATATTATATGACTTTCTCTTATACATGATTAAAAGGTAATTAAATTTTGTTTTATTTACAGATCATATAGTAATCATTTAACATTTATTAATTAGTTAAGTAAACATAAAAATCCTGCAAAGTAACAGGAAACTAATATTTATAGTATGAAATCAGAAACAAAAATATAATAATGAGGAAATAAAAGGTTTTATATATAAAAGAGAAAAAATGTCTTTTACAAATAAAGCCTTTTACAAAAAATGACTTAAAAACGTCATTTCTTATCTACATTAAAGATCTTCCTGACAACCTTACATCTAAAGTAATTCTTTTTGCTGATGACTCAACTTTATACTCCTGTCTTGACAAAAAGTCTTATTTTTACGATCGCTTAGAACAGACAGCCAATCTTGAATCTAATCTCACTTCTGTCGCAGATTGGGGCTCACAGTGGCTTGTGAATTTTAACCCTAATGAAACTCAGTTATTTACTGCAAACAACTATTGCAGTACTGTTGACATTCCTATATTAATGAATGGCAACCCTCTCACTGAGTCTTCTTATTGTTTACTACTGACTTTTCATGGAAACTAAATATACAATCGATTGCTAAATAAGCATCCGCTAAGGTCGCCTCTCTTCATCATGCTCGCCATTTTCTTACAGCCGTAGAGTAAGAAGATCGAAAATCGTATTGGTTGTCTAACAGTAAGTTATTTGACTCAAGATGAGATGTGAGAAATTATTTGATCAAAGACTCAAAGATCTTGCAGAAAGAAGACTGATTGGACAATAATCGGAGGAGTGAGAATGTTCACTGGAGTTTTTGAAATTTGGAACAACATGCCATTTTCTAGCAGGCAGGAAAACAAGACTCAGTCAAGCACTTATTAAAAAGTTCAGAGAGAATTGAAGAGAGTTCTGGAGAGCAATTTTGTAAGACTATGACAGGAATGTTGTCTTGGTAACTCTTCTAAGTCATATCTCGGTAAACTCTTCTAAGGCTTGTGGTCCAGCCTTAGAAGAGTTTACCGAAATATGACTTTAGCAATGGAATATTAGTTATAATATAAAGTCATTTTTAACTTTTTAAATATTATTTAAAAAAAAACTTTTTCTGAATGATCATACTTTTAAAAGTAATAAAACTTCAAAAGCTTATGGTATCTAAATGGATCTTTTGTACTAAATGGGTGAGAATTCTGCCTAAATATATTTCTTTGTAAATAATATTTTTATTAGCTTATATTAAATTGAAAATTAATTTCTCTTTTTGATAAAATATTTGATTAATTTATCTTTTCTTCATATTTTCATGTTAATTTTTCAATTTTATTCTAGTTTTACTAATTTGTATATATTTGTAGCATATTGTGATGATTTTAATGGAGATCATCATATATTCGTAAAATATTACATGGTTTTGCTTCACAGTACATTGAAGTTTTATAGTACATTTATAGTACATTTTATGGTTTTGCTTGTTTCTCTGTTTTTATGACTAGACAACTCATTCTATTATCTCTAGAGATGTGTCAGAACCAGTTTATGTTAAGTCCCTGATTGCGGGTACCTGGAAGAAAAAACCGGGTTGGAGCCCGGGTAACCGGTACCAAGTCTATACTAAAAAGGTGGAATTAAAGCTTGACAAATTTCTTTTGCTGTATTGTTTTTTCACAAAATAACACTGAATAATGCGCTGATTAAGCATGCCTAAATATTAAAAAAAGCTATATATTATTAAAAGCTAATATTATATAATAATTAATGAGTTAAATAATATTAAATAATAATTAATAGGTTGTTAATATTTGGAATAAGGGATTGTCCATAAAGTAGGGGAGACCGGGGCTAGTTGACCGCAGGGGTAAGTTGACAAACTGCGTTTATCTTCAGAGCCTTTCATCAGAAAGTGACAAAAATTACACAGAACCTTCCTAATTGACCATTTCATCATTCACTATAGTATTGTCAGGATTCGTGCATGTGCATGGGAGATATTAAGACTTATGTGTTTTTTAGGCAAAAACGTAACTTTTGGAACATCACTTCCTTTTTACTTTACAAAAAAAATAGTTAGTCGTATGAAAAAATTATTGCAAAAGTTCTAGTCACAATTAGTTTACTATATCTATTCAGACTTTTTTTCAAAGTTGCTGTTTTTCAGGATCTATAGAATGTTGATTGAAAAAAAGGCTTTTGGGGTAAGTTGGCAAAATTTTCACAGGGTAAGTTGGCTCATAGCATTTACCATGGAAAAAAATATATTTTTATAAAATAATTACTTTTTTTTTTAAATTTTAACAATATTAAAAAAATTTATTCTTATAAAAAAAATATTTTTTAGTTTTTGGGCTACTGTTTTGGCTGTTATACGTACTAATATTTGGTACCAGCTAAAAGTAATATTAAATTTTTGGCTTTTTTGCCAAAATTAATAGTAAAAATAATTTTATTAATTTTGCACTTAATAGTACATTAATAATCGTTTTTATAGTTTGCGTCAACTTATACCGTGGTGGGGTAAGTTGGCACAATTTTTCTTTTTTTTATGAGGGCCCAGGAAGGCTCCAAGAATTTTTTTTTGTAACTGAATGCAAATTTTATAAGTTCATACTCTTTGAGATTACACTTTAATTCATACTCTTTGAGATTACACTTTAATATTTTTAAAAAAATATGCTGTTAGGCCTATAGAGCTCAAATGAGTAAAAAACAAGCTAACTAGCCCCAGTCTCCCCTATATATGCTTTTATTTCAACCTCCCCGTGTTTTCATATATTCTTTTTCGAGTACCATCCACCTGCCTAAAAGTACATACGCTTTTAACCTACCTACCCAACATTTAATGATATTTTTTAAATTTAGAGTCTCCTAATTTTTATAATTGACCTCTGCCCCCCATCTCATACACACCATTTGCAGACCCTGTCTCCACATCTGAGCGTACGTACTTTATGGACAATCCCATTATATCAATCAATCCTTTATGGACTTGCTGTCTTGGGTCGGCAAAATAATGGCAAAATCTTCAAGAGAACTTTAAAAATTAAAATTAACTCTATCAATTTCAAAAAACACTGTTCTGGCAAACTAATTTTCGTTTTAATATTGTGTTATTATATATAACTATTTTTTTGTAACTTATTGCTAAATAAAACTTAATAAATTTAATCCCTTTAATTTGAGAGGGGTTGAGTTCATCAGATGGTCATTACTCTTAAACGCAAAATAAAAATGTTTTTTCTTTGCCATTCGTTTTTCATCCCTCTGATCCCTTTTTAATTTATTTCATAAACCAACTTTATAAATTAAACCTAGTGTAATTTATAAGTTTTAGATAACCCTTAAAAAAAAAAAAAGTAAACAAGTGGAATTAGATTGTGGTAATTAAAAAATAATTTGAAAAATCTGATCTCTTTGTAATTTAACCCTTAAACCAATTTGGTTTAAATTTGGAATTATTTAATAACAAATAAAAGTAAAAAAAAAAAAAAGCAACAGCTAATTACATAATATCATATAAAGAATTTTACATTTGTTATTTTTTTACTTAATTAATCATTAGCTAAAGAATTACTTATATAGGCACTAATTAATCAAAAGTTATGTTACAGAAAATAAAAGATTAAGGATAGACAGAGAATTGCAAAAAAAAAAAAAAAAAAAGTAGTAGAAGGAAAAGGAAGTAGACCTTCTTGACTGAAAAAGGAGTAGACCTTCTTGATTGTAACATGAATAAATTGAAAAAATATATTTTAAGTGAGACACGCCTATATTGAGTATATAGGGCTTTGAGGTTTTTTGCAGGTCAATCGGGGGAAGGTCTTGTTAGGGTCGTGTCGAGGTTTTTTTTTGAGTTATGGGTTAGGGTCTTGTTAGGGTATATGTCTTGTTACTTGTTAGGAATTAACTTTGACTTTGCTCAATAAAATTTTTTGAATAATAACATTTTAAAAGGCCAAAAAGTTTAAATAATAAGGAAAACTGTGTGTTTTCTATGTTTACAAAAATGCAAAATAGAACTTTTATGAATGAGCACAAAATAGATTGGTTTTATTTTAAAAAAAGGTTCCAACAGGAGTTTGTGATAATTTTTTTTTTTTTTTTTTAACATCTTCGCTTCCAACAAGGCTGCAAGCAGCCACTAATTAAAGTTGGAAGTTACTGTAAGAGAAAAGATGAAGATTGTAGAGCAAGATAACGATTGACGGACAACTTAAAAGATTGCAAATTATATGAATCAGGAAAGCAATATGAAGGAAGCGAATTCCAAAGAACTGATGTTCGAGGAAAAAAACTAGACGAATAAGCGTTTTTGGAGCACTTAGGAACAGTCACAGAAAAAGGATGACACTTAATTAAATGACGAGTAACACGAGAATGAATTTTAGTAGATGGCGCAAGAGACGTTAGCTCTTTAGAGCAGTGCCCATTATAGTATTTGTAGAAAAGAGAAAGAGAAGCAACATTACGACGATGTGATAATGGTTGGAGGTTGGCTGCAAGAGCTGGTCCAACTATGTTTACAATGCGTTTTTGCACCTTGTCTAAAAGAGAAAGGGCATCATTAGAAGATCCGCCCCAGATATGGCAACAGTATTCCATACGAGGCCGGATTTGAGATTTATAGAGATAGAGAATAGAATCCAGAGTAAGAAAGTGGCGAGCACGATAAAGAGATGCAACCTTAGCAGATACTAATTTTGCAACTGATTTGATATATGGTTTCCAAGAAAGAGTGGAAGTAAGAGTTAATCCAAGAAGATGAAGAGTAGGTGACTCATCGAGTACATCACCGTTCATAAATATAGGAAGATCTAAATTATTGCGATAACGATTGGCTGAAAAAAATTGAGTTTTATCTGAACTAAAGTTCACCAGCCACTATGAGCCCCATGCTGTAGCAGAAGTGAGATCCTTTTCAAGCTCAAATGCCCCCTCCAAGCAATCAGAGGGTGTTGGTTTCTTATAACGACAAGAATAAATGGTAGTATCATCAGCAAACAATGCCACCTTAGATGTGAGAATATCTGGAAGATCGTTAATGTAAATTAAAAAGAGTATAGGGCCAAGGATAGAACCTTGAGGAACCCCTGAAGTTACAGAATAAGAAGAAGAGTGTTGTTCATCGAGGACAACTCTTATGCTACGATTGGAAAGGAAGGATTCAATGATCTTAAAGATGTTGCCGGATACACCATAAGAAGAAAGCTTATGGAGAAGACCAGCATGCCAAACTTTATCAAACGCTTTTGAAATGTCAAGAGCGATGGCCTTAACCTCTCCACCTTCATCTAATGCATGATAAAACCTGTCAGTTATTACTGTTAGCAAATCAGCTGTAGAACGAGAAGATCGAAATCCATATTGATGGTCAGAAAGTTATTAGATTCGAGATGAGAAATTAAGTGTTTGTTAATTAAAGATTCAAAAACCTTGCTTATGATAGGAAGAAGACTTATGGGACGGTAGTTAGACAAATCAGATCGCTCCCCAGAATTTTTGAAGATAGGGATAACAGATGCGGCTTTCCAGCAGGCTGGAAAACAAGACTCTGATAAGCACTTGTTGAATAGTTTTGAGAGTATAGACAACAGCTCCGGAGAACACTTCTGCAAGACAATAACAGGTATGTTGTCTGGGCCACAAGCTGAAGAAGAGTCTACTAGAGAGACTGCTGGAAACTTGTTCAAAAAGTTCAACCAAGATGACAAATAAGTTTTACTGCATGAGCTGTTCAATTTTTATTCAACTCATGTTAACTCACCTCCTCAAAATACTCTAAACTATGAATGCTTGATTTGCAGGATTAGAAAACAAAAGTTTAATGAAAAACATCTAATGAAAGACAAACAAACAAATTATATAACCACAAAAAACAATGCTCATCGCCAAGCTCAAGAGTTGGATTTATGGAACTGAGAAAAGATGCACAAAGTGTTATTGGTCACTTCTCTGCTGCTAAAAAAAAACATCAAAACTTGTAAACTTTGGTTTTAAATTATCTTATTGGAGCTGAACAAATTGCACCATGAGTCATTGCCACAAAGAAAAGAAAAGGTCATCTCATGGTACCATATAACTTAGCCAGGTTACTGGTGATAAACAGTTTACAGTAACTCCAGACATTTTCCTTGGAAAATCAGAAGTCTACTTCATTGAAAAATCTTAAATCTATTCATTGAATAATTCCAAATAATAAAAATAATTTGTTTTTATATAAACTATAAAAAAATAATCAATTTTTAAATTGAATTTTTTTATTTGCAAAAACACAGATTTCTTTGGCAAATAATCTTAAAACCCTAGAATTGGTCAATATTCAGCTGAATACTGTCAATGTATTGATGGTGGAGAATCATTTTTGAAAATAAACCTTGGTCCTATTAACAAAGTTAACTGATGACACATTTAGTCCCCCACAGAAAATTCAAAAATCACTAAAGAAATAAGAAACACAACAAAATATATAAGAAACTGTTAATCATTGAAATTTCATAAGGTCCTACAAAAACATAAGGCTACTGCTGAATTTAATCAACATAAATGACATTAGGTTTAAATTTTCATGCAATCCTCAAATTGTCAACCTTTAACGTGGAAATCAATCAAATTCAATTAAGCAAATGACATTCTTAATGACACTAAGAAAAAAACCTTAAGACTTTGAAATAACTCAAATAGTTTTAAAAATGCGATTCACTTTTAAAGAAAACTAACTTGTTTACTTTTTAAGTATCACTTAATTCAGTATTTTTCAGTTTGCAATTTTGCTTTCATCATACAAAACCTTGTTAAAGTTTTTTAAAATTATTTATATATTTTAAATCAATAAAATTGTAGATTAGACAAGGTAATTAGAATTCCAAATGTGTCATTTCTTTTAAAGAGGTCATAGGTTTTTTTCACAAAAAAAGAGTAGCATCTTGAACTGTAGTGGTCCTGTCAGCCTCTTGGGGAGGTAAAAAAAAAAGAGTATCTAAGAAAATTTAAGATACTTAAGAGTATCTAAGAAAATTTAGGATATCCATAAATATCTATGAGTTTTTTTTTAAGCTCATTTTGCTGTATCAAATAGATATTTTTCTAAATGATAAAACATTAATAGACTTTCATAAAAAATAAATTATCTCTGGGTTAACCTAAAACATGTTTTAGGAGTTACTATTTAAAAAAATAAAACTCATACAATGTTTTTTCATAAATTTAAATAAATTTTTATTTTCAATTTTAATAAATTTTCATAAAAGCAAAATGGGTTTTAAAAAAGTCTCATTTAATTAAAAATTTTCTTACGGAATTAAAATTTCCATGGTATTTCCAATTATTTGTTGTCCAACCATGATGATCACAAGTTGAATAGTCAACTCAAGAAAACATCCTTGAACAGAACAACCATCAAAGCGAAATTTCTGACTAGTAAACCTCTTGTAATTTCCAGGACTGCCAACAAAAAATTCACTTTTAAAAAAAGCTACATAAAAGATTGAAGCATATGTGTTGACAAACTGAAACCAAAACATTTTAATTGTAAAGCTATCTTCGTAGTCTGTTGCTGTCCGTGGGTTCTCCCAATTAGTCAGCTTAACTGCAATTCTCTGGTAAACAAACTTTAAAAGATTTATAGCAACTAAGTTAACACAAGCAGCACAAGCAGAAACAACCATTTTAGAGCGACTTCGAACTGTTTCATTACGTTGACCAATAAGGAAAATATAAAATGCTGCTCGAAAAATAATAACACCAACAACAGCACTAAGAACTAAAACCATGAAAAACAAAACAACTCCAAAAGCACCAAAAAGACGAGTATATCTTTGAGTTGTTGGCATATAGGGCTCCATTTTCATAGTAACTGGGTTTTTTTTAAGTCTAGTGACTTTTGCAAGGTATTCTGGTCTAGGACGCTCTTCTTCTTCTTCAAAATCCATAGTATGCCATTCATAGGCTAGAGATATTTCTTTGCGCTTCCAAAACTCTAAGTATATAGTAGCCCAAAGAGACATAAACACTGCAAAAAAAAGAGTGGAGTCATTATCAAAGAAATGAGTAATTTTAGAGTAAATGCAACCTTGACTATGAAGCAAATAATAGGAGCAAATTTTATCACACAAGGGACACATGTAAAATTTATATGTGCCATCTGTCTGATTGTTTGGATTACAAACTTCTTTAACAATAGGAGAATCATATGCTGAAATCACACCATACAAAAAGCAAAAAAAACCAACAATCGCAGCTGGGACAAGAAATGTTGTGTATAAGCCAAGCCATGCAAAATATAGTGCAACTTTTTCACCAAAATAACTTCGAATGGCCTCAATAGGTTGGTATTTAAAAATACGTTTCAGACTTGCCCAATCTTCTTGTAAAAATTGACGATCATTTATTGGGGTATCTTTTGCATTTTTTTTTACTGGTCCACTGTGCAATGGATAGATATCAAGAAAGATACCATTTGCTTGAAGATTATCTATACCTAAATCTAATTCTCCTTTATCATAATGAGTTTTTTCAAGAATGGAATAAACTATTCTCCTTCTTTCAATGGTGGAAAAAAAAAAAGGTTTATCACTGTAAATAAATTGTGATAGTTGTTCTTGGTCAAAAACTTTAACAAAGAATTTTTTCTCGTCACGTGTATGCTTATCACGAATTACAAATGGATCAATATTTTCAATCATGCTGTGCAATTTTCCATGGTACCATTCATTTATATTTATATCATAATCTTTTATGGGCATTTTCATTTTTAAATCTTCAGCATATTCACATAAAATATTAAATGGTGCATGCACTTTGACAAAGCGAATAACATCTTCCTAAAGAAATTTATATTTATTACAACAATTATTTTTCAAACTAATAAATTATATAGTATATTTTATTTTATGTATTTATAGTCTTAAAGTAATAATAAGCCTAACAAAAAATTAAATAACGAAACACTAATTCTGAAACACTTTTAAAATTTTGCAAAGTAACATCAAATTTATTTTAAAGCAAAAATTACTGATTAGAAAGTGGACCATGTAATACTTTTAAACAAAGACTCAAAGGAAATCCATTAATTTTCTCAAAAATAAAATTTCAAATTAAATAAGATTTTTTTTTTATAACACTTTATAAAATAACTTTTATGAAACTGTTTAACTATTTATTACTGTTAGCAGTATAAAGATAAATTTTCTTCAGTATGAACATTCAAAAAGTCCTTTTTCATGCTTACATCAGCTGTCTAACAGTAACCTAGGCTACTGTTATACAATTAATTGCATTTAATTTAAATGAAGTAATAAATGATTAGACATGATTCATATTTATGAATAAAATGGCTTAACTAGGTTATGAAGACTTCTGAAAGAACAATTGAAGAAGCAATGTAATTATCTATTACATACTTCTTTGGTTTTAGGCCAGGAAAGTGTAATGTTTATTGTATTTATTAAGACAAGTTCAAAAAAGATTTTTGGAAAAGAAAAAAAATCTGTGGATGAAATACCAAATTTATTTTACTATTATACTATTATACTATTTATATTATACTATCATATTATACTTAATGTATTTGGTATTTCATCCATCCATTTTTGTGGACCAAAAAATATAGTTTGGAGGACTTAGAGTTTCTATAGAAAACTATTGTTTGTACAGAGTTTAAACTATGTGTTCACAGAAGATGTAGGGTTGTTAATAAGATGTACAAGTTGATTTTATATTGTTTTGAGTGGAAAAGTTTTCTGAAGCTAGTAAAGAAATCTAAAAAAAAGATTGAAATAGTAATGGTGTAGTAAAATGGAGTGTTGGTAAAATAAAATTGGCCCAAGCCGAGTTTAGAGAACTACCTTCACTCCCTGAGAGCATCAGATGATTCATTATAGATTAAAGAGAAGTGATACAAAACATGCCCTTTATTTAAATCAGTTCATTTCTCTGTAAAAAAATAATGGTAAGGAAATGAATGTAAAATATTTTAGATTTATTAGTGTATATCACACTTTTAGACGTATGATGTAATTTTAGTCAATTTTCTGGCTCAGATCGATGTTTATTGGGTTTATTTGGAAAAACTCTGTTCTTGTACAAAACCCACAAATATTTTGGGAATTTTTTTGTTCTTTTTTTAAAGTACATTTTTATTATGTTTTTAAGTGCTCACGACATTTTTTTCTAACCATGGCTCAAATAACCTTTTAATTATAACTTATCTGCTGATATTCAAAGAACTTAAAAAAACCTTAAGGAATTGCAATAAATATAACTTTCTTTTTCTAAATATCTTTAAGAAAACTTTTTAAAATCAATGTTTTAGGTGCTTAAAAACTCCAACCATAAGAATAATCTAATAAATTTATTACTTATGACTTTATTATTAAAATAATGTTTTTAAATAAACTTTTAATAACAGAAAAAAAAGAAAAAAGTAGCCTCCTTTAATGTAGTGACTCCTCAGCCTTGGGGAGGCGAAAAATGAAAAAAAAAAATTAATTAAATTTAAAAAAAATTAAAATGGATTAACACAGTATAATTATAACCAGCAGCTGAAAAAGCTCGTTCGGCCTCTACGCTTGTTGGTGGTATAGTCATCAAGTAACTATACGCTATATCTAGAAATTTGCCCCTTACTCTGTTACTTTCAAAGGCAGACATTTCCTGCTTCAGTAATTTATCAAAGTCTAAAGAATCTAAATTTGGTATCTCCTTTACATTTTCTGTCCGGCTTTACTTGTCTTTCTGTATTTGATTTTCCAATTCTTTTTTCAGCGATAGAATTGTAGGAGTAAGTATTTGGGAATTATGAATAGAATCTACAGATTCTTTTTCTTCAAGTTCATTTTCTTTGTCTTCATTTCTTTCAATTATATAAACTCATATCAATACTTTTTTTATTTCTTGACACATAATGGTTCTTTTTGGCATTGAAAAAGTATTTTTTTAAATTTCTTGTTTATATTTTTTAGGATTTTGTAAGTAAACTAGTAGTCCATTTAAATTCTTATTACGACGTTGGGTAAGCCTCTCACCAAGTGCCATGGCTAAATCTATGCTCAAAAGTGACGATTGCTTTTGTAATTTATCTAACATAAATTGAAAAGTTGTTTCCGCAGTGACAAGGTTCAAATCTATCCTGCATAATAGTTCGAGACCAAGTTTTAGTGGCTCCAGGTAAATAATTAAGTCATTGATTTGGGACCATTCTTCTTGCATGAAACGAATTTCTGATCAAACATCATTTATGGCTTTTTCAATACACAGATTTAGTCTATGAAATCTTTCTAACATATCGAACATACTGTTTCACCTAGTTTTACAATCAAGAATCAACTTAAGCTTTTTCCTGTGTTCTTGTAGGATGTACTTCTGTAAATATGTATTATTTTTGACAGGAGAGTTTTTAAATATTTTCACAACCTTTCTCACTTTTTTCATGAGATTTTTGTTCTTAATTGTTAACTAATCCAGCAGATGGTCGGTCCAAAATTATTGTCAAATCATATTTTTTATTTATAACTTAATCATCATCAGTGTTACCATATTTATCTTCTTCTTCACAATTTTCATATGTTGGAAATGATTCTTTGACTTCTCCGTTGTTTTTCTTGTATAAGATATCAATAACTGCAAGTTGCATTCCATGAGCATAACATAGTTGTTGATATCAAGACATCATTTTACCGACTTTCACCATCACACTTGCTCCATCAGTGGTCATGGCGATAATGTCTTTTTGGAGGTCAATATCTATCCTGCAACTAACTTGACGCAATATTCTGCATTACACGATCCATGGATTCGAATCAATCCAAGATTAAAGTGTTTCACCTCCATATGTACATTTAAATTTAAGTATCTCTGACTATTTTGTGATGTCCATTCATCAAACGCTACTGAAAACTTTTGATTTTGCTTTTTTAGTGATATGAACTTTTGCATTATATCGGCTTTTACAGAATCTGAGAATTTAACTACCATCAATCTTATAGTATTGGGTGAAGTAGGGAGCCAGAAACCACTCTTTGAAAACAAATACTGCAAATCTGAAGATGTGCAAAAACTATTAAATGTAAAGCCATCTTTAGCAAACATGCGCAATACCATTTGTTTGGTGTCAGTTGTTCTAACCTTTTTCGATAGAATTACTTCTTCGTCTTCGCAGCCGATGTATATTTTAGGCTCTAGTTCAACTGATTCATGCTGTTTTGAAGTTGGAGCTCCATCTTGTTGTAAAACGTTTGATTTTAAATCGGTGCCGTGTTTAGTTTTTAAATGGATTCATAACCTTTTAGTTGATCTTTGACTAATTTTTAAAATAGCCAAACATAACATGCACTTCGCATTTTCTTCTTTATCACTTTTTTTAAAATAATTCCATATAGTTTTAATTTGCGACATGCTTAGTTGGTACTTTTGTTTTAAAATCTTGATATAAATAATTTTTAAAGTCTTTTTAAAAAGTAATTTTTAAAAGTATATTTATTATTATTATGCACGCACGTTTTCAATTTCACCTTCTCAACATACTCATTAACAAAAATTTCAACATACTCATTAGCGAAAATTTCAACAACGACAAAAAAAAATTTAAATGAGTTCAACTAATGTTTTGCTAAATAATTGTTTATTTTTGAATGATTTTTTTATATTTATAGCTAAGAAAAATATTTTAATAACTGAAGTTATATATTAATTTGTCTTAATTATGAAAATTGGGCAATATAAAGGAAAAAATTTCAGACATCCATTAAGTAAGTGAATATATTTAATCTTTTATTTAATTTTTTCCATCATTACAAAATTTATTATTAAACAGAAATTTAATTTCTGATTTTTCTATTATATAAGTATTAAGAAAAAACTCCATATATACGAAAAACAATTTTAAAAATTAATAGACGTGAAAACAAATAAACATAAGAAAAAAAATTAACAAAGTTTCTTATAGTTCAAGGGTACATAGCAAATTAGTTTCATAAAAGTCGTTAATAAATAGCATATTAAAACTTTCAATTGTTATTATAAAATTATAAAATTGTTGTTATGAGATCCTCTACTTGTATCAAACCTGTAGCTAAAAATAACAAC
>NC_088927.1:62197500-62207500 GCF_038396675.1 Hydra vulgaris | reverse complement strand
TCAATTTTAAAATGGTGTAACACTTTTTATTAGTTTTTTGATGCCCTGTACAAAAAAAAAGTATATCTTGAGATGCCTAAAAGATATAGTTCTGAAATTTTTCCTATGGTTCTATATATAACAAAACTCCTTATTACAAAAAAACTGCAGAGGTTTTCTTTTTTGAATCTGATTTATTTGCATTGAAAGTTTTATAAAAAAAAAAATAAGAAAAATTGATATTAAATAATGAAAAAAAAATTATATACATTAATTTTTGCATTGTTTTGAAAAGATTTTAGAATCTCAGGTACAGTCCTAATATATAAACTTGTATGCATTTCACATTAAAGATCTTCACTTTGCACAACCTTCATGTTTAATGAAGGATTTTCTATTTATGAATCTTCAAATAATCATTTAAAAAATATTTCTTACAGAACTAAAAATAATATAAAATTTTTAATGATAAAGTATTATGATAAAGAAAGATGTTCAATTGGATTAATAAATAAAGAAAATTGTATAATAAAGAAAAGATGCCCATAATGTATAATTAAATTGATGTCATTTAAAAATGATGCACCAGGAGAACCGACTAGCAGCCAGATTTATGAGGATGAGGATAATGAACTTTTTAAATCTCAATTCTTTTTTGGCAGCTATGAACATAAGTTCTCTCAAAACGCATACTGTGTATAGTCACTCAAGAGTTGCTCTCGGTAAAAAGAAATGTTACATTTCAAAAAATAGTAAAGTTAGGTATTGCAAGGACTTTAAATAAAGATCCTGATCAGTTAAGCCAAAAAGATTCTTTCAATAAGTTATATGAGGAAGTTAAATGAAAAGCAAATGAAACGGATATACTTTTAGGAAAAATTAAAGAAAAAATGCTAACTTTCAAATGGAATCAGAAAATTTAATTATTTCTGGTTCCAATACCTTGGCCTAACAAATGTATAGAAAAAGAATTTAGTGCTACTAATTATATGGTGCAGATATTATGCAAACTGCTGCTGAAAAATGGTGTTTCATCTTTCCCTGAAAAAAAAAAGGAAAGGAAATATCTCATTTGTACTTATGTGCATTTACTGTATGGTAAGTTTAAAATCAGTTATCTTGATATAAAAACCTGTTTTTCTCACTGTTGCTCAAATCATCCAAAATGATGAATTACAATGTGAGCTGGTTTATGATTAATGCAGTTGAATTATCCAAGGTTTATCATGAACTTATTGATTTATTTCTAGTAGGGCTAACAAGAATTGCATGTTACATTATTGCACTTTGTGTCAAGAAGATTCTATATGAAGACATTATCTTGAAAATGAATTTTACTCTCAAGAAGATATTGATGAAGATCATGGTTATTGTATAGATTACAAACAATGGTAGTCAACAGACTAATCTGTACTAGTAAGTTAAACAGAAATCAAGTAGCTTAATTAATACTTTAATAAATAAGTTACAAAAACTTACTGTTCATTCTTACATTGCAAAACATTCATACATTGCTAATTTTCTATAGAAATTAAAAAATGAGTTAAGTAGTACTAAGGTCATTGTCCTTTGTGATTTTTCAGAAACGTATAAGTTTGTTGTACAAGACGAAGTACAAATTTTTCACTGGAACAAAATTCAACCAACATTGCACCCTACAGTAGTTTATTATAAAGTAAATAATGTCCTTAAATGTGATTCAATATGTTTTATCTCAGATGATTTACTGCATGATATAGATATGGTATATCATGCAATGAAGTTATCAACGCAACATATTAAAATCAATATTTCTCATCAAATAGAAACTGTTCATTACTTTTCAGATGGGTGTGCTGGCCAGTACAAAATTGCAAACACTTTATAAATATATGCCACCATGGGTAAGATTTCGCTATGAAATGTAAATGGCTTTTCTTTGCAACAAGTCATGGTAAATCACCCTATAATGGTTTTGGTGGGACTGTTAAAAGACTAACTTCAATTGCTAGCTTTCATTGAGCAACAACAAATCATACTTACAGCATCTGGAAAGTTTGTTTTTTTATCAAAATGAAATCATAAAAATTAGTTTTTGATACTTATCTAAGGAGTCAAACATGATCACTCAACTTGAAATTTTTTTCAAAGATTTTCAACAAAAACGTTACCAAACACCTGCAGCTATCGCAATTTCATTCCAACAAGTAACACAAAAATTGGAACTAAAGTTGTTTCTGAACAAAAAGATTATTCATCTGTTTTTAATTTTCAAACTGATGAGATTATTAAAGATTGCTTGCCTAATATAAGCATTGAAATGTTTGCATATTTGATTTATAATAACAACCCATAGATTGGACTAGTGGAGGATATTGATGTTTAAATTAAAGACTTTCAATTTAAATTCATGCATCCATTCTACCCTTCAAGGTCATATTGCCAGCCTTCTAGAGATAGTGTGTGCTGGGTTCCATCAACAAACTTATTTTTAATGATTAATATTTCAACAATCGTCACAGGAAAACAATACAAAATCAGTGAAATTGATCATCAAAGAATTAAAGAAAGCTGAGTAAACTTTAAACCAGACAACTGATTTTTTATGAAACTGTTAAAGATTGTTAATTCTTATTGCCTTATTTTAATTTCTTTATAATAATTTAATTATTTCCATGGTTTATTTTGGTATTTCAATATTTTTAGGGTTTAGAAATAAAAAACTTTAAATGTAAATAAATCTGATTTAAAAAAGATTACCCTTGCAGTTTTTTTGTTTTATGGCATTTGTTATATATAGAACATTAGAAAAAAATTTATAATCATGTCTTTCAGGCATCTCAAGATAAACATATTTTGTACGGGGCATCAAAAAACTTACAAAAAACTTTGCATTATTTTAAAACTAAATTTTCATATAGAAGCTTTAATTTTTTAGTGTTTTAGGTATCATTTTTGAGTTCTTCTCTCTAAAAAATAGTTAGGTACAAATTTTCAACACTATTGTGCAAGTACTTTAAGTTATAATAAGTTAAAGCTAATTGTGTTATGTAATTAGCTTAAAAAGAAAACAGCGCTAAAAAATATAATCAAAAAAGAGATTGGGACTGAGTACCGATATCTCTGAAATCGTAAGGAGTCAGACACTAAAATTTGCAGTAAAGTTTTCTTTCATTAATAAGAGCTTATATTCCGAAAATCATCAAAATCTAAAATGGTATGGTGCCGAAAATTTTTTTCGGGGTTGATTTGACATGGACCCTGCAAAACAAGTTAAACAATATTCAACTCTTATTTTATTCTTAATTTTAGGGAATGTTTATTTTCTTTCAATTTTTTATTTTTATTCTAAATAATTAAATTTAATACTATATTTTTAAAAATGTTTGATATAAACAAATTTCTTTTTTTTCCACATTAGTATAAATGCATTATAAAAATAAGTTTAAATTATGTTTTGTTCAAATTTTTGATGCAGCGTTAAAACACGTTTATTTAAAATGTAATTTTAAGTTTTAAAAAAAAAAAATTTAGTAGGGAAAACCAAAAAAACAATTGCGATAAAAATGAGTTAATCTTTTTTAAGAATAGATAAAATTTAAATATTAAACAATATTTACTAATATTTTTAAATAAATTTGACAATTAAGTTAAACCCAAGCATTAACTTTAATTTTAATAAACTTAAATTTATTTTTTTAATCAGAATTAAATAATATAATTTTGTTAAACTAGTTTTAAATCAAACCATATATTTTTTATCAGAATTAAATTATATTATTATGATCTTTGTTTCAAGCATTTTTCAAGCGAAAAAATCATTCATTACAATTTAAAAAAATCATTATAATATAAAATAAAAATAAAACAAAATTCAACTTTTTTCTTTATTTTTTTATTTTTTATTATTAAATAAAATTTAAGTAAATTTTTTTTATTGCAATTAAAAGTTGATAAATAAAGATGATAAATAAAGTTTTTTCCATTTGTATATAGCATTTATATCTAACATAATTGTCATTTAAACTTTTGTAACAACCTTTTTTACTAATCATCATACTAAAGTTAATGTGGTTTTTTATAAAATTAATTACTTCTTTTATCTTACTGCTTAAAGAACAACTGTTTAAAAACTTTTTTTAAAATGACAAAAAGTGGCTTAATGGAAATCACTCTAGGCGTATGTATAATTGCTCAACGCATACGTAAATTGCCGGCAGCTTAATGCTTTAAAACAAGGCCTGATGTATCTTGATAAAGATCATGCCAAGGGTACAGAATTCACAAAACTGGATCTCACATGCCCAATTTATGGGCAAAGCCCTTTACTTCAAGAAGTTTAAGCTACTACTGCAAAGAATCAAACTGGTAATTAATCTGAGTAAAGGCATTATCAAAGAGAATGATAGGATGGTTGAGTATACATTTCTATTTTGGGTTTCATAGTTCCTAACAAATGAATTTTCAGATTCTGCAGCCTTTTAGGTTCACTTAAATAATTAATTTATTTTATTAACAAACAAACATAATATTAAAAATGTTAATAACTTGAATAACAAAGCTTTGTATAGGATTGGAGGAACTACTAGCATATGTGCCACTTAGCTATTTTTAAACCTGAAGCCAAAGTTGTTGTAAAATCATTGGAAAATTATACTTGGTACTTGGATGCATCTACAGTTGTAATGTTGTAAGCCTCTTCTGACAGTGACCATTACAAAGACATGCAATATATGGCAAAGGTTCTATACTCAACAAAGAAAGATGAACAAGACAATGATATAGTTGCTAGAGTCAGAGCAGTTTTTTCAGATGTTTCCAATGTTTTGAAACATCTTGATCATCCCCCATCTTTGGCTGCATATGTTTCTAAGGACTCCTTGTTAATATTTATCATTCTGGGGCATAGTATAGAAAAATACATCTGAATAAAACTTCCATCTTTCTGAAAGAATTTCCAGGATATCTTAAGTTGCAGAACTTTGTCATATCTGCTGTGGTCAATGATTCATCCAAAATAGCAGTTAAACTCATTTAAGACAATGTAAAGGGCATCAAGAGTGAACAAAAATTACATGACCTAAGGCAAATGAAGAATGCTTAGAAAAAAGTCAAAAAGTGTATACAAGGAGTCAGCTACTCTCGCCGTTCCAACATTAACTGTTCAACAGCAAGTATTTGTTACTCAATGTTCTCTTACTCCAGCTGGATCTTCTCTAGTGAGTGATACTACCTTGTAAAATTCACATCAAGTTTCTAAGTTTGCCAAGATTTAATTTATCTTCAAAAACCGTCGTTTTGAAATATATACTTTTTTACAGATATACTCTATTCCATTAAAAAAATTATATTAGGACTAAAACAGATATAATTACAAAAAAATTTAATAAATTAGAATATAGCTACTATTGATGCTAACAGTTGAAACTTGGTATAAATTGGTCAAAAATAACAAAAAATGAAACTTTAAATCAGTGGCACAGATACCGGTCTTTCCCACCATAAAAATTATAAATATATATATATATATATATATATATATATATATATATATATATATATATATATATATATCTATCTATCTGTGTGTGTGTGTGTGTGTGTGTGTGTGTGTGTGTGTGTGTGTGTGTGTGTGTGTGTGTGTGTGTGTGTGTGTGTGTATTGTGTATATATATATATATCACATCTGTGCCACTCATTAGCAATACTGTGCAATAGAATTCCAACATGACAACAAAACAAATATTCTGACTAGATATAGTGTTGATGAATGAACTGACTAGATTTAATGTTAAAATTAACTAGATATAAAAGCACCCATTACTTACATTATTTTCTTTAAAGAGGCAAGCTATCTCATAAACAGAGCAGACACTTTCTAAGTGCCATGATTCTTTTTAAATGCTAATAAAGCCCTAAGTATAACATCAACATAATAATATGGTCTTAAAATACTATTGTAAATCCATGCTTAATCTGGCAACATGTTAAAAATAGTTAATCATAAACATATAAATAACAGTTTTCTACATAAAACTATGCATATCCAAAAAAATCAAATCAAGAGTAAAAAAATGACAAGCATTAAACAGTAACTTTTTAATAGAATATATGTATAGTTTCCATAAGAGGTCAGTCAGAGAGGTTAGATTTTTAAATCGGAACCACAGATGCATATTTCCAGCACACAGGAAAACAAGATTCAGTTAAGCACTTGTTAAATAGTTTAGAGAGGATTGAAAGGAGTTCTTTTTATAAGACTGTGACAGGAACCATGCCTGAATCACAAGCTGTAGTAGAGTTTCATTACTGCTGTTTTTATTATTACTATTATTATTACAATTATTATAATACTATTTATAATTATTATAAATACTATATCATTTACTTTT
The DNA here is from genome assembly GCF_038396675.1 of Hydra vulgaris. Classification (NCBI taxonomy): domain Eukaryota; kingdom Metazoa; phylum Cnidaria; class Hydrozoa; order Anthoathecata; family Hydridae; genus Hydra; species Hydra vulgaris. The sequence continues at coordinate 62,201,150 of NC_088927.1, read as the reverse complement.
GCTCTATTAATGAATAAAGTTATCATTTTTATTATTATGATTTTTTAAATTAATATTATTAATATAATTATTTGGTGTCACTCCTTTGATCAGGTTACTGCATGAGTGACTCCTTCTTCAATCAATTATTTATATTTATTCTTGATAATTGTATTTGATGTTATAATATTATAGATATTCTTATACTTATCATTTTTATTATTATTGTTTTTGTTATTATTGTTATTATTGTTATTATTATTGTTATTATTATTATTTTTATTAATATATTATTATAATTATATAATTGTAAATTTTGAGGAAAATAAATATCTTGTTGTTGTTGTTGTTGAGTATCTAAGAGAGGATTAATATTTTTTTGTCATAAAAAGATAAGACCTTTTGAGACCTTAAAACCAAAAAATATTTATGCAAAATATTTTTTAACATTTCATGAAATTATAAAAAAGGGTTTGTTTGTGAAAAAGTTATTCTTTTGGAAAAAATGAAAAAATTAATAACAAATATAAATATCACAAAAGAGAAAACTATAGGCTAGAGTGAGGCTTGTCTTTAAACTGATAAGAAGGAATAAATGTCTCTATGCCTTACTGAATCTAGGGGTACAACTTTTAGCAAAAAAAGACGTCATATTTACAGTTGACAATTCTTTTACTACCAACTTCACATAGAAAACATATATACAATATATCACAAAGTTAGCATTTACTATAGTTATTTTTTTTCTATCATGCTTGCTATTTTTGATATTATTGTTGACGATATCACTGTTATCCTAAAATATTTTTTTTATCAAATATAGGATATCAAACTTAAAAAATAATTGAGAAGCCACTTAAAATAAACAGAGCTAGAGTTCCCCAAGAGTTAGGAAGTGGCAAGAGGGCTCTTAATTGAAATGATCGCAAAATCCCTAGACAACTAAAACCTTGGGGTCTTTCTAAATTTAAATGATATCAGCAAAAAATATTTCAGCAAAAAAAATTTTTGTATCTTATTCTATGGTTTTTAATGTTACCTTTTTAATGGTTTACTTTTTATTTTAAGAATTTTATAGATACTATACTTGATAACATTGATCACAGAAGATTAGCAAAATGTCAGAAAAAATATACATTTATATATATATATATATATATATATATATATATATATATATATATATATATATATATATTTATATATAAATATATGTTTTTCGGAAGAAAAAAAAGTTTATAAACAGCCAAATGAATTCTATATATATATTATATATATATATATATATATATATATATATATATATATATATATATATATATATATATATATATATATATATATATATATATATATACTATAGCGTATATATAGATCAGCATATGTTTACTATTTTTGCTAATCTTTATAGCATACAACTTTTTTAAAAAAAGAAGAAAAAACAAAGAATAATGGAAGAAAAGATTGCTGCCCATCCCAAACCCTCATTGGATGTAACAGCACTCCTTTGTGGCAGCAGGCTAAAAGATAGTCACATAGCCACGCAATCTAGTACTTTTTCGAAATAACAAAAGTTAATACTTAATTTAATTCTAAACAAATTGAACATTACCTTCTTAGTTTCTCCAAATGTGCCATATTCTTCTTTATTCTATTTATAAAATTTAAATATATATTTATACATACATACATAACATATATACATAACATACATAACATACATAACATACATACATACATACATACATACATACATACATACATACATACATACATACATACATACATACATACATACATACATACATACATACATACATACATACATACAAATATATTTGTATATTTTTTAAATCAAACTTTATATGGCCTATCCTAAAAATTAAAGTCTGTATTCAGTAATACCAATCTAATAATACAAGCAATCTTGGGAAAAACGAGTTCGCTAATTGCAAATATCTTAAGTAAAACAAATATTGGAAGCCAAGCAAATTGCTTGCCTAGCAGCTTTTTATTCAGGCAATCTGTTTTTACACATGTTTAAAATATATTCTTTCCTATGGTGAAAAAGCCAAATTGCCACCTTTTGTTTACAATTATGAAAAAACTCAAATAAAATTGAATTAATATTCATTAATGGAACGTAAAATGGAAAGTTAGCAGACAATTTAAAAGTAAATTTAAAAAAAAAAAATACACTTTGCAGACTACAAAACACTATACTATCTACAATACTATCAGGGATGTGATAAAAGAATTCAAGATTTGAAAGATTTTTTGATTAATCAGTGTAATTCTCTATCTAATTCTATCCATTTCCTAACTGCTATTTTTCTATAGCTATTGTCAAACTTTGCAGTTAAAAAAATTTTTAAAGTAGTAATTATGGTACATGTCAGGCATTTAAAAACGATGTTTGATGATTATATTTTAGGTACCATATGGAAAATTTAAGCTTGATACATCAATCTGTTTATTAAATATTGTTACTTAATGATAAAAATCTATGATACAAAAAAAACTCAACATAAATAAGCAAAATTGAATCCTAAGAAGTGTAAGAAGTTTGATACTCAAACTTTTAGTATTTAGAAAAAACAATAAGCCCTTTAACATATGACAAAATTAGCAAATCAAAAAAATTGGATATTACTTTGCTTTTTCTACTTATTTGACAATGAATGCTCCTATAAATTATCCATCTTGCAGCAAAATAACTAAATCCTCCAGCATTATTTTTACCCTTCCTTTTTAAATTAGGTTTTCAACAGCTGTTTGTCTATTACTTTGTCTTTTACTCACACATTTTTTTACTATTTTTACTAGAAATGACATTCCATGAGCTATAATTTATTACAATTTGTTATTGTTAGTTATAATATCACTATTTAACTTCTATTGCTGATTTGATTATTCTTTTTCAAGATTATTTATTCTTTTATCTTTTAATTATTTTTTTATCATTTAACATGTTTCATTCTTTTCAATAAACCAGCTAGTTTCTTCTAGTAGCATAATATCTTATTTATATTAATGCAATAATTTATTAATGCTGTATAATACTGATAATCTAGTAAATTTTTTTAAATTAAATTTTATTTTTTATTTATTTTTTATTTATTTATATTACTTTTGTTAGTGTTACTGTGTCTAAAATTTAACTTTTTGTACAAAAAAATATAGGCTAAAATGTGCATTAATTATTTATTATTTTACAATTTTACATACCAATTTTGATTCAAACCAATGGTAAAGATTCAAAAGAACATGTGTTCAAAAGAAAAATAATCCCATACCAGTTAAAATAAAAAAAATATTCTTACATTATTTTTAGGGGATATTGTTTCTTCAATCTCCAGTCCTTCGTTTATTATATTTTCCAAGTATGTTTTTCTCCAATCAGCTTTTTTTTTTGCTATTTCTGGGGCTTCGTTTTCAACAATTTCGTAAGCTAAAACATAATCAATAACTCTTTCACCATCTTCAAAGTATAGATCCTTAGTTGCATCATCCCTCTTCTTTCCTGACATTTCCATACTTGTTAAAAGACTTGACTTGTCTGACATTTTGGAACATCTAAAGTCCAAAGAATTGTCTTTATAATAAGATTGTATATTAAAAATACAACTTATGTTTGTTTATTTTTCGATATAAATAGAGTTCCGCCCTTT
>NC_088927.1:62100000-62192500 GCF_038396675.1 Hydra vulgaris | reverse complement strand
AATAGACTCAGCCGACTACGTTTCTGTAGCTTCTTTAAGGGGTGCCAAAATTTCTACTGCTCCCTCGATCGATTACCACTGTGATGCACTAATGGTCTTTGAAGAAAAAATATCTTCATTTGCACATAAGCTAATAATTGCACTCTTTAGATGTAGGACAGAAGCCATGCAATCCAGTTCACTATTCCATCTTGTGTCAACAGATTGGCGTAACTGTCTAAATTGATTCTTTGAGCGTCTGATTCTGATTCAAGCAACTCAGCTGCAACTGTTGACTAAAGCAAAATCTTTGCATGTTTGGTTAAGGCGTTTTGACAATTTGACTGCAAGTTTCATGTTTCTTTCCTGGTCGTTAACGCAGTACATTGGCAAATCAGCAGGCAAATTTAGTTCTTCTAAGAAAGAATCTTTCCTTCAATTAAGATACCTGTGTGTCTACCTGGGAACTGTTGGAGATGGGGTGTCCAGTGATGTAGTCTCCAATTTTCGTCAATAGGATAAAAATTCCAAGAGATGTAGCTGTCCTGAGCTCTAGAAGTCCAAAGGTCAGAAGTAAATGCAGCACTTTTTAGATTTGGCGTAATCTCCTTAATTATGCTCTTCATTCCAGCTTGAACTTCTCTTGACCGAGTTGAAAGATTTCTTGAATATTTTGTTCTGTGATGAAGGCTCAGTTTAGGGTTTGCAATGTCAAATAATTTCTTGAAACCTCTTCCTTCGACTGCTGAAAAGGATGCTAGATCAGTGCAAAAGTAATCCAGCATTGCAGAGTCAAACTGTTTTTGAATGGATTTTTCTTTGTCGTATTTGGACTTTGTTTCAAGCATTTCGACCATGGTTCGTTGTTTCTTCTTAGGAGGAGGAAGAAAAGAGTCGTCAGTTTTTTCAGAATACTCTACGTTGAGTATTCATTACGTTATCTTGGCTGTGTTTTTTTTTGAGGTGACGATGAAGTCCGCTTGTGTTTCCATCGTTTGTTTTCAAAGACTTTTTGCACGCCTTGCATTTAGCATCGTCACTTGTTTTTTGAAAATATCTCCAGATTTTTCTTGGTGACATTTTTGATCGTTGAAATGAGGCAAGAATATTTCTATTTCATATGAACAATATGTGTCAAGTTGAATTCCACTGGTAAACTAATGAAATTAAGTCGAAAGTGCACTATTTTATACAAAAAGTTTTTGTATTTAAAATCTAATTAAAAATATTCAAAATCTAATTAAAATTTTTTAATTAGATTTTTTTAAAAAAATTTAATCAAAAATTTAATTAAAAATCTAATTAAAATCACGGAGTCAAAATAATAATTAATTAAAAAAACAAATTATTAAGCATTTTGTAAATTATAATAATTTTTAATTTGGAAAATAATATAATATTTAAGTCTCGTTCTACTTCTCGCGAGAATTTTCTATTTCTCGTTTCTCAAGAGAAGTCCAATTTCTCATGAGAAACGAGAACGAGACGAGATCTCGGTCATGGTTAGTTTTTGTCTGTCCTATTTTACATTGCATGTACATTTGTTTTTATGATGCCTAATTGCAGATTGATCCCATTTTTCATCTAATATATTCTTTTAGTGTCGTTTTATTCTTGTCGCAATTTTCATTTTTGTTTTTTCATTGGTTTTTGGTTTACACTCGCATTCTATTAAATGCTGTGCCACGGTACTCTATGATAAGACTTTTTGGTGCACAGAAATAACTGAAATAATAAAAATAACAAAAATTTATTTTCAAATATTTCAGAGCAAATAATTAAAGCTCTTTGGGTAAATCTCTTAAATATGACCTAAGATTTTTGGATTCTATTTTGAGTTGTGTTTGACTTAATAAACTTTTTAATTTGAATATCTAAGAAATTTAATCTTTTGTTTTCATCATCCAATTCGATTGTGTATTTAATGGCATGATGTTGGCTGTTTAATAACTGTTAAAAGCAGAAGGCATTGTCTTCGTGCGTGATTGTCCCCAGCTGGCATTTCTGAATGGTCCTAAAAGACGTCTTTTAAACATTCAAAAAAAGTTTGAAAACCAAGTTTAGGACCAAATTCCGCCTGAGTTGCCTCAAATATGATAAAAAAAAATATTAAACGTACCTCAAATATAATTTTAATTCTAGCGGTGGATTGAAATAAAGCGCTAAGTAAAATGCATTTTTTTTTAAAAATTGTAGGAAACCTTTTATGAGTATTACCATGAAAGAAATTTCTCTTTGGGCTAAATTTACTGCTCGTAAACTTCTTCATATTTTTTAAAGATCGAATCCAACGTTCCCTTTAAGTAACAGATATTGCTTATCAGAGAATAAAGCGCCTAATCTGCGTTGAATCGCTCAATTTGCAAGAAACCAAAATGCTGCTAACACGTGCTGAAAGGAATATAAAAAAAAGTTATTTTAGTTCTAAATCTACAGCGTTTTTGCTCATCGCAGCCTGATGGTGATAAGCCCTCATCAGTATTCACAATCTTTAAAGATGATGAGGCAATCTGAACGTGATGACTGAAAGAAATCTGAACCTGATGACTACAAATAAAACACAGACCGTCGACTTCATTCTCTTTGCAAATGCAAAAGAAACAAAATACCGCCATGATAAGCCAAAGATTTAGGGTATTGCGTCAAGCCACGACTGTCATAGCTTCTAGCCATTAGCACAAAGTAGGCTTAGTCACTGACTCAGATACACCTTAACTGACTGATAAAAAAAATTGCTAAAGAGAGGTATCGAACCATGTAAGAGCCTAAAAGTAAGAGTTTGAACATTAATAATTATTATTTATCTGGTCTTTAATTCAACTGTCGGTGTGAGAAAATATAGTCAACAGAAAAGGAGGACGATAAATACTTTCAAATAACAGTTGTAGAGAAAAACTATTGTTTGGTAAAAGAACCAGGTTTTATCTACGATGGTCATATTTCACCAGCTTCAGAAGCAAGTCTAGCTATTGCTAAAAGTATTTACGACTATATTACGTCAGAAAGTCCCTGAGATTAAAATCATGTTCTTGTTCTAGGGTGTGATTAATTTGTCATAAGTACTGGAGTTTTCAATGGTATTGCGTACTGCGTTGTCTTGCACGGAAGATTGGGAGAGCAGTTCAAGGGGCAATTTTTCAACAACATTTCAACGAATTACCACTTATCTACTTGATTAAGTCTCTCAATGGTCCCAACTCCGAATCTACTTCCTACACTAGTTGCATTAAAAAATATTTGAGGGCATGTGAGCTGCTACCAAAGGTAACATTTGAGCTAGTTAGCTGCTCCTTGTCATCAGTTAATATATTGAATTTGACTCAAATTGGATAATCAGCTAATGGAAAAACGCAATTAACTGGGTCAAATATTGCCACTGGAAGCAACTCACAGCCCTTCAAAGACATTCCAATGAAACCAGTGTAAGAATTAATTAAATCAATACTCAAATTATGAATATAAAACTCTATCCCGCTGGTTGGCAACAGCCAACAAGATATTAAGACTGTATGTATATATTGGCTGTAATATATCTATTTGCCTGTTCGTCATCAAGTTAAGCTTACGTTTTTCATAATTTACTTTACTGTTTTTTCGCTGTTAGCGTCTTTCGATATCTATTTTTATAAAAACGTTTTCCTTTGAGTCTCGGTACGTCTACGTTTTTCCATGTTTTTGCGTAAACGCGTTGGATGCTAAACTTTTGCTGTAAAGCTGTGGCAAGCGATTGGCTGATTGCAACTAATTTTTAATTTATTTTTTTGGGTATATGTTCAGAAGACGGTAGCTGATATGGGGTAGTTATTGGTGTTGCTGATGTATAAATTCTGGTAGTTGAGGTGTCAAAGACTCAGATTGAGATAATGACGTTTCAAACGTATTAGCAGTTTGTTTTTTTGAATGATTAATTTTATTGATGTCAAGTGGAAACAAAACAGTATTTTGAAAACCAGTGGTTGTTTGCGTGCGTTTAAATGCTTCATTTTAAGTTCACTGATTGCTAATTTTATTTTCAAGACAATAAAAAGTTATAACTTGCAAAAATGTTTATCACAAAAAGCTATCTGTTTTATTAAAATATTGTATCATCTAATTTGGAAAAAATTTTACTTCATTATGATTAAAAATTATTTGTAAAATTTTTATTAAATACTTAAGTGTAAAAGAATTACATTATCATAACTCATTAAGTCTTCTATTTCATTTTTACCATGTTTTAAATTATACTTCAAAGTGAAATAATTTTTTTTTGTAGTTATTTAGGAGCTCCCAGAAGTCCTTACAGTCATATCACAGAACACTGCGGGAGAGATTTTATAGAGAAGTTCACGCCACTTTCCGTAGCAATGTTACTTGTTGAACTAGACCTGGGGTCGAAACTCGGACCTCTTGGTTCTGAGCCAGAAATCTAACCACTACGCCACAGTTGGTCATAAATTAATTTTTATGAAACCAGTAGGAAAGAATAGGGTATATGCAGCACAATTTAAAAAAATCTCCAAGAAGATCTCTTAAAAGCAAACGCAAAAAGCTTTTTTTTTGTCTTCTAGTTGTTTGGAGTGCCATACATAAGTATTAAATGGTACCCCAAACAGTTAGCTACGCAGTTAACTCAGTCTTGCTAATTTATCTAAAAACGTAAAAACGTAACAAAGAGCTTCTTTTGTAAGACACAATTTATGCGCAACACGGTACGGTTAATACTTTCATATTTTACAGCAGTTGATGGAATCAGCCTCTTTGAGAGCTGCAACAGATTTCGGAAAATCATAATACTAGCCAGCATTTTGTTTCCTTGATACTTATCATGTTAAGCAGTAAATATTGCAATATTCAGTATTTAATATAATGTAAATATATAAAAAAATATAACATAACTATTTAAAAAAATGCTGGTTTTATTTGGCAATAAAACACTCCAGAAACTGCACTTTTTTAAATCTTTAAATAATGAATTTTCAAAAGATAATCTTTAAATAAGGTTTAGGTACCAGATGAGATTTCCTAATTAAAACCATTAGCAGATTCAGTTGGTTCCCCTTGACAGAACCACAATGGTACCCATGTCAGAAATCCAGATGGGTTCCATTATTTTCTCACGTATGGTCTCAGCTGGGACCTAGTTGTACTGGTTAACTGGGTTCTTTGTGGATATAACTATAGAGTAGGCGGAGAACTGAAAAAAACGACATGCAGATTGTAGATTAAATCAAGCCTATTTATATATTAATAAAAAAATAGCAATAACCTTTACTTAAATGCGGAGACTTATTTAAATATAAAATGGATAATATTGGTTCAACAGATGATTTGAATATTAACGAAAACTGTTTTTTTGATACTCAAATTATAAACAATAATTGTTCAGAGTATCTAAAAATGGTTTGAGTAAATTTTATGAAATGTGAAAGTAATTTATTTGAAATGTTGGCTGATTTATATTTTGAGTAAGAAAACAGTTCTCGTTTTTTTACTCAAAGCATTATTCATCCGACACTTCAAATAAATAACGAATAGAAAACAAAATATTAGATAAACTCTAGCTAAGGATTCCATGAAAATGGAATCTTCAGTTCAAGTTTTTCATCTAGAGCACAGCCCATCATTGGAAGCTATAATGTATGCACATAATGTCAATGAATTTGAATATAACGTGAAATGAATGAGAATTGTCACAACATTCAATCGTAAAAGATAGAGTACAATAACTTATCAAAAAATAAGAAAAGTCTAAAAATAATTTACAAATGCATAAGCAATAGAACAAGTTTAAAATAAGTATCAAAGTGATCAAAAAAAATATGGACAGGACTGGCATCACAGATAGATTTCAAATGGTAAACGAGCTTAATGATTGTTTCAACTCAGTAGTTGCGAAAGAAAGTACATCAACAACGCCAAAATGTTAATATAACACTTTGCCCAGTTTCTAGTTTTGACAATCTAACTGGGGAAAAACTTAGCAAAACAAAATGTAATAAATCAGCGGCAATTGACAACATGCATCCAAGATCTTAAAAGAATGCATTAAAAGTTTAGCAGCACCACTATCGGTTAAGTTCAACTGCTCATTCAAAACTGGAGAATTACCTTAGTATTGATAAAGAGAAAATGTGATTCCACTGTTAAAAAAATATCCAAACAATTATGGATCGGTTTTGATTATTACCGTGTAACGTCATGGAGAGCTTTATACGTCTAGTATAATAGTCATTAGATTTTATTAAGCTATAAAAGAAAACAACTTAGCTGACACTGCATTTTTCGATTTCGCGAAAGCGCTTGTTAATGTTCATAATAAAAGTTTATTCATCAAAGAGACATATTGTGTGCAACATAGATTACTAAACTGCTTTTTAAACATTTTTAAATAGGGTAAAATATATCGAAAGGGAAGAAACTAACTAGTAGGGTGTCTCAATATGTGCCATTATTTTTTGTGTTATTTATAGATACGTAACTATGTAATGTAACGTTACGTGCAAAAATGTTATTTTTACGTAACCGAGACGTAACGTATAACGTATTAATACGTAACATTTGATCTAATTAGACGTGGTCATAGTCACCTGCGGCGACTTTCAAATATTGCGACACTTTGAATTACTATCTTGTATGCGTATGTTTATATAGGATGATGATCTCTTTAGCATATATGCTCAATTTATTATTTGCTTACATTATTGTCACAGCTTACACTCTTATAGCCTAAACAATATAAACTAAAAGAATAAACCTTCGCCTCGAGTGTAAGGAATAAACAAATACTATTAAAACAATAGCAATCACTCAAAAACTTAAAACATTAACTATCAGTACTAATCCAAATCCTTATATATATATATATTTTTTTTTTAATTACAAAATAATAAATATTTACAATTTTTTTAAAAATTACATTAACTCAGGTTTTATATCGTTTTACAATAGCTTTTACAAATGTTCATATATATATACTTTTTCTATTTTTTAATTATTTTATTATATATATATATATTTTTTTTTGTGTTTTTGATTTTATGTTTTTTTGTGTTTTTTGATTCTATATTATTTTTTTTTTTTTTTGTTTTTTATTTTCCAGCCGTGGTGCGGATAAAAATCGAGAGTTTAGATAAAATTATGAGAGGAGAATATTCAACATAGGTTAAAGAAGGTTTTTTAAATAAAAAAATTAAATTTTTAGATAAAAATTTTTTTTTTATCAAAACACATAAAGAATTACAGGACTTTTACACAAACTTTATGTTACGAACACTAAGGATAAACACTTATATGTTAAAATAATATTTCATTATATAAGGGCTGGCAGTGATTTTCTAATCATATTTAACAATAACTTTGTTGTATATTATAAAAAAATTCCAGAGAAAAGGAAATCTTTACTAAACATACAAAGAGCTGTTGATTTATTTTAGCTCATACGTTTAGTTTCAGAGTTCCATTCTCTACTTGACATAAAACGTTTTTAATACAAAAATATTTACAGAAAATGTCCGCAGTGTTTCTACGGACATGATAGTTATATTTTAAAGTAATAATATTCCTGATGTTCCTGATTATTACCCTGATCACTGCCATTGGGTCAATTTTTGTGTTACTATACATGGGGTGGCATCTACTGTTCCATATTGCACTCATGATGGTTTGAGTGAGTGTCAACAGCAGCTTCGAAGTAGGGTTTTTCGCCAATAAATTCGCTGTTTCAATCGAGAAAATTGAATTTATCGGAGCGAAATTGTTTTGGGGTGTCAAGGAGTTATATACATGTTTAAAATACTCCTAAATTTCAACAGAAGGAGGACAGTAGGCAAAGACATGGATGCTGTCCTCGATTTTACAACAAGTTTTGCATTTGTTATTTTTGACGATCTGTTGCCTTGTGCTTTTGGCTAGCAAGGCCGCATAAGGTAAACTGTTGTGTAAAAAACGAAAGAGGACGTTTTGAGTGGGTCCACGGCATTGTTGTTTTTGTTGAACTGTTCCAGAAAAGTTCTGCTGGCACGACTGTCTTTTTGTTTTTTGCCACTTCTAGGTAAAAGTTTTTTGTTGTTTTAGGGGGACGTTAAAGAGGGAACCATTTTTGCCTAATGTTTTTATTGTTGTGTAGTACTGAGACGTTTTGCTGTCCCAGTGTTTTGGAAAATTGTTCTGCTTTAAAAAGTTTCAGCTTTGGTTTTGGTTCGTAAATTTTATAAGTGAACTCGCCAACCAATACTTTGAAAAGTAGTAATAATCGTGAGCTTTTTCCTCTTTGCATCCTTTCAGTTGAAAGAGTGTTTTGAGGCGAAGTGCAAGACTTTGCTCCTTCGGTGATAAAATTCCGAGACCCCCGCTTTTGACGGGTAAAAAGAGGGTCTCTCTCTTGACCGGATTGAAATTGGTCTTTTGCCACAGATTTTCGAAAATGGCTCTGTGCAGACGTTCCATTACCCATTCGGGAACGGGCAGAAGGTTTGCCAGAAACCACACTTATGACATTGCTAACGTATCTATCAACATAGTCTTTCCCTAAGTGACAAAGTACGTAGTCCCAGAAACTTGAGTTTTTTCTCTATTTTCTTTAGAGTTACTAGCCAGTTGAAATTGGTAGTATCGCTCAGTCTGGTGTAAAAAGGAACACCTAATATTTTGAAACCGGTGTTGTTGTTCCACTCTATGCCGTCCAATTCTAGGTACATTTTAGGATCAAAACCCCCAAGAACTAGACCCTTGGTTTTTGAGGCATTGATCACTGAACCACTTGCTTTTTCAAACAGTTTTACTTTTTCGAAAAAAAAAGCAAACTGATTTTACGTCCCTAGCAAAAAAGTTCGAATCGCCTACATACAGCTGTAATTTTAGGGGTTTCGGTGTACCAGGTAAGGAGAAACCCTCTATTCTGCTGTCTGCTCTGACCACCAAAGCCAGGACCTCGCCGACATAAAACGTACAGTAAGAGAGAGAGGGGGTCACCCAGTCTAACTTCTCTTTCCGTGGGAAAGGAGGCTGACAGGAAGCCGCAATTCAGAACAGATCCCGAACCTTCTAAATATAAGGTGTTAATAAAAGATACAAAAGTTTCTGCAAGATTGAATTTTTGGAGAATCTGAAGCAGAAACGCACGATCGACTTTATCAAACGTCTTTTCTTGATCTATTGACAAAACAAAACTCGGTAGATTTTTAAATTCCGCGTAATCTATAAGATCACGGACTAAATGTAAATTTGAGAATATTGTTCTACTTGGGATTCCGCAAGTTTGATTTGGTTTTATAATTTTCCCCGTTACTTTTGCAAGTCTTAGGGCCAGCGCTTTTGTGATTATTTTGTAATCAGCGCCGATTAAGGATATGGGCCTCCAGTTTTTGCATTCGGTAAGATCTCCTTGTTTGGGAATCAGATATTTAATTGATTTTTTCATAGAGTGGCTGGTATTTTTTTGCTACGAAAAGAATTTCGTAGGGAAGTTCTTCAAAATCTTTTTCGTGTGCCAAAAAGTTTTATAAAATTCAGCTGGAAGTCCGTCATAGCCCCAGATTTTCCGTTTTCAAATTTAAAAAGGCCTTCTTTTACTTCCGCGCCGGTTAGGCGGGTATTTAAAAATTGATTTTCATCATCACTTAAACGTTTAGTGATGTGTGACAAGACAATTTTGGCTGTCTTTGCATAAATTAGTTTTGGTGTAAATGTTTTTATAATACGAAACTAGGGAGTTTAGTATTTCACCAGGCTTACTCGTCAATGTGCCGTCATTCTTGCAAATTTCCGTAATTGACTTGTTCCACTGTTGAACTTTTTCCAAATTATACAAAATTTGAAGGTTTTTCTCGTTCTTCGATTAAATTTTGTTTTGTGCGAGTAAACGCTCCAGGAAACTGGAGCAAGAAAAGGGCATCGCGTTTTTCTTTGATGCTATCTAAATTCGGGTTAGCGTTTTGTCGCTCCCGTTGGATTTCGTTTTCAATCCTTTTGGTGTTTTTTTTGTTTTTTGCATTTTCCTGTATCAATATGTGTTGTAATTCAGCCCTAGCAAAAAGTTTGCAGTCGTCCCACCATTTTAAAATAGACGTATGGGACCGTTTTTTAGTTTGCCAATCACGAATTAAGAGTTTAATTTTCTGCTTATGCACCTCTATTTCCAAATGGGAGCAATTTAATTTCCAGTATCCTGGTCCTCTCCTGGTTTTACTAAAATTGACAGTTGTTGACATGAACTCATGGTCGGAAAAAGGGTTGGTGAGAATTTTGGTATATGTTGTTTTTTTGGCGACTTTTTCAGGGCAGTAGGCTCTGTCGACTGTACATTTAACCGTGTGATTGCGCCATTTGAATTCTCTTTTGTTTCGAAACTTATAACGATAATCATTTTACAAGGTTATACCTACCTTGGATGACCCCGAGTTCTGCAATGCTGTAGGTGTGATATTTAGCATTGTTTGAGCCTTCTGTGTCAAGAGGTAGGCTTTCAACCATGTTGAAATCCCCGGCCATCAGGACGGGTAGTCCTGTGTCCTGCAAGAAATCTCCAAGGTCGCCAAAAAAGAGGGGCCTTTCTCTCGGCACATTAGGCGCGTAAATATTCAGCACCTGCATTTCGTGTTCGTCAAATTTTATCATGACGTTTAATATTCTTCCGCTATTGTCCCTTTTTAGTTCGTTCAAAGAAACATTGGATTTTGAGAGAACTGCCACCCCACAACAGTTATGACTCGGACCAGAGTTCCAGATAGACTCGCCAGTCCATTCGTCACTCCACTTTCAGGGTTACTACTATTAAAACTGAGGCTTAAAATATGGACTTTAAGGAGAACTAAGGATATATTTTCCCAATTTATAAGGAGATTTGGTCGCGAACACCAACTTTTTCAAGCGAAAAATAAGGAGAATTAAGGAGAAAATGATTACTTTAAAAACAGAATCGTTCTTTTTTCAATAAATATTAAATATAAATAGATAAACTACTATAAATATATTATACTATACATATATCTAATAAATATAATATACTATATATATATATATATATATATATATATATATATATATATATATATATATATATATATATATATATATATATATATATATATATATATATATATATATATATATATATATATATATATAACATTATTAAAAAAAGTTCATTTTTCTTTTTAACAATTTTCTTTTTTTCAACATAAAGCTTTTCAAGAGACTCTAGTTTTTCAAAGGCAGCTCTTTTTAATGCATTAGATTTTGATATGTCAGCTTTAATGTCATCTAATTACAAAGAAAATCATCAAATAATGATATTTCATTTAGTATTATATAAACTAAAAATTAGTAAAAGAAAAACAGGGATAGCCTAATTTCAATTTTCAAAAGTTGACCTAAAATATATCTAACTCCACTAGATTAAAAAATATTATACTTAAGTCTTTGATTTCCATGAACATGGAAATCAAAGACTTAAGTATAATATTTAGCATAATAGACTTTTTAAAAATCCAAAAAATGATTTTTAAACCAAAAAATTAAAAATAATTAAACATGTTCATTAAAAAAAAGATTAGCTAAAAGTTAAGGATATATTTCTAATAATATATAAGAACAATTAAAAAAAAATACAGCAAAAAAAACTATTTTATTATTTGGCAGAACCACATTTTTCTTGTAATCATTGGTTTACTTTCTTTGGCATTGAATTTACAAGACTTGATATATTGTTGATATCTGATATCGTTGTTTTCTCCTTTAAATATATCGATAGAAGGAAGCAGACATTATCAATATTCTAAAATTTCAATATATCTATCAAAATTAATTCGACCTTCAAATAATCAATAGCATACAACTCCTGTATTGTTCATGCAGGCCCAAATGCCTACATGTGCTCCTACTTTGCTAGGTTCACTTTAATGTAAAATAGAATATGCAATATTTAACTTTTTTTTTTTCACAATGAGATGGTCCTTGGTTTCAAAGAAAAATAGATTTGTAACGTGTTTTTTCATAGTTTGTCAACCGTGATTTAGGAGTTTCATGCTGTATTTTTTTATAGCTCATTTTGTAACTTTTTTATTATTTGATTTATTTATGTTTTTATTAGTAACATTTCAAACAACAAAAACAAAAATTTAGAGTTAGTAAATGCTGATGAAAATAAAAGCAGAACTATAAAAGAAAATCATCAAATAAAGCACCAATCCTCAACTTTTAACCAACATTAAAAAAATGAAAATCATAGATGTTTTAAAATTATATTTAATTAGTAATATAAAGTAATATTTAAGGAAACAACATGTCAATTAAATAGTATAGACTTTACTTATTAATTAGCACTAATAAAATATTGAAAAAATTAAACAGTTTTCAAAATAATTTCAATCAAACAGGTGCTTTAAAAAATAAGAAAAAGTGGGCTCTCTCTCTCTCTCTCTCTCTCTCTATATATATATATATATATATTATATATATATATATATATATATATATATATATATATATATATTAGGGTGCATCACAAAACAACAATTTAAAAAAATTAATTTTGTCTGACACGTAATTCTGTTCTATATATTAAAAACAATGACTTTCAAAAATTTTAGAATAAAAAATATCTTTAGAGGTTCCCCAACACACCGGTCCCTAATATTTAAAAAATATATAGTTTTTCAAAAGTAGGTCATGTTGGGTCTAAAATTAGGCGAAATTTTAAAAATATTTTAAAAATAATCATCATTTAAAAAAAAAAAAACATTTAATATTTCACTGCTATAAAAACTACAAAGAATGCACCTTTTTTTATTTTTCCTATTTATTGCAGTAAAATCTAATGTGAATTATTTTTAATAAAATGATGATTATTTTTGAAATTTGTATAAAATTTTGCTTAATTTGTGACCCAACATGACCTATTTTTGAAAAACTATTTTTTTGAAATCATTAGGGACCGTTCAAATATTTAAGGGTGTTGGGGGACCTTTAAAAAAGTTAAAAGTCTGTGTTTTTTTAATATATAGAACACAATTAGGTGTCAGACAAAATCAATTTTTTTAAATTGTTGTTTTGTGATGCACCCTAATGTGTGTATGTATATATATATATATATATATATATATATATATATATATATATATATATATATATATATATATATATATTTATATATGTATGTATATACATATATACACACACATATATATATATATATACTTTTTTAAGTAATTCACCTCCCCAAAGCCAAGAAGGTTATTACATATGAGAAGGCTACTTGTGGTTATAACCATCTCCCAACTCTATAACTCCGAAACATGAACCTTGACGAACAAGGCTGCTGCACGGAGAAACAAGTTGATGTATATATATATATGTATATATATATATATATATATATATATATATATATATATATATATATATATATATATATATATGTATATATATATATATGTATATATATATATATATATATATATATATATATATATATGTATATATATATATATGTATATATATATATATATATATATATATATATATATATATATATATATATATATATATATATATATATATATATATATATACATATCAGGGGCGGATGCAGGATTTTTTGTGGGTGTTGCCTGTTTTTTTTCGAATTGCCAAAATATAGTCGGCGATATTTTTTTGTAAACCCCTCCCCCGGGCTTGTAAGGGGGGGGGGGGGGTAAGGTTGCAAAAAAATAACCCCGAAAATAATACGTAAAAAAAGCGGAAACAGTACTTTATTATTAATTAATTGGCATTGTTATAAATTACCAATATAAAACAAAACTAATAAAAATATTGCCTTGGCTATTCTGTTCATAAATTAGACATTTTTTACTTGTCTAACCTATTTAACGAAGTGCACCAACGAGAAGGTAAGCCATAGGACTTTGCACTCCATCTGTAAACTGTCATGTGGCCTAAGGTTAGCCCTCCATTTCTGGATTCTTTCCTTTTCTTGATAGGCAGTTAGTGTTAAGTATTTGTATTGTTGCCTTAGGTTAGCCCTCCATTTCTGGATTCTTACCTTTTCTTGATAGGCAGTTAATGTAAAGTATTAATATAGTTGCCTTAGGTTAGCCATCCATTTCTGGATTCTTTCCTTTTCTTGATAGGCAGTTTATGTAAAGTATTAATATTGTTGCCTTAGGTTAGTCCTCCATTTCTGGATTCTTTCCTTTTCTTGATAGGCAATTAGGCCAAATTTTTTTAATAGGGTTTTAATTTTAATTTTTTATGTTGCTTTTCTAACTTTCACTAAATATAAGGTAAACTTAAATATAAAATAAAATACACGAATATAGTCAATAAACAAAAAAGAAATTAATAAATTAATATTAGGTAAAAACCAACTCAAAACGTCGTTCCCCTAAAACAGAAAAAATATTTAAAACTCTTTCTACATCAGGAATTATTTCTTGATGAATAGACATCAGAGCTAAAGAATTAAATCTTGACTCTGTCATGCGGCTTCGCATATAAGTTTTCAGTCTGCGTATAACAGAAATGCTCCTCTCGCATTCACATGTAGTAATTGGAATTGTTCCCATTATTAAAAAACCTTCCCTAATGTTTGGGAAACCCCTCATATCAATAGACTTTAAAGTCTCTGAAATAGTGGATGGGATCACAGATTGATTGTTCCAAAATGTTTCCCACAAATCTAATTCAGCATGAATTGATGTAGGATGAGGCATATCCGATATATAAAAATGCAAAAATTCCATAAAATCTGATTTCCAAAAACATTTTTCTTTATTTTTTTTTACAACAGTTGCAGGAATACCAGATAAACCTTTGTAAACAATCATCTCACCTTCATCAAATCTATCTTCTAATTCATTAATTAAATGATCTAGAAGAGGAGATGTGATGGAATATTTGAAATAATCTGAAACTGTGTCAGAGGGATAATTATCTCTATAAACTTGTCTGCCACAGAGCCTTGGTTTAACTTCTGAAACATCAAGAGTATTAGCTAGGTCAAGAGCAATTAAGTACCATTCGTTATGATAGGCATCAATATTTTTTTTTAAATCTAAAATTTGAGTTTTTAAACAATTTATTTCATTACACTGTTGTGATATATCAAATGCTTTAGTTTGGAGAACAACAGTGATGGCGTAGAAATAGTCCATTATTTGTTTTGTTAAAACTAAGCTCACAATAAAAGAAAAATTTGTCATAAGATTTAAAAAACATGAAGCTTTTGAAGAAGTATCAATATTATAACTTTTACCTTCATTGTATGCCATTTCTTCCATTGAATGAAAAACGGATATGTAGTTATCAAAAAAAACATCCAGACCTTTAAGTTTCTGAACCCATCTAGTTCGACATGTATCAATTAATTTTGCTTGACCAGGAAAAATGAATTTATTGAGACAGCTAGCACGTTTAGGTGATAAGTTAAAAAAATATGATATATCTTTGATTTGATCAAGAGCATTTCTAACACTCTGAACATTGCATGATTTACTAATAACTAAATTAAGTTTATGGCATGCACAGTGAACAAAAATAACCTTTGAATTGATAAGTTTAATTCTAGATGAAATACCTTTTAATTTACCAGACATTGCCCCAGCACCATCATATCCTTGACCTCTACATTTTTGGATATCAAGACCAAGATCATCAATTGCAGAAATTATGTTTTGCGAAAGACTAAGACCAGTTGTACCAGATTTACATTCAATAAACCGTAGAAAGTCTTCACAAATAACATTATCACAGTCAATGTATCTTATAACTAGAGATAGCTGTTCAACATTAGAACAATCAGAGGCTCCATCACACAAGATAGAAAAATAATCTGACTTTTTAATTTTCTTAATTAGAACTTCTTCGATTGTTTTTCCACAGCATTCAATAAGTTCGTTTTGTGCGGTTTTAGATATATAAGTTGCATTTTTAGGAGCAGAACGAATATGGTGCTCAAGAACTTTATCACCTGCTTCAATACGAAAATTTAAAAGCTCTACAAAGTTACCTATACCAATGTTGTCTTTACATGCTTCTCCAATCTGTGGATGATACTTACTGTCATCACGATGACCTCGAAAAGCAATATCGTTGCGGCCAAGAAAAATAATTGTCTTTATAATTGGAATTAATTTATTTCGATTACTTATAATAAGTTTTTTTCTTAGATTATCAATATCAACTTCAATCAGATTTTTTTTTGAATTAGATCTAGATTGCAGCATGTTCAGACAATGCATTGACATTTGATGAAGTCGACAATTATTATTGTGATCCATATAAGCACGAGTTGCATTACCCCATATTTTAAAAGGTTTTTGAATAAAGTTGATTATTGTGGTATTGTTTGGAATTCTGCTACCCAACAGTGTACATGGAAGGCAGTATGCTCCATCTTCAATCTGTGAGTAAGCTAACCAGGAATATTCAAGTAGCCATTTATGTAAAAATGATCGTTTTTTTTTTTTCACCAGAAACAGGAAAAACAAAAGACAAGTTAGGAATAAATATTTTATTAACTAGATCTAATAACATTGAATCATCTTTGCCAGCAGATAGATGTCTACCGCGCTCATAGTAAGTAGAAACATCATAAAAAGGAAGGCTTGAAGGCTGATCTGATGTACAAGGAATACAATTAACTAAAATTGGATTAGGAGTAATATTAATATTTACATCTACAATTTTAGTTTCATTATCTATGCAAAACTTTATGTGAGATTGAACTAATGATTTTTTATTAGAAAATGGATTTTTAGGAGGTTGACAAGATAAGTTAAGAACCTTAGTGGTAACAGAAGAATGCGATAGAACACTTGGCAAAACTGAACACGATCCTCTTTTTAAATCACTTTTGACAAATTTCTTTAAGCATAAAACTTCTCTTTTCACAATAGGGACAAAATGATTTGGTGACCACATATCTTTATCCTTGGAAATAGAGCGACAATCAGTGTTACACCATAAAATACTCAGAATTTCTTTATTTGTTTTATGATCACCACGTGGGTATATACTCACATTAAATAACTTTTTATATTTTTCAAGTCCAAATTCAGGATAAACAGAACGAATTTGCTTATTTAACACTGTAGATAATGCAATTAAACAAAGAATAGAAGCAAATTTATTGTTTCTGCAATTGTTATAGGCTTCTTTTTTTATAAGTTCAGAAATATTTATATCATTTAATTCTGTAAAAGAATCAGAAGACTCAAATGAAACACATGCCATGAAAACACTAGAGAGTGAAGAAAAACTTTTAGATTCCACTTGGTTTAAGATTATTGGGTATCTTGAATAAAAGGTTGCTTTCTCAAACAACTCAACAGAAGTTAATAGTCGAAGAATATCATGTGTTTTATCTGATGAATTTATTAATAAAGCAGCAGAGTTGTAAAGACAGTTACCATTTTCCATTGACCTGTAAAGTCATATCATATATAAACTAAATATAATTAAAAAAAACATATTTAACTAAAGGTTATTTGTTAAGAATTATTGTTTTATAAACAAAATAAAACATAAAAAAACGCGTTTAAACTCATACTTTAAAACAATATAGTCTTCATTTTCTTTTTGCATGGGAATAAAAGCTTCCAGTTCAGAATTTCTTAAAGAAAGAAGATCTTTGTTTACAACAGGAAACTTTGAATTTAAATCTTTGAGATTATTACGAAGCTTTGCTTTGTAAGCCGTAATATTAGGCAAATGCTTGGCTTTAATGGCATTGGATAGCAACAAATCCATAATTGCAAACAAAAATAAAATTTGTATTAAAAATTACTTTAAACTAATTTTTGATAAAACTTCAATTTATTCGAATACTTATAGCTTTATTTTAAAGCTTTAATTATTCGAATAAAGTTTATACGAATAATTAAGGCGTTATTGGAATAATTAAGGATTCATTTCTACATATAAACGGAACCGAGAGAACCCTTTTGATCAAACGTTCCTGCAACTTTTTTTTGTTGTCTACCGGAAATTCGGGTTAAATGAATCCTGAAACAATAGGGATTTTTTTGGCCTTAATTACGGCAACCAAAATAAATACATTGCAATAACGATTGATTAAAAGGGTTCTTTCGGTTCCGTTTACTTTAAAAAAAGAATCCTGATTAATAGCGGCGTTTTGAAACATCACGGAGGAGAGAGAGAGTCTTTGAAACATTGTTAAAGCCGTGTATGTTTTTCTATAAAGGCAATACTTATTTTTTTAAAGAACTCATATATACATATTAGTATACTATAAATTTAAGTTTAGTATTTTTTATATTATGAATCGGAATTTTTTATAACTTCTTATAATATTATGGGTGAATCCTGGGCAACACAGGATACCCCTAGATCCGCCCCTGTCATATTTATATAGGTGTAGGATTTCAAATCATCAAAGAAGTAATTATTTGCTTCTCTATTGATAAGTATAATCTATATACTTTAATAAAATTTCCAAGAAGATAATGATAGAAAATAACGAGAAATTAAGGAGAGCAGTTAAATTTGAACTTTTTTCAAGGTTATTTAAGGACTTTTAAGGACTTTTTTTTTTAAGGATATTTAAGGTGGTAGTATACCATTAAAAAAAATCTTGCATTTCAACATTTTTTTAAATTTTTAATACGGCATAACATATATTATATGATTAAAATAAAAGTAAAAATTTTAAAATTTAAAAAAATTAATTATGCGCATAATTATTGAAAGACAAAAGCCTAAAAATGAATAACTGGCGACAGGGTTTTTTCAGTAACCGTAAATAAATTTGAACTGAAATTTTGGCTTGTGATCCTTTACTTATGCAATTACAACATACACTAAAAGTTTTGAATTTTGACCAAAAAAAGTCAAAATATATGCATTTTAGTCATATTTGGAAGTTTTGGTGTTATTTTAAAACACAAAATCACTCACAAAAGTAGAACACAATTAGCTGTAAACATAATTCTAGTTGAGGTTGCAAATACATGTGTTACAAACAAGTGTACCAAATTTCAGATCAAATCGATTATCGGTTTGAAAAATATCTCCGTCGCCAGGCTATAAAACATGATTTTGAGAAAAACTCAATTTAAAAATAAAAACAAAAAAAAAATTGTTCAAAACTCCCCACTTCCATAAACTGCACCTTCTAATGTTTCGTTTTGATCACAAAAACCTTTTTGTATAGCTCTTAGTTTCTTGCGTCTTAATTTCACTATACTTGTGCATTGCTTTTCTGCTTTAGAAATGCGCTTTGAGTCATTTATAAGACAAAAGTTATGTAGATTGCAACCTACTGTTATTTCAAGCTTATCAAATAATGTCTCTAAAAATTGTAGTCCATTATTAAAGTCTAGGACAGCTGATGCTACTCCAACACATAAGGCAGTTCTTTCAACAAATATATCTTTGGGACACCCCTTCCAAATCAATTGATTCAAGGATTCATTAGGATTTTGTGTTTTACCGTGCAAATACTTTTCTAAAAGAATATCACTTCCAAGATCTATAAATATTGGTTTTATAAAATCTCGAACAGCAGCAGGAATACAAATATTTTCTTTGTATGTTTTTTTTCCAGTTACTTTATCAGCCTGGAATTTGCACCAAGAATCCTTAGTGCGCAAACAAAATTGATGGTGTGTTTCATTGTCATAACTTTCAGAACAGTGAAAAAGAACAGCTGCTACACTTTTTTTCATTGCATATAAACTACCAATGTTCTGTCTGATTGCTTTACCATAGTAATTTTGCAATGTGTTAATAACATTTTCTGTCAAACGACCTGCTCCTCCTAGTTTTTTACCATCACTTAAAATTTCTTTGCTGCTTTTTTTTAAGTTTCTTAAACGCATGCCAACTCGTTTTTGAATATGCACCAATGCACTCTGTTTTTTTAATTTATACATTATATCCATAAGATTTAGCAGCAACAACACTGGTATAAGAACTACTATCTCCGTCACCAAGATATGTGGTATACCTTAAATTGTTATTCTTTTTAGAACGATGAAAAAGTTTTAAAACACCACTTGATCCCATAGCCGATGATGATCCAGTATGACTAATTTTACACTTTTGGTAATGTGATGACTGAAACTTTTCATATTCAACTGGGTACGTGTATTTTTTTAACTTCCATATTGAACATAATTTACATGTTTTTGTTTCTATTTGAAAGTCAATACATTTACCACTTTCAACTAAAATTGCAGAAACAACTCCGTTATTTGAAGTAAAACCACGCTTTTGCCATGAACCATTAAAGCTACTCATAATGTCTCTTGATGTTTTACTTGCAGGGATTAATTCATCAGCAGCATTTTTCATGTTCTGGTCAACTAAATTTTGATAAACATCTAACAGGTTATCTAAAGTTTTATTGTAGCTTTTTTTGTTCATAGGTGGCTTCATATTCATTATTCCACAATTTTTTCTAATGATGATAACTCTTTACCCATTTCACGAAAAGCCACAATGACACGTGTGTTAATATCAAATGGTTTTTGTCCACAACATTTGATTTTATTAGGTTCTTGTTGTTCAATTAAATTTTTTTTACAAAATGTAGCAGATGAAAAAAACTCAGTTTTCCAATTGCAACTGTGACATCATATTTTTAAACCAATACTTAAACCATACTTTTTTGAGGAATCAAACAATAAATAAACATTATCTTCACACAAATTTGGACATTTCAGTAGCGATATAACGTTTTCCAACAGACTAAAGTTCATTACAAAGTTAAAATCTGAACTTTATAAAACTTGAAAATCTCTATCAGCAATATTTAATTTTTTTGAAGAAGCAGAATGTGTGGCAGATTCAACAAAAGATAAAGTTTTCGTTTCTGAAGAAGGAATCTTTGTATATCTGTTTCCACGAAGTTTTGCTTTTTTATTATTATATATTCTATTTGATAATTGTTTTCCCTTTGATCCACCCATATTATTTTTGTTTTAAAAAGATAAAAGATTTACTATAGCATAAATAATAAAGTTTTGAATGCAGCTTGAACCAAGAAGCGAATTACGTCAATTAAGCCATCATACTAAACTAATTAACAAGAAGTCGTTGCAGTCTAAAACTTTGCACTTAAAAGAGTTGACAAAGTAAGCATTTTATGGCTTTTTTATGGTTTAACTTTTTTTGAAGCGCATAACAACGGAATAAACAAAGCGTTGCTAGGGGGAAAATAAAAAACATTTTATACCGATACATTATAAACAAGTTTTAACATGTGAAGCTTTTTTTATTTAATTAAATCAACCAAAAATTCGAATTCTGCGATGATTATATTCGTTAAATAATAAAAGTAAAAAAAAAATTTTTTTTACTTTTATTGGTGTACTACCACCTTAATGTTTTTAAGGAGGAGTTTAGACCGTTTGTGTTGCACGTTAAAATATTAATAGCCATGATGGAGAGGATCAGATTTCCTAAATTGAAAACTCGTGTACCTTAAACATAAATATAATAATTTTACAACTTGACATACAAAACACAAACGTATAGACCTTAACCTTATAGCACTAGTTTTCGTTTGAACTGAGGTAATAAAGAATGTTTTTTTTAGAGGTATAGAACTTTAAGTTGGCATTACTGTTCAAGATGGTGACCGATTTAACAGGTGACAAGTGATTTATTCTCAGTTTGGTTTGGCAATCCATCATGAATAGACTCAAGCCTGAACAACGCTTGCAAATAGTTCAATTTTATTTCGAAAATAATGGTTCTGTGCGGAATACGTATCGCGCTCTACGTCCATTTTATCCTCGACAAAATCATCCATCAGAGCAGTTAATTCGATTAACCATGGAACGTTTTCGCACCACGTTTACTCTTATTGATAACTCGCATCCCCAGAGACGCCGTACGGTGCGTACAGAAGAAGCTATTGCTACTGTAGAGCGTAGCATTGCGGAAGACCCGAATGAGTCTATCCGCCATCGAGCACAGGAATTGGATCTGTGTCCATCCACTATATGGAAGATTTTGCGGAATGATCTTGGTATGCGTGCTTACAAAATCCAACTCGTGCAAGAATTGAAGCCAAACGATCATCAAGCAAGGCGTAGATTCGTCGAATGGGCCCAAAACGAGATTGCCGATGTTCCTGATTTTCATAAGCGAATTTTCTATAGCGATGAAGCGCACTTCTGGTTGAATGGTTACGTCAACAAATAAAACTGCCACATTTGGAGTGAAGATAATCCTCAAGTGTATGTCAAAACACCGTTACATCCAGAAAAAATGACTGTTTGGTGCGCTTAATGGGCTGGTGGAATCATTGGTCCGTACTTCTTCAAAAATGATGATGGCCAGAACGTTACTGTCAATGGTGATAGGTATAGAGCCATGATTAAAAACTTTTTCATTCCTAAATTGAACAATCATGATGTCCAGGAGCTGTGGTTTCAACAAGACGGCGCAACATGTCACACAGCTCATCCCACAATTGATTTATTGAAAGACACGTTTGGTGACCGCCTAATTTCACGTTTTGGACCTGTGAATTGGCCTCCAAGATCTTGTGATTTTACACCGCTAGACTACTTTCTGTGGGGCTATGTAAAGTCATTGATCTATGCGGATAATCCACAAACGCTTGACCATTTGGAAGACTACATTCGCTGTGTTATTGCCGAAATACGGCCACAAATGTTGGAAAAAGTCATCGAAAATTGGACGTCCAGATTTGGACTACATCCGAGCCAGCCGTGGCGGTCATATGCCAGAAATTATATTTAAAATGTAATGCCACAAGATTATCTTTCTAATAAAAAAAAATTCTTGTCAATCGAATAATCCATTGTTGTTTTATTGCAATTTAAAGTTCTATACCTCTAAAAAAAACACCCTTTATTAACAGATGGACGCACTGGACCATAACATTTTACACAAAAGCGCGATCTACAACAATACAGATTACCACAGCCTACGCGATTATTCAAAAACGTGACATACATAATTAATGAGAAGGTACAAAATAGAACGGAAAAACTCGAAAAAAGATTTTTTGTAGACAAGAAAATAAAGTAAAAGTTTAGAACAAAAAAAATTCGAAATAAAAGTCTGATTTGAGAACAAAGCTAAAAAAAGGAAAATCAAAAGAAAAAATAAGTAAGAGTAATAATCTTACGATTTCTCTTCCGCACCAATTTAGCTATCGTATTGTTCATCTATTATAAGCGAATCAGTTTTGTCTTTAAAAGACATTCCCTCATTTTCTTCTGAAAAAAAAACTTTCTCCAAAGACATGGCTACTTTTAAATCCGTAGTGTTAATTAATTTTTGGGGGTTCCACATTCCAACTGCCCCAAACGTTTTCTCGTTGGTTGGGTGGATCGTGTCTTTTCGGTTATTAAAAAACTTTCTTTCGCGTTGATGCTTTCCTTTCCAGAATTAGTGTCAACATCAATCTCGACACTGACGTTGTTAACTTCGGTTTCTACAATTTCACTGTTGATCTGCGATGCAGTAGGTTGTGTTGAATTTCAGGGTGGAATGGTTAGGTTAGTTAATTTTGGGTTAGGTTCGGGCAGGCCAGGATGTTTATATCGTAAGTTAAAACCGTCAACGTTTTGATAACAAGGTAACAGATTTAGACTGGGGTTGTGCCAGTTCCTGATAATTATTATCACGTTACCAGTGAAAATGTCTTCTCCGTGGATCTTGCATTTTTGTAGACAAAAAAAATCAAACTCGCCTCGTCCTGTAGCTAGGTGTTTGCCAAACAGGATAATAGCGCTTTGGCAGCCATTCCGAAGGGTACCGATTGGAATGTTTGGAACCAAGACGTGAACCTTTCGTACATATTTTTGTTGAAATTTTAAAACAATGCCTTTAATTTCTATTTCTGTTTCCAGAAAAGATGTCAATGAGGAGTTGTTTATAACCGCAAACTTGAAAAGCTTGTTGAAGTAGTGCCTTGTGACTCCCCAAACATTACTAAGTAACTTTTTTTCTGCTAAGCTAGAGAGAAAATCATTAATGGAACAGTTTGAATCTCCATACCGACAAACAAGCACGTTTGAATTATCGATCTCAGGCTTCGAGTTGAAAATACCGAGATTGCTTTTCGTTTGGACAACCGTGTTTCCAGAAGAGAGAACGCCAGCATAACTTTTAGCCTTTAAGATAAAATTTCCACTCAATCGAAAATGTCGTATTAATATTATCTTTCAAAACACAATCAACGGTAAATAACCACATTCAAGACAAAATAGTTTCTGTATGTGTTTTTTTCCGCTAATCCTTATATTACTTGATTGTAACAGATACCTTATCGTAACTTACTTAACACTGAGTACAGAAGATTGTCAAAGTTGACATAAAAACACATTTTTGCTTGTGGGGTAATAAAAACAAAAGAAGTGATTAAATAAAAAAAAAATTTAATAACATTTTATTTATATAAAACGTAATAACGTAATTAGATTTACAATATTGTAATTAACATTACTAATAAGTCGTTTATGTGTATATATATATATATATATATATATATATGTATATATATATATATGTATAAATATATATATATATATATATATATATATGTATATATGTATATATATATATATACAGTACCTACTCATATTATTAGATTCAAACTCAATTTTTAGCTTTTTATCTTTTTTGTGTGTCTAAAATGCAATACAAGCAATCCCAACTTAATTTTTTTGTTATATAATCTATATATTATTACATACTAATACATAAGCATAAGCATATACTATATATTATTACATACTAATACATAAGCATAAGCATATACTATATATTATTACATACTAATACATAAGCATCTTAAGAAACTTAATACTTGGTTTTGAGTGCTTTTGACTCTATAAGAGCTTTGACACGCCTGGGCATGCTATTTATGCACTTTGAGGTCAATGCTTTAACTTTTGGATCTCAAACTCATACATCAATCAGTTGTTCTGTAAGCTTCTGCTTACTCGTTATTATTTCCGCACTGATTTTGAGTTTTACTAACTCCCACAGATTTTCAATAAGATTCATATCTGGAAAATTGCCAGGCCAATCAAGAAGGTCGATACTCTCATTAGCAAGAAATGTCTTTATGGATTTTGCAGTATGACACGGAGCACCATCTTGCATAAAAACTATTTTTTCACCATTAGGAAACCACTCTCGTATCTGTGGAATCAGGATGGTCTGTAGAACAGTCTTGTACTGATCGTGCTTCATTGTCCCTTGTACAATGTAAAGTTGACCGGTACCCCTGCTTGATATGCATGACCAAACCATTATGGATGCTGGGTGCTTTACCGTGTTTACGATACATTCTGGCTTATGTTGTTCTCGTGGTCTGCGGCGGACAAATGTGGCTTTGTCTTCTAAAGTTTGAAAGGTAGATTCATCGCTGAATACAACCTGAATATAGCAATAATTATTGATGTTTAATAATATTTAAAGTATTAGTAAAATCAATTGGGGTAAGATATTAACGCAAAAGCGTCTTTTGAAAACTTGTAATTGTAAAATACTATTTGTTCAAGTTTCAGGAGAGATTAAATGGAAAATCTACCTCATTCCAGTCATCCTGAGAGAAAAAAAAGAGTGTTTTTTAGCCCAAGCAAGACGTTTTTTAATCACCGCAGTGATAAGTTTTGGTTTCTTCAGTAGCTTTCTGCACTTGAATCCTAACTCGTAACTTCGCCTTCTTAAAGATCCAAGTGAAATGTTGATTCCTTGGTCTTTCAAAACTCTTTTCAGTTTTATTGCTGGCATCTTACGATTTTGCTCAATAACATTTTTGATCTTTCTATCATCTCTAGCACTTGTTATTCTTTTTCGGCCACAGCAGCCTGTTCGTTGTGCTTCTAATTTGACCCCCATTTTGAGTTTAGAATTTATTCTTCTACTGCAGCCTGTAAGACATTGACAATTTTGTCGATATTTCTTTGACTGTGATTTGTTTCTTGCAGAAAAACAGCTACTTTAGCTAATTTACATGAGTAAACATCACTAGCTTTACCCATTATTAATCCTAAAACCACAACAACATATAATAAGTTATTATATGACAGGGATACTTTGAAAAAACACTTAAAACCAACTGAAATTTCATTATTTGAGTTTTTAAGACAGTCTACAATAATTTAGACATATAATTTGAACATATAAAGACATATAATTAAAATATATTTAAAAAACCTGAACATTATGGTATCACCGGTAATGCTTTAAAACTACTAAAAAGATATTTAAAACATCGTTTTAAATAGCTTTTTAGTAAAAAACATCATCATCATCAACATCGTCAACATAGACAAACAATTTGTCTATGTTGACGAATCTTCTTCACAAGATCATCTAAATATAGATTATCTAAATATAACCTGTGGAGTTCCACAGGGATCTTTACTAGGGGCCTTATTATTTCTAATTTATGTTAACGATCTCCATGAAGTCTCAAAATTAACAACTATAATGTTTGCTGATGATACAAACCTATTCCTATCTAATAATAACATCAATAAACTTTTTTATGAAATGAACATTGAACTAACAAAAATATCTGACTGGTTTAAGTCAAATAAACTTTCACTCAACATTGATAAAACTACATAGATTTTCTTTCATCCACGATTTAAAAAACATTTACTTCCAAGTAATATGCCTCTTCATCTTATTGATGATATTCAAATAAAAAGAGTAATTTTCACAAATTTTCTAGGTATCATTGTAGATGAAAATCTATCATGGAAGAATCACATTGGACATTTATGCAACAAAATTGCAAAAAGCATTGGAGTTTTATATAAAGCAAGAAGCCTTTTAAACAAACATTCATTAACTCAACTATATTATTCTTTTATACACTGTCATATTAATTATGCTAATATTGCATCGGATAGTACCCATAAAAGTAAATTAAAGCGACTTTATTGTCAGCAGAAGCATATTGCACGTCTTATAAATTTCAAAAAACCTTTTACTCACTCAAGGCCACTCTTATTTAACATGAATGTTTTTAATATATATCAAGTAAATGTTTACAATTTCATTGTTTTATGTTTAAATGTAAAACCAACTCATCTCCAGCTTCCTTTTTTTATTTATATTCTTTAAAAGAAAAAAATAAATATTCTTTAAGAAAATATAATTTTATTAAACAACCAAAATTTTAAACAAACTTTGGTAATTTTGCATTTCTTTTCGTTGAGATTTTTTATGGAACCAAATAATTTTGAAAAATTTTGATTTTTCTCATGAATGGAATTATTATATGTTCAAAAGAAAACTAAAAAAAGTAATTTTCTCAATTGAAAATATATTTATATACTTTTAATTATACCCAGTTTTGTCATCACTCATTTATATTTTACTTTTATACAATATTGTTTTAAAATTTATGTGAGAAACTATATTTAAACACCATTATTTGAATTTTGTTAAAAGTTGCACTGACATAATTTGTACAGTAGTCATTTATTATTTACTTGTTTACTTTAATTTTTATTTTAACTCGTAATATTTGTAAATATTTTGTATTACGAACGGTATATACTTTTAATATTGAATTGAATTTTATAATAAAAAAAATATATAAAAAATTAAAAAAATTAAAAAAATAGAAAAATTATTTAAAAAAAAAAAAAATTGATGTATGTGAATGGATGTATCTGCAAATATTGTATGTATGATACTTTTGGAAGTTAACCATCCTTTGACAGTGGTTTAGCATTTTTGTCAGTGGAAGCGTAAACGTTAACGCACCAACATATGATAAATTCTTCTACACAATCTTTTGGACAACCTTAAAATGCATTTGGATGTACTTAGGACAATCATATTCTTATTATTTTCGTTTATTTATTAATTAATTAACAATTAAGATTAGTGTAATTATAAGATACATTTGAGTAACAAGAATCAGTGATCGTATAGATGCGAGTAAGATGCGAGACGTATTTGTTTGTTAAGGATATTAAGATATTATTGTTTTCGCTTGAGTCATGCAGTTCAGAAGAATTAGTATTTTAATTCAAGCCATAAAGACCATAACTAAAGAAAAGTTTAAAATTTGTATTTATTTATTTTTGTTTTTTCTAAAATCTAAATTAAGTTCAAAGTTCTTCAACAGCGGTTCTCGGTGACAAGACCTGTATGGTCTTCTTTGAGTATCCGCGTTCTTTATCTTTATTCTTAATTTTTTTTTTTTTAACGATTTCTTTGCCTGTAATTTTTCTTATTAATATATTTGTAAATATTAAATTAAATATTGTAATAAAGAACAAAAAAAAAAAAAAAAAAAAATATATATATATATATATATATATATATATATATATATATATATATATATATATATATATATATATAATTTGAGGTATGAAAGATAAAAACAACTGAATGTTTTTAAATTTATATTATTAAAATTTACCATACATTTTACAAAGTTAAATATACCTATATAAATATATAAGTATATATACCTCATAAATGTTTCTAATCTCAGACAGAAAATGAATGACAGGAAGTTATATTACATATAAATAATAAAAAGTAAACAGCAATAACCCCTAACTAACAAAAAAAATCCAAAAAAGTAACAAAATCTTAAATTTTTTTTTTGAGTCTAATAATTTGAGTAGATACTGTATATATATATATATATATATATATATATATATATATATATATATATATATATATATATATATATATAAATATATATATATATATATATATATATATATATACATATATATATATATATATATATATATATATATATATATATATATATATATATATATATATATATATATATATATATATATATATATATATATATATATATGGACCCGTAACGTGAAATTTTTTAGAAAAAAGGCAGATTATAATAGTAAATATAAATTCTTCTTAATTTTACATATAAAAGTTGTTTGAAATAAAGGGGGGTCGATCGCACCTAATGACTCTCCTCCCTCCTTCTCATAAATATTTTATATTTCATATAAAATTTATTGATGACGTTTAGAAAAAAGCATTTAATCCAGAAGTTTATTATAACGAAAAAAATCAATAACATAGTAATAATATAATCTGTGTACATTTTGCCTCTAATTACTGTCTTTGGTAAACGAAATATCATCGTTGCAAATATCATTAAAGGCGTTATTGTCAGAATTATCATTGCTAATAAATTCAGGTGCAATATTAGCCTTCTTTGGTGCTCGACTAGGTATGCATATTAGTCTGGCTTCTGCCTTGACTGCTGGACGTTTTTCATGCATTGGCATTCGTTTTAATTGATCTCCGAGCGCCTCTGCCCCCTTATGGGCGTTTATGCATTTTGCGATCTTAGATGCAGAGAATTCAAAATATAAAAATCTTTAAAATATAAAAATAAAATCTACATCTTTAAAAGAATAGAATCGATAAAAAAAAAAAAAACTTTTATCTAATTATATAATTATTGAAATCACATTAGCACAACACTAAAACTTTTTTTGACAAAATAAATAAATTTAGCGGCGTAACACCTCGAAAAAAGCCCCATATTGTCCCCAAATTATTTGGCGTTGAGCGCAAGGTAAACCGAAATACGTAAAAATCTAAAAAAAAAATTGCGTCATTATCACGTAAGAAAATTTTTTTTCAGAAAATATTGATATTTACCTTGCGCTCAAAGCCAAATAATTCGGAAACAATTTAGCGCATTTTCCGGGGTATTTTGCTGCTAGAGCACAAGGTAAATGTCAATATTTTTATAATTTTTTTTGTAATCGTATTTTTTTCATATTTGCTCCAAATTTGGTTTCTTGTGTATTTTCGTTTTAAAATAAAATTTTTTTCGAACACCCCTAATGTCTAGTTTAAAAGCCAAAAAACTCAAGCATAATTTTAATTATCATTGCTAATTGTATATGTATAAATGTATTTCTAATTAGGAGTCCTTCATTAAGTACCTACACTTTTATTTTAACCCTTCTTCCTCCTCCCCCGCATTTTGATATACGCTTTTCTTTAGTACCCTCTACCTCAATAAAAGAACCTACGCTTTTAACGTACCTACCTAACATTTTATGCTTTTTTTTAGTTTAGTGTCTTCTTTCTTTTATAATTGGCCCCTGCCCCCTAATTATTTTTAACATATACTCACCTATTACACCTTCTAACATCGCGTGCAATCCTGTCCGCTATCTTAATGCTATCTTTCTAAATCAACTACTTCTTTCACTCTAACATATATTCGTTCTTCCTAAAATCACTTTTTTTTTTTTTAACATTTATGCATTTATTTCATAATAAGAATTTAAATGAAGGGTAGTTTACAATAACAGGAGGGGGTTTTCCGTAATAAATTTACAAGTTTTGTCTTCAAAAAATACCGTATATAATATAGTGATGGGATATATTTACAAATGAGGGGTTTTATAACTAGATTTACATTCTGGGTAGTTTACATATGTGAGGGGATTATCTCTTGATATGTTTCTCAACTATTTCACATTATATAGTTTGTTTGTTAATGGTTCAAATTATTATAAAAGTTTTAGTAATTTTTATTATTTAAAATTAAAAACAAAAAGCATTTAATAATGCTGTCGTACCAGACTCAAATTTTGATGTAATTTTATTTCGTTTTAGACATTTTACAATGTTATCTATAAATTTAAACAAATATATATAATTACAAGCTGTCTGGGGCAAGTAGAAGTCAAAATGACTTATCATCAAGCCCCTTTGTGAAATACAAAAAAAAATACAATTAAATTTTACATCTTCAAATATTTCATAAAAGAGTGAAATTAATAAGTTTAAAAAAACTTATTAATTTCACACTTTCGGCACTTTCGTATCTACTTGCGCCCAAAACTAATCTACTTGCTTGCTTTTGTTTTGTATAAATAATTTTTAGGAAAGATAAATGATTGTTTGCCCAGGTAATATTACAATAGTTAATATGACTATGTATAAATGAAAAGTATAAATTTTTTAAACATAAATTATTTAAAAGATGTTTTGTCTTGTACATAATCCCCAGGGTCTTTGAAACTTTGTTCTCGACTAGCTTTATTTGGCTTTTCCAATTTAAATTCTCATCGAAAATTATTCCTAGTATTTTCATTGAAAAAACTCTTTTTATTTTAATATTGTTCATTGTTAGTTCAGGTAATTTGAGCGGAAGGTTCTCGGATTTAGATGACTTAGCAAACAAATGGTTTTCAGATAGTTACAGCTTTAGCTTCTTGATGGGTTATTTGCAATTTACAATTTTTTTTTTTTTTTATAATACTTGCTCGTTTATAATATACTTAACTGTAGAATGCTTTACATCAAAAAGAAGAAGAACTAAATTTAATATTAAATCGTGTTTATAAAATATTATGCTGGCTATTAAATCTTGCATTTAGAAAATAAAACCATGTCCGTCGTAACTCAGGGTCACTAGGGACATGCGCATAATCATGCTTATAACATATACATCGTGGCGATTAACCCACGATCTTACAATATATACACACAACCTTCGCTATCACTGGACAGTTAGGGCCATGCACACGTTCCGTTTTAAGGCTGGTTGAAGATCCAATTGTTATTATCTTATAGATGTTATTGTAATCAAGACCTTTAATTCGCCATACTTAAATGGTGAATGTTAAGTCTTGATTATTACTATCGCTTATCCTAAATTCACTTTACTCTTGGTCCGTAGAGCGGGTGATGACAGTCCTTTTGGAGCCGAACTTGTCTTCGTAGTCTTTGGTAATGTGGTTTTTATAAGGAAATAAGGCCTCTAAGGATAAACCACAATACCT
The DNA here is from genome assembly GCF_038396675.1 of Hydra vulgaris. Taxonomy (NCBI): domain Eukaryota; kingdom Metazoa; phylum Cnidaria; class Hydrozoa; order Anthoathecata; family Hydridae; genus Hydra; species Hydra vulgaris. The sequence goes on along the minus strand of NC_088927.1, from coordinate 62,160,755 downwards.
ATAATATAATTAGATTGGATATTTTTTAAACTTATAAATTTAATAGTTTTTGACCAAAAAAAACGTAATGTAACTATATAATCTAAATATGAGACGCAATTAAAATACGTATAGATTTTTTTGACGTTATGTTGCGTCTTTTTTTTTTTTTTTTTATGCATGTTTTATTTTACAACTACAAAGTAATTACAAGTTACCAATCACTGGTTGGCAGTAAAGATATACAAATTTAAATCATAAATATAAAGTTCAAAATATACGCGGTAAATAAAAATACAGTTGCTTACAACTCCGAGACATGAATAAAATAAATCCAATTACAACAAGATAATAACGTGTAAGTAAAAATAATACGAGAAATATATCTCTATATTACTCCAATTAAAATAAAAAATACAATAAATAAAAATAATCTGCTGATTTTTTGGAGGAGAGTTTAGATGTTTCACTATAAGTTAATTTACCACATTTCAAGATAATGTTAGTGTATAAATATGATAAAAACAAAATTTTTGTAAGATTGATAAAAAGAAATACTTATTTGTAGTCATAGGAAGCTCGCAGAAGACTTAAGTCAGTCTTGTCATCGAGTACCTATTTCTGAGACATGTAATACACATAAAAAATCAGTTGCATACGTGGTATATATATACGTGTAACATATATACCTTGTTATTAATATTATTTTTATTATCGATTTGTGTTAAAAGTTAAGTTACATTTATTTATTTATTTATTTAAATTTTAAAAAATTCCTTACAGTTGTTTAATTTAATTATTGTAGATTTTAGCTTTCTTTTCAGAGAGTGTTGGTTGTTTAAGTTTAATAGTGATTCGTTTCTGGAAACTAATTTGTTAAATAAATAGGGACCACGATATGTAACTGAGAATTTTGAGAGTCTTGTTGTTTCAAAAGGTATCTTAAAGTTGCCTGTTGCTCTTGTATTGCATTTATTTATATTGTTTTTAAAAAAGTGTGCTGTAAAATGCTCTGGAACCAGACTTAGTTTATATTTAAACATTAAAAGTAAATTTTGAAAAATATTTATTTGGAATATATTTAGTGCGTTCATTTGTTCCAGTTAGGGTTGAGCATGAGTAAATTTGCTTTTGTTGTATACTAGTCTTGAAGCGTGTTTTTGTCGTAAGTAAAGTGGCTGTAATTTAGATTTGTGGGTACTGCCCATGCTATATTGGTATACATGAGATAGCTATGTATGAATGAGAAGTAGATAAGTTTGAGACTTTTTTGTGACAAAAATGGTCTTGCTTTGTAAAGTAAACCTATGTTCTTTGATATTTTTGTGTTTATGTAGTTTATTTGGGGTTTCCAGAAGATGTGTTCATCAATTAGAACTCCTAAAAACTTTGTATTCAGAGCTCTTTTGATGCGTCTTCGTTTACACTTATTAAAAGTGCACTGTTATAATTATAATTGTTATGGGTTTTTTTTAACTTATAATTATAAGTTAAAAAGAACCATACTGGTATTTTTTTAAACTTTTAACAATTTTTTTTGTAACAAATTTGTCACGAAAAAAACGTTTCGATTCGCGAAGCTGCAATTAACTAATTGCAACTTTGCGATTTGAATTTTTTAACAAAAAAATATTTTTAAAACTTTTTTTAGTTACTAATGTCTCGACAAATGCATCGTTGAATACCATAACTCTTAAATGAGTTACAGTATTTAACAAACTTGTTTAACTAACAATATTGTAAATGCATTGAATATATTTGTCTTGACCATTGTGATAAATAAATATATATGATTTTCACTGTGACCTATTTTCTCGTACTGTTACATAATAATTAAAAAGTTGATGCTCGAATTTAACGCGTCATAAATTTAATTTATTTTACGTTACCTAACGTCAATTTTTTTACTTGTTAGAGTGTAACCAATTGAGACGTAACGTTACGTTAAAAAAATCTTTTTTTAACAAAGTAACCAATTAAGACGAAGCTATTTTACAATAAAAATAAAATATAAGATAGTATTTAGCAATACGGTAACGATAAACCAACATTTACTGCATTATCATGTTTATTTACTTAATATTTAATTAAAAGTTAGGGAATGTAACCTTGTTAACAGTTGTAACCGATTGAGACATAACGTAACTTTAAAATATTATAGGGGAAGCCATTGTATCAGATGGTCAAAAAAGTGACGTTTTAAAAATTCTTTTTAAAAAAAGATGTTTTCGAAACGTTAGGGAACGAAATCTTTTTAGAAAACTATTTAATTACGGCAAAATCATTAAATTTATTTCAGTTTTAAACAAAATGTTCCATTTTAAATATTGCGGTGAGATTGTAACTCAGTGGTTAATGGTGGTAATCCTAGAAATAAATGTTAATTTTTTTACAGAAAAATAAAAATCATAACTCGCTCTGCTCCGGGGAAAATTGAAAAAAGAAAAAAATTAAATATAAGCTTTGTAGAGTCATCAAAAAAAAAGTTATTAACATGTAGTTTATACATTTTAACATAAATTTTATACTTAAAATAAATGAAAAATTGTAAACGGAAAGTATTTGCTGACTTTTAACTTTATAACTTTTGCTGAATTTACAGACTGACGTCAGTAAATTCAGCAAGTATCTTCAATAAGCAATAGTACTTTTGTTATGTGAAGCTTTGACATTTCGGTAAATTAATTTCAGAAAGTAAAGATAACAGATTCTAAATTTCATTACTTCAAAAACTTTATCAATTTTTAAAATTGAAAGGATAAGCGCGAAGTGTGGCTGGCCACATGAATTGTTTACCGAAGGAAAACTTCGTAAAAAATAAAGCATTTAACGCAGTTAATTAGACTCGCTGTACTAAAAATGTATTCTTCTCTAGAAAAACGTTTTAATTGGCTACTAACTCTGCAAATCTTCATTTCAATGACGGTGGTGAAGGAGTAAAATCTGTTTTGGTAAATTTTGAAATTAAAGGACAAACAACTTCAAAAAAATCAATAAAGACTGATATTAAACGTGTTAACATATGAAGCGAAAATCTTCCGATAAGGTGTTAAAACGACAAAAAAAATTAAGAAAATATTAGATGTTCTAATGAAAAACAAACATCATATACCATCATATAATATATACCTGATGGTTTATCAGTATTATTTTTAAAAGCATTTTGTAAAAAGTCTCGTTTCCCAGGTTTAATAATTTTTGAGACCTGTAACGTTTCAAATTATGTTTTTTTTCATAGTGCTATGGAGTTATGAGCTGAAATTTTCAGAACATGTTTCTAAGACATTGATAAATCATTTCTCATAGGATTTTGTAATACTTTTTGAGCAAGTTTGTAATAAACAATAAGGCAGGTGTTCTTGGTATTGCGTATGGGGTTCCTCAAGGCTCAATCTTAAGTTTCTTGGTGTTCAAATAGACAAAAATTTATTATGGACAAATCATATTAAGTACATTTAATCAAAAATATCATCTGTAATAGATATTTTATATAAATCTCACTCATTTCAGGATTTCTGCTCAATAAAAAAACTTTATTTGAGTTTAATTCATAGTCAACCCACATATGCTAATATAGTATGGGCACACACAAAACAAAATTAACCAAACTACAAGACTTGTAAAACCATGCTTGAAGAGCAATTCGATATCTAAATAGAATGATCAATCCTTATAATGTGATGACAAATATGAAAGTCTTAAACTTGGAAAAAATTAATTTATATCAAATTTTTATTTTTATGTCCTAATATAAAAATAATATGCTACCGAATTCTTTTTTAAACAAATTTTCGTCATCACTTTCTCAAAGTTATAATTTGCGATCAAATAATTTTCATAACTATTATATTAAAAAAACTAAAATGCCACATGGACCGAAAACATTGAAAACCTTGAAAAATCAAAAATTAAAAGACATAAATGGAATATCATCGTTTAAACAGCAAGTAAAGTTGCATATTCTTGGTTTGTAAAAATGATTGCAATATATAAAGAAATAAAAATTATATAAAAATAAATATTAATAATAATAATAATAATAATAATAATAATAGCAGTAGAAATAGTAATTACAAAGCTAATTACAAAAAAATTATTACTAAATTTTAGTAATTATAAAAATAAATATTAATTGTTTTACAGGTTTCCGATTGCATTCAGTTAAGTCCATTGGCTTTAGTTGTTCTTGTTGATAAAGATTCATCATGCATTATAAATCTTTATCAATAAAAACACCTAAAAACTTTTTTAGTATCTTACTTTTAATTCGCTTAATATTTATAATAAGTTCGAGCAGTTTAAGAGATAGTCAAGCAGTTTTAGATGTAGTCGAGCAGTTCAAAAGATTCTAACCACAACTATTAAATTGCCCGAAAGTATTATACAAAGTAAATTTAACAAGTAAAGTAAACAATTTTAAAATAAATTTTAATTCTTCTCAAGTTCCATTTTTGTGTCGATTTATAGTTGACTTCTATCGACTGAATTAACATGATTGGCTTTTACTAATGCATTATTAAAATCATTTTAAATATAATTCTCGAAACACTCTGCACAGAGAATTTAATTTTATGGGTTTCTTATTTGAATATTTTTCTTAATATAGTTAGCTTTAAATTCAATAATTTTATTTATGTGTAATAACAAAATTCAAAATTTTTTTTTTATGAAAGATTTTTAATCACACATAATATTATGATAACCTATTGCAGATCTGCTACTCTCTCCCTCTGAAAACGTTATTATTAAAAAAGGGTAATTATAAAAGAAAATCAAAACTTGTAAAAAGTTATGAGTTATATAAGAATCAAAATTTATATTTATATATGCAATCAGGAGGCGGATCCATCGGAAGATGGGTTTGGGGATGGACAACTAGGTAATTCTGTTCCTTCCCTCCTCCTTTAGATTAAATAAATATATACTTTTTGTATACGCGGCGATCTATGGTTGGAAGTGAAAAACTAATTCCCGAAGTTAGAAACATTTTTACATTTTATTCCAAAGTTTACAAGCGTTATAAGTTAGTTCCGCAATATTGCGCAAAGCGTAATTGAATAAATCAAACATTTTAGTATTTAATTAAAAAATGAGATTTGAAACGAAAAAACAAACACTTTAGCTTTGGGAAATTTTTTTAAAAAAGGTTTCTATTCCTATTCATTTCATAATGATTTTCATTTCATCATCATAAATAATGAAATGAGTTTAAATTTAAGAGTTCAAATGACGAAAGTATTTACAAACTTTTTTTATTGCAGTAAAAATTTTATTACCGTAATTAGCATTTTTTTCGCATACGCTGAAGATAGCCCTAATTCAGAACAGAAATAAAATCGAATAAGTATGTGTTTTAAATGAAATTCGTAAATAAATACTTAGAAATATAATCATAACAAAGAATTTTAATTTTATTTAAAGTTAAGAACTTAAATTTTATAATTTAAGATAAAAGTGACAAATATGTTCAGACGTAGCATTAAACATGGAGCATAAAAATAAAATATCGCGACGGAATATAAAAATATCCCTACGGAATACTTAATATATTATATGACTTGAAGTCATATATTATATTAAGATTTTTTTTCTGGCAATACATATGCTATTAGCTAAAAAATACAAAACGGAAAACCATTAAAAAAAAAGTTAAACTGTAAAGAGTTATTCTTTTTTAAGTAGGCAGAAAAGAATAAAAACTGTAAAAAATCGGAAATCCACATCCACTAATTACTGATATCAGAAAACAGATCGCCGTGATATCTATTTATTTAACACAGCATGTTGTTTAAAAAGAAAGAAGTAAATTAGGTCTTTAAGACAGGCTTTTTAAAACTGGTATACAATTATAATAAAATTTTTGAACTTTAAATCGGGCTATTAAGATATTATTATGTTAGGTATATTTCATACAGGGGCGGATTTAAGAAGGAATGTCGGAGGTGGAAGTGTGACCCCCTTTCTCCAAAAAAAGGAACTTTCAACTTATAGTCTGTTTTTTTAGGAATATAATCAGCTAGTCAGCATTTGACGCATTTAATTCAGCAGATTTAGAGTTTTTTATTAGGAAGGCAGTAGGCACTTTTTGAGAACTCGCCCCTCCCCCCTCATTTTTTTAAATAAAATTGCCCCTAATTTGATTAATATTTCAATATATCTCATAGTTGCATAGATTAAGACTGATATTCAAGGAAAAATCAACTCATAAATCTATAAAGTTAATGCAATGCTTTAAATTTGATTCACTTAAATTTGATTCACTATCTTTTGTTATTTGTCACTCATAACGTAAATTCCAAAATTATCAGTATTATTAAAATCATAAATTGTCAAAAGCAATACAAATCTTATGAATTGATTCTATTTAAGAATTGATTTTATTTAAGTATTGATTCTATTTAAATTACAACCAAAAACAAAATTCGATTCTATATTGAAAACTTGCACTAAAGACTTAATTTTTGATTAAACTTTAATATACTTTTAGGTTCCAATCTGAAGTTGCAATCAATGGAAAAGTTCTCGCAAATCTCTCAAAATGGTAAGTTCTCGCAAAGTACAATTATGACGTTGATCTGCCTAATTAATAATGGTTCTGGTTGGGTAGCTTATTTTTTTGACTAGGACGAGCAGAATATTATAAGGTTTCCTTTTGATTTGTTAAAATAGCACTAACCAAAAAAGTAACGGTTGGTTGCAGTTACTATCTTTGGTCAGCACAGTTTATTATTTTGTTCTAGACATTTTTAATTAAAAAAGTTTTTCGAATGGTTCCGTTAAGCGATATTGCGCATTATTTCTGAGCGTCGGAAATTTTATGCTGGAAATGAGTTTCACGTAGTAACTTGTTATAAACAGTTTCAATAGCTGCCGCAATAAATTTGTAACGGAAAACAGTTTTAAGATAAAAAGGCTTGTTGTTGCTATATTAACGTTTCAAGTAGTGAGGGAAAAACGAAAAAGCATTTTGTGAGCTGTATAATTTACCAACAAACAGTTATTTAAAGAAATATGAAAACAAATTATAAATATAAAGATAAGAAATTATATTTATTTATTTATTACTTATATTTTATTTTATTTTGCTTATTTATTTGCTTGTCTAGTATGAATTCAAAATAAAAGATATAATTAAGTTCAAAACTATTGACAGAATAAAATTAAACTGTGTAAAAAGTGAAAAACATAACAACAACAACAACAACAAAAGTGTTAATGTTGTTTAACTTATGACTTTTTTTTTTCTTTCATTGAATTTAAAAAAAAAAAAGTCATGTTTCAATCCAACCAGTTTGAAATAGGATAGCGATTGATTACCGACTAATTAGGGGTCGTCCATAAAGTACGCTCATAGAGGGGAGGGGGAGGTCTTCAAAAACCGTACGAAAGCGTATGGGGAGGGGGGGTGGTGGTTCAATTTAAAAGTACGTACTTCAATTTTCTAATTTATCACAATTAACCAGCTAATCAATAGAAAAGTTAAAATTCTGACTAAAGATCTTAGTTTGCAAACATAAAAAGATGTATGGTGTAGGGAGTAGAGGGCATAGTTTCCCTCTATGCACACACATGCATGGGCGCCCGCAGGATTTTTTGATGTTCCAGATAGGACACTTTCACACATTGTGAAAACTCAAAACTTAATTATATTTATACCTATGCCAAATGAGGAGACCTTGCAAAAAATTGGGAAGGCGGAAGCCTGGGAACAAAAAAAGCCATAAAACGCTTGCGCCCCCTGCCTTAATGTGAGAGCACTAATGAAGTAAAATTTTTAACTTTACCATCTAAAACTGAATTTAAACTTACCGACAGATTTTAAATTTCGTAGAAAAATATTGCAAATAACAAAAGTTATGACCTTGGAAATTTTACGACCCCATTTTGGGGGTCAGAAAATTTGCATGGTCATAACTTTTGCCACCCCTTATATACTGGCCCTGATAAAGACGTATTTCAGGCAACCTATTTTTTGAGTCGACAAAAAACAGGTTTTAGCAGTGCCGTAGCTAATGGGTCAGATGCCCCCCCCCCCAAAAAAAAGTGTCATTAGGGTCTCAAAATCTTCCAATTTTTACTGCTAGGTTTTGCTATATTAAAAAGCTTTTTAAAATTTCCCCCCACCTCAATTAAGGGGTATGGGTAGCCTACCCTCGGCACTGGGTTTAAGGCATTGTTTTCAATATTACTGATCTCGCGTAAGACTCTTTTTTACGGACTTACTAAAGAGGGGTGCCTAAAAAAAACGACCGCTTTAAGTATAGTTTATTTTTGTTAGATCCGTCAATTAAAACAAAAAAAGCGTAGTATGACTTACGGGAAATCGAACTCCTGTCTCCGCGGACGATGTTCATTACATTAACCTCTAGGCCAAACACACATATTGTCTTTTAAGAAATTTAACTTTATTAAAATTATTATTTGTTTATATATTTAAAGACGTTTTTTAAATTGGGATCCTGTGTCGCAAACAAAGGGCTTTGGGGTCGTAAAAAGTATCTAAGCTACGTCCTCCACCTTTCTTATTTCAATAAACTTTTTTATTGAAAAGAAAAGTTGGGGGGGGGGGTATTTAAAATATGTACGTACTTTTTAATGGGGGGTGGGGACTTAAAAGTACGCATGGCAACAGGGGGAGGTTCAAATTTCAAAATTTTTGGCGTACGTACTTTATGGACGACCCCTTAGCCACTTCAGTAAACACACAAAAATGTATTTTAAAAGTGTATTGGAAACAATTATTTACAGAATTTTTTCCCTCCAGATTATTGAACAAAAAAAATTAATTTTTATTTGTATGAACTATTTTATCTCAAAGAAAAAAACTAATGATTCTTGCCGTAAAGTGACTTTCTTTATTAATACAAATGCTGCTGGCTAATAATAATTGTAATTAGCTATTATTTAGCTAATCATCTGCTGCTGAGCACTAAACAACAATTTTTTTAAATAAATAAATCCACCATGTTTTACAAACTCCAGTTGTATATCATCATCATCATCATCATCATCATCATCATCATCATCATCATCATCATCATCATCATCATCATCATTATCAAAATTTTGTGTCTGAAAACCGCTGAACCTTTTTATTACAAAAGTAGGATATTATTGGATTATAAATCTAAAGACGAAAGATTATCTTGATTTTTAATTTGGTGATATTATTATTATAATATATATATATATATATATATATATATATATATATATATATATATATATATATATATATATATATATATATATATATATATATATGTATATATATATATATATGTATATATATATATATATATATATATATATATATATATATATATATATATATATATATATATATATATATATATATATATATATATATATATATATATATATGATATATATATATATATATATATATATATATATATATATATATATATATATATATATATATATATATATATATATATATATATATATATATATATATGTATTAGGGCACTTCGAATCGGCGTTTTTAGTTTCGAATCAAAGCGCGTCTTGATTTACAAGTCGAACACAATCACGAATCGGAAAAAATATGAGGAAATTTTAATTTAAGCATCTTTTTTCAAAAAACAACTAATATACTTAGAATGTTTTTTTTGCCAAAAACAATTTTTTAGCGGTTGTTTGGAAGCAGTATTACAGTTACTTTCGATCACAATTACTTTACTCTGATTGAGATAAATAAAAACGTTATATATATATATATATATATATATATATATATATATATATATATATATATATATATATATATATATATATATATATACATTAAATTATATATATATATATTTATAATATATATGAATTAAATTATACATATATATATATATATATATATATATATATATATATATATATATATATATAATATATATATGTATATGTATATATACTAATTAAAATCCAGTTTATAATCAGTATTAAAATCCACTATATTTTCCTCATTAGATTCAATTAATCTATGATCCAATAAACTATTTGATGACCAATAATTGCTCTAAAACATGTAAAGAACGTTTGAACAGTTTATTTCTAGATCAAAGCAATTTTTTTCTTAAGGACTTTGTTAAGCAGTTATAAACTGAGATAAAGTATAAACAAGAATTACAATTTTTAAACAATTGAATATTGCTAGTGAATAAAATTCAAATTGGAAACCTACGGTCTGCTTTATAAAAAACTTCCCGGGCTCTACTCGCAACAAACTTTGCAATGACTTTGTCGTAGCACAGAGTTTTATTAGAATCACACTCGATTGAAATAACAAAAAGATCGACAAATTTGTCTAGACTCGTTCTTGATCTCTGCACTGTCTTGATTCGACCAAGCTTACTGAAAGACTACTATCTTGGTTGATGGAAACAGAAATTGTGTTGAAAATGCAAAGTAGAATTTGTAGTAATTCATAGAGACAATAGACCTTTCAAGTAAATTCCATTTAATAGCTTCTTTGAAGTGAGAAGTTTTTTATAAAAAAGGTTGATGTTCTCTAAAGTATCCAGACAACGGATTTTATTATTAAGTTTCTCTTCCTCCACATCGTTCAGGTGAACTTGCGTCAAGGATTTGCATTTATTCTCGAGGCTAGATGCTATAATTTTTCCTTCTTCATTTGGCCTAGTATTAGTGACTAAAAATCGTTAACAAAGTTTATTTTTTTTTAATTTTTATCTTATAATTTTTTGACAGGTTTTATTTAATAATCTAAGGAAATGGTTTCTTATTGAAACTAGGCATTGAAAAAGTTTATTGCTTAAAGAGCTTTAAAACAGAAGGTTGTCAAGAAGATGATTGGGTGAATCCAATTTACCGGAGGTTTTACTTCATTAAATTGATTAGCATTTACATCAAAATCACAAAGGTTCCCCAAAGATACAAAAATTGCCCTGCTTAACCAACAATTTTACAGCTTCAATGCATGCATCCCAGGGTTTATGAGATTTTCCGAACGAAGAAACCAGTGCTTTTGATCAAGATTCTCTATAAAATAAAGCTTCCTATAAAAAGATTATAAAGCGACTGAACCCAGCTAAAATAGTTCTTTGCTTCCACTGAAGAGCCACTAGCACAGTTAAGATTATAAACCCTGTGTTGTGTGTAGAGAGCTTGAGGATTTTTTTGAGAACTTACTACTTGTACACTCTTTTGTCCACATTCGGATTATGCTGTATTTTCGACATACTGAACTGCTGACATCTAGCGAGTAGGGAGCTAATCGGCTAACTAAAAGCTTAATAAAAAAAAATCATTGTTTCCTCATTGATCTATTTAACAAAAACTTAAACTAAACAAAGAAATTTAAGTTTTTGTTAAATAGATCAACAGGGCAAGTTTTTTCTTTTTTTAACTATGTTTTTCTTTATTAATTGTATTGCTGCATGATTTTATTTACTTGAATAGATATCGATGCTTGAAACTTTGTTTTTTGTTTTCATTTTATAAAAATTATTAGCGTCGTATGTAGTAACTATTTTTATTGTCCAAATTTTTTATGTAGCATGTGTTTAGATAAACCATATGGATATTGGATAATGTCGCCAAAAGCGAAATTTTAGTATGCTATATTTATTTAGATTAAGATTAGAAAAAATGTAATGGCTGCACTGATTCTTTTTTAATTAATGCACTTTACACTTTAGTAAATGTACTAAATAATTATATATGATTGATCATATATAATTATTTAGTACATTTACTAAAGTGTAAATCATATGAGCATTAATACACGAATGACAATAGTACCAAAAAATAAAAAGTAAAAAAACAACCTATTATCTATTTATTTTGTATTTTATTTGAATATTTAATTTAGATTTGTATTTTATCAAAAAATGTCTGATAGAGAAGTTCTTCTTACAAATATGGAAATGTCAGAAAGAAAAGAAATGGCATCAAATGATTTATATTTTGAAGATGGAAAAAGAATTATTGATTATATTTTGGCTTATGAGGTAGCTGAAGATAAAAATAATTTATCAGAGCAAAAAAAAAAAGATGAAAGAAATATGTTTTTGGAAAATCTAAAAGCAGAAGGGTTAGAAATTGAAGAAACAAGTTCCCTTAAAAACAAGGTTAAATTTTTTTTAGACGCTTGTAAATACGTTTATGTGTTTGTAGTTGCTAGCTTTGCTTTGTTAACGACAGTAGACGGCTTTTATGGTGCGTAAAAATTAAACCAGTTAAAAAAAAGTTATTATAAAGTAATTTTCATAGGCACACAACATTATTTTTAAGCAGAAACAAAAATTTATTTATTACTTTTAAAAATTCCTAAATAGGTTGTCTGTTTTAAAACTATTGTTAAATGCTGTAAAATTTTTTAAAAAAAATGGACACAGTTAATATGATAACAATAATTAACTAATAATAACTCCAGCACTGTTAGCAATTTTCTATAATTGGAATATTTTAATAATAAACATCAGCAGAATTATCAACAAAAATTTTTTTAAACTAAATTCTTACACTGGTAAAAAAATGTGTAAGATAACAGATAGTGACTTTAATTTCAATGAGCTTTATAATAATTAAAATATTGTTTTTCTTTCTAAAAACATTTTTTAGTGAACCGGTTGTACCGCAGTGGGAGAGGGTATAAAACCCTACCAATATACAGCAAAGTTTTGAAGTTTTAAAAAAGAGCTGGACACTATAAATGCTGAAAGTGAGGGACTAAAAAGAATAACAATCCTATGTGTAACATGTATATTTTATTGGTGTTAAATAGTGCCGTGGCTAGTGGGTCTTTGGCCCCCCTTTAAAAAAACTCTCATTAGGGCCCCAATTTCCTAAAAGTTTTTTCACTACGTATTACTAAATAAAAAAGGCCCCTAAATTTGCCAGGCTTCCATAATTTAGGGGTGTGGGATAGCCTAGCCACGGCTCTAATGTCAAAGAACCTCTAAATGTACAAACTTTGTCGCTGTAGCAATTTACATAACTTTTAAACATGTATAAGTATTTTGATAATCCTTCAGTTAAGCAGCGTAAAATTGCTTATTTGCTTTTTTGCACTAGTTACAAAACGTCTCTAATGCAGTTACTAATTAATTACTGTAGTAGTAACTCTATGTAGTAAAGGTACCTTTCAAGAAATTACGTCAGTCGCTTATTAATTTAAACAATCAAAATATTTCCGTAAAATATCTTGTCTGGAAAATAAACAATTAGGTTGTTCAAAAAAAAGCTGCAAAGATCCTACTGAGGACAAAAAGCAATCTTTTAAAACTTATTTTAAATATAATATGCTAATCAAGATATTATATCTTATTATAAAATAGCACATTTGTTGTATAATATGGAATCCTAACTTTAGCTTTAATTTCCAGGCCAAGTGAAAACTTAAAGTTCTTGAATGTTTTTTTTAAGTAAGGACTTTACTTAGTGATAGAATTATTTTTGCCGGTAGCAGAAAAAAATCCCCCCGGAAGATATATCCCGCCGAAAAAATCCCTCCGCAAAAAACCTCCTTGGATTTTTTTTTTACAGCGCATAAAATAAACGATATATCAATATAATAGTTGTTTATAATATAAATATTTCATACATACGTATTATAATACAAACAGAACCTTAATCCTTCATTTTTCATAAATCGCCTGACAAATAGGTAGAACATGCAAGGAGTGTACAAACATTGACTGACAAATTGACAGAACATGCAAGGAGTGTATATACATCGACTGAAAAATAGGTAGAACATGCAAGGAGTGCCGCTACATTGACTGAGGGTTTTGGTTTGGGCGGGCAATCTATCAATTTCAAAGCAATATTTTTTTTTAAATTTTATTTTTTGCGAGGAATTTTTTACGGGGGGATTTTTTTCCTAGAATCCTTTAACCATTGCAAAGACTAATAAACAATATTTCTCAAGGAAAGTGAATAAAAAGAGCTGCAGCTATTAGTATATGATTTTTTGTGTTTACTCTTATTAAGTATAAAACTTTGAGTGAAAAAAACATTTTATTTTGGAAACTTATGGGTTTAAACACATTGTAAAAGTTCTAGCTTTTTTCATCTATAATTACTAGTGTTGTTATCGACTTCAATTAAACCGACTTAAAGTCGACTAGTTGAAAGCCCAAATAAATCGACTTTAAATAATCGAATATTCAATTTAATCGACTATGCATGTTCTTCTAATCAACTAAGTCAATTTAATCGAGTAAAAATCTTAAAAATTCTTATATCTTTTGACTCGATTTAACTTTTCAATCTTTAATTTTTCTTTAAATTTTTCTTTGTTCATTTATAAATAATAGTATGTACTACCATAACTATAACATAGTTTTTTTGTTTACTCTCTTAAAGTTTTATTTAATTTATAGCATTATTTATGCCTAATTAAACTTTCAATTATGTTTTTCATTAGTTCTATTTTTTATTTTCTCAATGCTTGTGATTTTCATAAATACTTTCATACAGGGTTGTTTCAAGCTGATTCGGGGCCCTGGGGCAAAATTAAACTTTGAAGTTCCAAAATTTAAATGTCGTTAACTATACAATCACATTGTAAATACGATTGTAATGACTTTTTTGATATATAGCAAATATTTAAGGCGGTCGGAGCGAACCTACTTTTATCTATTATTATTTAAATGATATGATATTAAAAAATAGAGAGCGAATATAAATAACTTTATTCTTTTTATTACAGTTTATTTCATAAAAATAAAATATTTCCATACTTCGACTAAATCGACTTTTAGTAGACTTCGGCGATTTCAAAAATGCTTCGGTCGATTTTAGTCGACTTTAAAAAATATATTAGTTAATTTACTCGAAAGCCGAATTATTTAATAGTCGTAACAACACTAATAATTTCGTTCAAATAAACGATGTTTTTTAATTTTATTTAAAATAACTTGAAGCAAACCGACTAAAACCCTAAAGATTTTCAAAAAGGGACTTTTTGAAAAGTCTGATGTTTAAAAAAAAAAATTAAATATGAAAGTAGCAACAACACGATTTACCAAACCGCAAAATTTTTTTGCCAAAATAAAGTTTCATTTTCAATTTTAAATATAAATATCCGAGGTCTTAACAAAAACATTAAAAATTTTAAATTTTAACTTGACGATATAAAACATGATTTCAGCATTATTTGTTTTACAGAGAATTGGTGTAAATATCAGAAAAAAATGCATTGTTTGAATTAAAAAATTATACATACGTTCATCAACCGCGTAAAACTCATTCTAGAGGAGGGTAAGTGTTTATATCCCTACTTAATCGACTTTATTTTGCGTAAGGATCTTAGAGTGAACAAGAGCGTTTTAATAAATAGACGTTTAACTCATTGTTTAAAAGCCAAGATATGCGCGCCTGCAATCGTTATAAATAACAATAGCCAAACTTTAATATGATTATACCAGCGCTTTAAACACGAGAGCCGCATATAAATACTGACGTATGCCGAAGAGCCGGAATAAATTTGCTACTATGCCTTCATCTTTAAAAAAATAATTGGCGAATTTAAATTTAGATTTGTTATACATCAATACTTTTATTTTTTAAATGGGAATTGTACTTTTATAAATAAACTTAGTGTGTACACAATTAATGTTAAGTATTTAGTTTTTTTTACAATAAAGAAAGTAAAAGTTATTCTTTAAATGTAAACATGGTTACATAAAATCTGATTCCTTTATATTCTCACTAGAAAACCATTTGTAGAAAAAATTGAGAAAGCATCTCCAAATCATAATTTTTTTTTAATTAATACGATTACAAGAACCATAAATTCTCTTACAAAAATAATTGCAAGCAAGATATAAAATCTAAAGATAAAAAGGTTTCTTTGAGAAAAATAAAAATTATTTTAATGTATTTAAATTAAACTTGCTTTTTTTCGAATTGAACTTGCTTATAACCACTTAATAGCATAAGTTACTAAAAACTGCAAAATATCAAATAAATAAATGACTATACAATAAAAAAAAATTTAAATGAACTTCAATTAAGATCAAATTATTTTTATTTTTACAATTGAAAAATACCTTTTCATCATTCAGCAAAAAATAAGTCATAACAGAGAGAATTCTTTTTATGACATCAATTATTTTTTGTTAAAGACCATTAGAAATTTCTTCTTGTATAATAACTGGCATAATTTACTATAAATTTATTAGGCGCTAAGATTTTCAACACTACTGGTAAGTTTTTTAAAATCTGGTTTCAAGCTTGTAGTTGATATTCTAAGCAACTGTAACAAATGTTCACTAGTTAGATTGGTACGATACTTTGATTTAACAAATTTCATAGTCAAAAATAAAGATTCACATGTTGAACCAAAAATTAAAATAAGTTTTATACTAATCTTTTTTAGTTGAAGATACTTAACTTCAGGAACCATTATCCAAAAATCTAATAAAGCTAGTGTTTTATGCAGCATTTGAAGATTTTGATCTTCTTGGAGATCAAATAATTCTATTTCTAATTGAGATGTTTCTTCAAGTATATTTTTTGGTATTGGACAATCATCACTAATAATATCAATTAAAAAAGGGTTTACTAAAAATGCTAATGATATTTTAAGAGCATTCAAAGCCTTAAACCTGTTTTGAAAGTCTTCAAATAAATTCGGTAGTTTTTCCCGCTATGATTCAATCTTATGATCATCATACTGAATTGTAGGATTAGGATTATGAATCATCTTCGTTTAAGGAAAATGATTAAAAGTTTTTAAGATCTTTATGAAATAGAGCAACATTTTTTGAAAACTAAATATAGTCTGAGCAAGATCAGATATATTTTTTTCTTTTCCCTGAAGCGACAAATTTAGATTTTGTAAATGTCGCATTACATCAGTAAAAAATAAAATATCTTGCAAAAAAATTCACATCGTTAAAGATTTCAAATGTCATTTGAAATCTTTGACGATGTGAAAAAAACATTTAATTGGTTCTAATAGCTCTACAAATCTATAAAGAAGGTCGCTTCTTCTTAGGAGCATTGGCTTTCACCAGAATAATGTCAAGGGCTTCCTTTAAATTAATTCCACGAGTTGTGTCCTTTAGCTCTACTAAATCTAACAACTCTTCTTTCACAAGTACATGGTATTAAATGGGTACCAGCTATACGTTATTAAAATATGTCTTCCGGCTATACGTTATTAAAATATGTCTTCCGGCTATACGTTATTAAAAGTTTTTATTATTACTCAATCAATGAAACTTTTGAAAAGAGCCGCATGCGGGTCGAGATGCAATAACGTTCTAAGAGCTCGAGATGCTCAAGATCGCAATGATTTTCTAAGAGCCGCATGCGGCTCGCGAGCCGCTAATTGGCCTGGATTATACATCAAAGTGACAACTGTCTCATCTATCAATTTAAATAAAAAAACTTTATTATGTAAAGTATTGTGATTAATACATTTTACTATTTTGTTAAAAATTATTCCATCTATTCAATTACCCTTGTATAATGCCTGTATAACTATATAACAATAAGTTTTAAATCTTATGACTATTCAACACCTTTTCATGAATTTGAAAGTTGTAATTAAAAAAAGTAAGATGTGATTGAGAAATACAACATGTATTATAGAAGTCGCAATATATAATTAAGAAACGCAACATGTAATTAGGAAATTTTAAAATGTAATAGAGAAATCCAACATGTAAATAAGAAATCGCAATATGTAATTAGAAAAAAATAGGTTGTAGTTAAGAAATCGTAATATACATATGAGAGTACATTATTTGTAATTGCGAATTCACAATGTAAGCTTAAAGGTCATTATATAAGATCTTCTCGGACATGCATTTTATAAGTTAATAATATCAAATTTTGCATTGGTATGGTACCAGCAATACAGTAATACAGTAATGGAATTATTTGTTTTTTATTTATTATTCATCTGAAATCTCAATTAAGTTTTTCACAAACAAAAGTAAAAGAAAATTTTAATTGACACCCAATTGGAATTTTCCAGTTACCGCCTAAACCTCAAATGCCTTTTTCATGACTTTTTATATTTATTGATATTATATTGTTATTTGTGGCCTTAAATTACAAAGTATATTAGAACTATTTAGGACTATATTATTGTGAACCATTGTATTGTATTGTGATTTATCATATTGTACATAAAATTATTATAACCAGGTGGAAATTTTAGAACATTCAAAACTCATTTTCTTTAACAAAATTAATAACATGCAAAAACATGTTTACATAGTGATACAAAAATTAACTTGTTGAAGCATACTTTTAATAATAATGTTTACCATTTTGTTGATACTCCACTTGAGTTTCATTCCAACAATTGTTAAGGCAACAGAATAAATAAAAGTTTTTCTAAATTAGTTGATAATATAACAACCAACAATTCCCATACTTTCACAGGTGTAACTAAGACAGACCTTTCAGATCACTTTCTCACCTTCCTATCTGCTAAAAACATATCATCAAACAATACCTCTCTCAAATTTCCTATATAGAAACGAGAGATCAATGAAAATTCTTTACAAAAATTCAAAAGTTTGCTAAAAAACATTGTTGAAAGGGATTGCAATCAAGCGCTGCGAACAACACCTACTAACTTTTTAATTTTGTAAATATTATGAAAAAGCGTTTCCAGTTAAAAATGTTGTATAAACATAAAATCACTTTTAACTTCCTGGACGTATGAAGGTTTAATAAAACCATCAAGAAAAAAACAAAAACTCTACGACAAATTCCTAAAAATTAAAACTTATGAAAATTAAATAACTCACTAAAATTATAAAAACATGTTTGAAAAAACAAAACAATACTCAAAAAAGCTTATTCGTTTAACTTTGTTAAAAAAAGCAACCATGGAAATGCTAAGAAAACACGGAATATGATTAAAGAGACAGTCTGCCAAAAACACTTTTGATTGATGGTAAGTTAATCACTGATAAGGTAATAATAGTGGAATATCTAAATAGCTTTTTTCTTAATGTGGGTCACGAAATAGCAGCACAAATTCCGTCGAGCATTGCAACATTTTATTCTTATTGATTAAGAACCTTACCTCAGAAAAGATTATGAAAGAAACAAATCTAGATTCTAATGAATTGCAATCCACTTAAATACTCTAAAAAACAACAAAAGTGCGGGCTTTGATAATATCAGTAGCTTTGTCGTGAAATCAGTATTTGATATCATAGAACCACCATTGCATCACATCTTCGATCTTTCACTGAAATCAGACATTGTCCCAGATAAACAAAAAATTGTCCGAGTCACCCCTGTTTTTAAATCTAGAGATGATTTTGATACTAATAATTATAGATCTCTATCAGTTTTACCATGTTTTTCCAAATTACTAGAACGTTTCATGTATAATAGGCTTTACAATTATTTGACGGAAAACAATTTAATATACGGTAAACAACTTGGATTTAAAAAAGACCACTCAACCAATCTTGCTATAATTGAGCCAGTTATTCATATATCTAATGCTTTTAGTAATGATTGCTTTACCTCAGGAGTTTTTGTTTATCTTTCTAAAGCTTTTGACATCATAAATCACGACATTCTTTTAAAAAAACTCAATGAGTAAAAAATAGTAACTTACTTTGGTTTAAAGATTATTATAAAACAGAAAGCAATACATTCAGCATGAGACAATGACAATGGACCTCTCTTATGCAAACTTGGAGCGTTGAATATATGCAATATCTCCACCAATATTTCAATCCTATTTTACCAAAATAAGTCATAAACACCGTACTAGATTCTCATATAACAACTTTGTCACCCCAAAATTTGCATTAAAGTTAAATTCATTCTCAACACCGCGAACCTTATATATGGAAATTTTTCTCCCAGATTGTTACTATCTAAAGAAATACACTTGAAGAGTTTAAATCTGAATCAAAGCATTTTTTATTATCTATAGACTTAAGCTTTCTTTTTTGTTTTAGCAAAAAAATATTACCTAGCACAATTCATTTCTTTTATTTGGTTTTACTTTTATTTATTCTAAATTTATTTTACAAAACAAATTTTTATATTTACAATTATCAATTATGAAACGTAGTTTTACATAGTTTAAATATATTTTATCACAAGGATTTATCAAAATTTTATATATTTTATTGTAAAAACGACCTGTAATGAAGCCACAATGGGTCTCGGTGATAAAACAAACTAATGTCTTCTTCTTGCTCCAGCCATTTGTTTTATTATTTATATTATCTTATAAATTGCAACTTTCTAATGCAAAATTAAATAAAGAAAATTAAAAAAAAAAAAAATAATAACAATAGATTGTAAATTATAAGGTTTTTATAAAAAATTTTAAATTGACTTTTACTAATTCGCTTTAACGACGTTGAGAAGCAGGACAGCCTTAAACGTCGAAATGCGTTTTAGGCTGTCCTGCTTCTCAAAAAAAAAAAAAAAAAAAAAGGGCGTATAACAGATCTGCGGTCACCGTAAAAAAAGACAACGAAAAGTTAAGTATCCCCAGATATTTTATTGCACATTTGGCTTCTGCTTTTGCTCATTTATCATCAATTTCAGAAGTAACAGCTCATATCTGTGGTATTCAGCCAAAATTTGTCAAAAACTTGTACACGATTATAATATAAAATATAAAAACTTTACACCTTATGATATGAAAAATGTTTATAAAATTGTTTTCAAATTTATTTTCTAATTTTATATTTAGTGTATATATTTAGTATTTAATTTTTAGATGGTGATATATTCAATTTTTTTTTTAATTTAGAATTTAATATACCGGTATGCTTTTATTTCTTTAATTTTGAAACTTTGATAAATACCTTTAAAAGACCACACACTAGAGTGCTCGCGAAGTTCGTTCTATAATTTTAGAGGTTTGTCAAACAATTGGTTGTGTCTTGGAATTCAGTTAGGAATTTACTCACAGTTTTAAATTTTTAAAGTTTAAGAAGATCTATATCATTAATCAAAACAATTTATTTGTTTATAGATTTTATTATATTGATATAACGCTTTTATATAAAAACTTTTACACAATATCTAGTTGCAGGAAAATCAAACACACGAAAGCTTTTAAGTAAACCAAGAATGTTAACTGAAAGCCTAGTTCAAATCCAATTTAACTTAAGCTTGCACACTTTAGGCATCATTAAGTTAGTTTCAACTAACAACAAAGCAGCAAAATTCCCAGTCTAAATTTTTCTTCAAATTTAACAACCTTGGAAAGCAATTATCAGATTTCAATATTCACTTCTATCGATAGTGACATTCACAAGAGTGGAAACATAACTAATCATGTTGATGTTTATTATATTATCCTGGCAAATCTGACAGACCAATTCCTCTATGAACGAACAGTGAATTCTAACTATTACAAACTTGAGATTGATAGTGGTATCATTTTGAAAATTTTACTTTTTATTAATATGACAATCGTAAACCACTAACCAAGTGATTACTTACACAAATATTTGCGCAAAAATGCTGTGTTAATAAAAAAAAAAATTGTTGCTGTGTAAAACAACCTTCCGGCACACTACAACAATTTTAAGCGAAACTGAGCTAAAAAACCTCTCTTATGATATTTCCTGCTACACAAAACTAGCCAATATAAAATGTGGGCCTCAAACTCTTGTAAGAATGACTCATTGCACACGGAGCATGATTGATGCAAAAAATCTTTTATGATCCCCTCCAACAATTAGCGCCTTCTAAAAACTTTTTCAACCATTCAAAGCTTTCGTATAAAATCTTAAACAGACCAAAAAGTTTCAAAATGTTACCTATGGACCTGTATTTTCTAAATCGCTTAACCTATGAGCTACTCTTTCTGAGCGTTGTTAATAATTTTTTTTAATCAGTAAAAAATGACTGCTCAAAAGCACAACCCTGACTGGCAGCACTCTACTTTCAAAAAAAGGCATACAATAAACGTAAAATAGTTATCAATGTCACAGGTTGTTAAAAATTATAGATCTTCTCCAGAAAATGATAAAGTTTAGCTTTGTTCACTTTTTTGATTTTATTAAACAGTTTAGAAAGACTTTTTTCTATTTTTCCTAGTTTTTCATCATATTAAATATTTCTTTGAACAGAAAAAAGCCTCAGTTCATCTCTGCAGTACGTCGGTAATTAAATTAATTAATCATCTTTGCAATACTACCTCGAATAAATTTAAACTAGGAACTCAGAGTATTTGCAAAGGCTACAGAACTGCGAACTTGACAACAAACATTTTTGAAAAATTAAGATGGTTCTTCGTTCGAATCAATGGAAAAAGTGTTTCTTTATTAGTTAGGTATTGAAAAAAAAGTAAAGTGCTGTAAAAATCCATGCTTTTGGAATGCTTATTAGTGGTAGTTTTTAGTTAACTGGGAGCCCTAGACGGTAAAAAAAACTTCCAACACCCGAACTTTTGCATACTAATACATCTCTAATGTATACTACTATCAGTGGAAGGGAGCAGGGGGAAAGGGCGCAGAGGGAGTTTTTTTACTAGAAGGCAATTAATTCTTAATTTGATTGAAAAGGATTCTAATCAGAAAAAAATATTAAACTATTTCATAAATTACGACATTATCATAACTAATTAAAATATTACCATTCACCAAAATTCTCAAGTAGAAAGAAAAACTTAAGTAAAAAACGATTATATTAAAAACTTTTAAAAAATTTAAAATTTTCAAAATTAAAAGAACAAGGTTAATTTAAAACCATCATTTACAAATAAGTCTTAGTTTACAGTTCCTTTTCATTGGTTGGTTTTTTATCTGGCATTTGCAAAATTGCCAAAATTTCTTTAAAAATAGCTCTTTGACCAGTTTCTTCTAGCACAGCATATTGAATTTGATCCTGACTAACAGGATCACTGATTTCTAGAAGCCAATTGAAGAGATTCTCTATCTGGTGTTTCTATGATGTTTTTTTGTGTGATGGAGCCTGAAATTTCTGAGGACTTTATTGTTTAACTCTGATGGTTCTTCATTGGTCACGCCAATGAAAACAGAACAACTTTTGATAATGCCTTAGCTTGGATGAGGTCCTTCTGTTAAATCCTCATGATCATTTCCCTCTCTTCAGCTGAATGATTTGAAACTATTTCAGATAGCTATTATTTTAATATGCAAGTGTATTATTGAAACATATCATAGAACATTAAATAAAAATTGTTATTGTAATAACTAGTTAGAAGCATTCATATTTGTTACAGTTAAGTGGTAATCCAAACTTTACAGGTCTGAACTATGGTCTGAGTAGTTTAGTTGAATGAGTAATTGGAAAAATAAATAAAGTAACAATTTGACACCAGCTGACATTTAGGGCTGTGTAGAATGAGTTTTGAACTCGCTCGCGAGCCACAACAGATAAAAGTTGCGGGCTGAAGCTTGTGAACAGTAAACAGAAAAAAATCATGATTAACAGTAAAAAAATCATAAAATCTTATTTTTTCATAAACATTGTTGAAGTATTCGGAACTTTTTAAATCACTAAACCTTTCAAAAAATGAAAGTATTTCATAGCATTACAATTAACATTGTATTTACTGCTAATTGAGCTATAAAAGCCTTGTTTTTCAATTCAACTCACTGAGTCTCATTTATTTTATATATCAGTGGGTTCAACAGAAAGCAAAAAACATCATGACAATTATGTTGGTCTTATTTAGTTGTTTGATGATGATGATAATGATGTTTTCAGGGTACTTAAAAAACTTCACAAAATTTTGACAAACAAACTTTATTTCAAAAGTATTAAATCAAACTTACTCTTCGGTTTTATTTTTGTTCTAAATTCATTTGATTTTTAACTTTTTTTTACGCTGAACGTTCGGTAAAACAACAACAACAAATTTGCCAGCTTCATTTTAATTTTGATTGGCTTTCTTATTTAGAAAAAAATCACTTTGACGGTTTATTGCGTTCAAAATTTTTAAACTGGTAAATAAGGATATTATACTTTATCATTTAACAATTAGCTTTTAGCGGACCAGGGCAGACGAAACTTATTATTTCATTTTGAAAATGGCACTTTTACCTAAATTAGCCGCAATTTTTGACTGGCAGATTTGTTTTTTGTTTTTATAAATTTAATATTCCATATCAATTACACATTTTTTCCAAAATCACTATTTTCTGTGTTTTAATGACAATAGAGAGGTTCAGCTGAAATGCATTATCTTTAAGGTTCTGTTCTTTATTCATCTGTACCGTGTTAAGAAAAAATGCTATTTAAATAAATAGTTTACCTTATTATATCAAAAATAAATACAATCTAAAGAGATATTATTTTGATTTTTTATCAATGAAATTAAGAAATATGATATTTTATTAATAGCAAGTAATTCGGCTAAGAAACAAAAAACTTTTTTCCTTAAGGACACTTTTTTTTTAGAAATTTCTAAATATAGAGGAGTTTTTTTAGAACTTGACGCTTGTACCCCTCCACTTCGAAACCCGTGTCGTCGGGCTTGGTAATATACTTATATATGCGTATACATATATATGCATATACATATACATACATATATATATATATATATATATATATATATATATATATATATATATATATATATTTATATTTATATTTATATATATATATATATATATATATATATATATATATATATATATATATATATATATATATATATATATATATATATATATATATTATAGAGTTTAAGGTTAATTATCAAGTCTTAAACCTATTTGGACCAACCATGACCTTAAATCTGAACCTAATCATAACCTTCTTCACCCTAAACTTTGCCCTCAATTAACAAATTTTTTATATATTTTTTGAAGGGTTTGTTGTTTCAAACGTAATTGCAACAAGCCCAAAATAAGCAAACAAATTATTTTAATTTACACCGCCTAACTGAAGGATTACCAGTATTTTAACCTAACGTCGCAAAAAAATTAGATAATTAGTTACTGTAGACTTGACGTAGAATTTACAATTTTAATTCGTCGACTTATAGTTAAAACATATTTTTTTTTGTATATTTTTTGAAAAATTATGTGCCTTTAAAAGTTTTTTTTTTAACATTTATATTAATAAAATAGTGAATTTTTTATTTATATTTAATGATTGAAATTATAATGGATATATCTTACATTTATACTCATATATTTACATTTAAACATCAGGGCCATCCCGAGGGGTGTCTAGCCCTTCCTGCGAATTTTATTAGTTGGCAAATTGGACACTGGAGTCGGCAAAATAGTATCTATATTTTGCAGTCGAGGACTAAACATTTTTTTTTTTTTGGCTTTAGTCGTGAAAAAACAGATAAGTCAACCCCACTCCTTCCCATTAAAATCTCTTCGGGACGGCCCTGTTAAACATAAAAGCCGCATTATTTTTACCATAGGCTTTGGGAATCTTTTCTAAATTAGAGTTATTTTTTAAAATATGCAAGTTTTTGTTTGCGTTATTTTGCAATCTTTTTTGTAAACATTTTGTAAAGAATACTCTTGAGTATTATAAAGACATTGCAATTGTATGATTTTTCGTTATGTTTTCATTAATATTTACCCAGCGTGCACAATGACGTCCTAAGGACGTCTATAAGACGTCTGATTTCTCGTCTGTAAGACGTCCTTATTCGGTCTCAGGTGAAAGTCTTGAGGACGTCTTTTTTAGACGTCCTTAAGACGTCTGAAAAAGACGTCCTATAAACGTCTTTTTACGTCTGTACATCGAATTAGATGTACATCTACTAGTAGAGTCTGTACATCTATTAATAGATGTACAGACTATAAGATTACTTATCACCTTTACATAGATTCTAAGAATCTATGTAAAGATGTACAGACGTAAAGACTTTCTCAAGAGAAAGTCTTTAGAAAGTCTTTGATATTTTTCCAAGCCCTTTACTTAACAAATTGCATATAACAATCGAATTTGATATGATTCTATCTAGTCATAGAGAGACATAAAGAATTACAAATTTATAAAGGATTATAAATTAAAAAAATACAACATTTAATTATATAAGAATATAATCATTTTCAATTAATATTGGAGGATATTATTGTCCCAATAAGTTGCATTGCTTCTGCTTTTGTCACGTTTTTATAAGACTTTAAAACAGCATCTATTAAATAGAATAAGAAAAAATTCATCAACAAAATCAGTGCATCAAAAAAAAAAAATTTAAACAACTTAATTGAATACAATAAAAAGCTAAGATCGATACCGGTGATTGCATTACATAGATTTACAAGCTCTTTAAATATTTTCTTTTCCTTTAAACCATTCATGCTATATTCTGACAAAACATTGTCTGTTGTTAGTCTAAATATGCAAAAATATATTTCACTAGCAGTGCTTTGAAATTTTATATCTTTTATTTTATATTTTAGAACTTTTCTTATATAAATTTTTTTTTATATAAAAACAAAAGAATACGAAGATCTTTCTTCTGAAAAATATGGATTAGAATTAGCGTCAAAAAAAACTTATGCTGGTAACTTACGTGAGTAGAATATTTTTTATTACATTAGCTGGATTTTTACCGCCAACTGATGATAAATGTTTTACCTAAAACAAATAGATAATATGATAAACAATTTATGACAATTAAAAAAAAAAAAAAACCAAGACAATAATATAAACGAGTAAATAATTATATTCAAGCATACAAAAGTACTGTATTGAATATCCCCGTCAGCAATTGTTTTTTCTAAAATAATAAGTTCGTCTGAACTTTTACACTGTTTAAAAATTTCTTCTGCATCATTAGAGAAATGTGCAGTTCTATCTATCAACAAGTTCTTTATTTCAGCAAGTTGAAACATAACTTTTCTCTGAAACTCTAAAAAGTAAAAAAAAATTATTTAAATAAAATTTTACTGATATTACAAACCAACAAAAGAAAACATGAAATGGAAACAAGCAACTTTACCTGCATCTGGTAAAGGATACATCCTTTTGCAACTACCTGCTAAATCTTTTGCAGTTTCGGGCTGCAATGGTCTGCTTGAAGAAGAGGAACCCATAACATTCGGTATGATATTTAATTCTTTAAAAAAACAATATAAAAAGTAAACTTAAAAAAAAACTAGGGACATCAGGTCCCCAAAAGCTACACTTTCCTTGATAGTACAAAAAAGCATATAGTACTAACCAGCAGTATGACTTAGTTTTCTTTTTAATGAGTTTATCGAAGAAATTGGTAGATCGACTATTTCATGCACTAAATATATATATATATATATATATGAATTTTTATCTTTTTACTACTAAAAAAAAAATGTGTGTGTGTATGTATATATATACATTATTATGTATGTATATATATATGTATATACATACATACACATATATATGTATATATATATATATATATGTATGTATGTATGTATGTATGTATGTATGTATGTATGTATGTATGTATATATATATATATATATATATACATACATATATATATATATATATATATATATATATATATATATATACATATATATGTGTATGTATGTACATACATACACATATATATGCATGTATGTATATATATATATATATATATATATATATATATATATATATATATATATATATATATATATATATATATATATATATGTATATATATATATATATATATATATATATATATATATATATATATATATATATATATATATATATATATATATATATATACACACACACACATATATATATATATATATATATATATATACATATATATATATATATATATATATATATATATATATATATATATATATATATATATATATATATATATATATTGCTGCACTTTAATTAAAGTGTCATGAAAATATTAAAATGAATAATTCTCACCAGATTTGCTTCTTTTAGTTTTTGACTTTGTTTTGTTTTCCATTGACTTTGTAAAAGGTTTAGGTAGGTAAATTTTTTGTGTTATCTTATTTGCTAAATAAAATAAAACAAAATCAGTGAAAAATAGGATAAAGAATATATATCTTTTATTTCAATAATAAATATATAAAAATAGTTTTGCTGTTAAATGAAAACTGTGACATAAGCTTTAAACTGTTTTAAGCTTTATGTTACCTGTTGCTTGACTTATTACAGGCTCAGCATCACTGTCGTGTTCAGTAGTAGACATTTCTACATCTTTGCACCATTCATAGTCATCTAATGATAATGATAAAATTACAATTGATTTACTATTTTTGAAATTAGCTACATTTATGTTAAACTGTGAAATACCTACAAAGCAATGGCTTTAATTATTCAAAATAGTTAGGAAGTCTTATTTACTAGTAAATTATCCTACCTGCAGTGAATTTAACTTTGACTAACTTATATGAAGGCCAGGTTTCATCTAACTCATCCAAGTTCTTTGCACTTCGTTCTACATACGCACCTTCAGGCCAAAATACTCTGTCATCTTTTATCCAATGACTAGGTACAACAGCATCTACCACTTTTTTGTTTTTCTCCACAAGAGAAACCAAAGAATAAGACATTTTGATTAGAAATCTAAAATATAACGACAATCATATTTCAATATGATAAATTATTAAACAAAAATAAGATAACTCAAAAAGCAATAATTTATTTATATAAATAAAATTAAGAATTACAATTGAATAAAATGAAAAGATAAATGACTTTTTAAATTTA
Organism: Hydra vulgaris; assembly: GCF_038396675.1. Lineage (NCBI taxonomy): Eukaryota > Metazoa > Cnidaria > Hydrozoa > Anthoathecata > Hydridae > Hydra > Hydra vulgaris. The sequence continues at coordinate 62,132,141 of NC_088927.1, read as the reverse complement.
TTAGTAAATTAAAATGAAGCTTACTTTTCCTAAAAGAACAAATATCTTCAAAACTGAGTGAGAAGATAATTTAAAAATGCATTTTTATACCAGTAAAAAGTTCGACAGATAAGTTTTAACTAATTGTCAATTACTTTATTATTGTAATTAAAAAATAGATGTTAGATATAACAGGAAATGATTGTTATACTTGAAAGAAAAATTATACAAAATTTATACAGAAAATGATGCTTGTAGACTTAATTAAAAGTTAAATTAAACAAATTAGTATTTATTGAAAAGCTCTCCATTATTCATTAAAAGCTCATAATTAATCATTAAAAAAATTTAAGATTCTAAAAAAGAAATATGAATTTAAAAAAATTAGCAATTAACATTCTTTCATAAAAACAGCATTAAAGTAATTGAAAATCATCATGCAATTACTATCAACTATTATTTATTTATACAACATAATATTATATAACAACAAAAAAAATAAATTGCAATGAAATTATTTTTTAAACTATGTTGTTAAAAATTATAGAAATATTATATATAACTATTATAAAAGTGATAATAAAACATAATGATAATAAAAATAATAAAAATTAAAAAAATATATATTTATCATAAAAATAACTAATTTTTAACGCAATAATTTATTTAATAAATGTGCACATTTTTTATTTTATACAAGAAAGTAAAGTTAACTTTTTAAGAAAGATTCTTTAAAATCATATACATAGTTGGCTTACCACATCACATCATTAAGTAAAGTACATAGAACAACCCCATCATTGACTGGTAGACATGCAACCTTTCTTTTAATATCTACCTTATTTACAGTTTTTCTTTTGCCAATGTTAGACTTACATAAAAAATAAATTCCAACCATCTTTGAATCAAATGGATCAGGAAAGTAATTTCTTAACAGACTATTGTGGAACATTTTACAAACAAAAGTAGTCATATCTAAAATACTTGTAATAAAAACAATTTTTCCGGAATGGAGAAGAAAACAATTGTCTTTTTCATTTGTAGAAATTTTGGTCTTGATATCCTTTGAAAAGTTTATTGAATTATTTATTTCAAACTCATGAATACGTTTCACAACTTGAGATATAGGATTATTTGCTTGACGAATAAACCTTTTTAACGAATTTAAATAATTTTCAAAAGGAAAGCAAGAAATTTGATCTAAATTACATCCAAAGTTTGAAACATCGTTATGCAAGTGAATAAGACAGTGTACATTATATGAACAAAAAGAATCGCTATACAACTCCCTACTACTTGCAACAAAATAGACCAGTAATTTATGTGCATATTCCAAATGGTCATTTCTGTAATCTTGATTTTCCTCAAGCATAATTCTTATTGCAACAGATAAAGATAAAAAATTAATATAAAATGGTGAACTAACAGTTCCTTTAAGGGCTATTATTCCAGTATATGTCAAGAACTGTCTGAACTCAGTTGCCTTCCATCTTCGTAGATCGCTTAGCCCACGTGGCTGGCGTGCAAATTCTGAAGGCATTTTTCCATAATGCAATAAAATAGTGTCAGAGACTACATTTAACTGATTAGATGATATGTGACAACAACGAGGGCCTTCTTTTAAGTATAGAAGCAATCTTTTAACAACTCCTAAGCAAACTAAATGCATATAGTCCAAACAAAAATCTTTGATGCATTGAACACTGGAGTGGATTAAAGGACTAACAAGTAACTGATGTCCTGTATAAGCTATCTGTTTAAAATCCTGGTCTATCCTTGGTTCGCAATCAAGATCATGAAAAACTATTCGATTTTCTATATTTACTCCATGAACTTTACATCTTTCACATGCATCATAACCAGTATGACCCTTAATTCCCTTTAAAAATTGACGTGCTGGAGCATCACAAATAAATCCTTTAATATTTACATTAAATTTTTTGCCATTATAGTGTAAACCAAAAACCTCCAAATTACGATACTCGTCTAAAAAATCTTTTAAAAATTCCTCACAACTGTCAGGTTTGGAACTACCACAGTAAAGAGCTACAACAAATGGACTGGCGAGTTGAAAAGATGCAAGAATAGGCCAAAGTTGAGTGTTTGATGATTTGAACAATGGTATACCATCTACGTTAATCAATAGATTAATTGTCTTCAAAGAATTAATATCATGAGATGAAAACTCTTTTAACTTACTTTTTATTGAACTTTTTAAACCTATGTAAAAATAATCACCACCACATTTTTGTTTTAGAGGAACTTTTCTTGGTGTGCTTAATAAGGTTCTTGAATCTTTAGGCAACTCTTTGTGACCATGATTTCTTAATATTAGCAAGATATGATTTGTTGCTGCCATTGTAAGGTGATGTTCACATGCCCAAGATGAAAGTTCAGAGGCCAAGTTATTTTTATTGTCAAAATCATCGTTTTCTGAGATATAAATGCTATTTACATCGCTAAAAATGGAAGATGAGGGTGAAACCTCGCAATTTAAATCCAGTCTTCCTTTAACTATTTCAACTTCTTCTTCAACTATTTCAACTTCTTCTTTATCGGATGGTGAATCCAATAAAATGGTCTCTTCACAAGAGTCGTGACAATAATTAAGAACTTCCAACTGGGTTTCATAGTTTCTTCGCCAGAGTCTTAAATAGTTTGCGTTAGACATTTCAGATATAAATTTTTATTATCTAAATAGATCATTATTAAAATAAACATTGAACTTATATAAGACTTGTTTAACTGAATTAAGTTAATTAATAATAACTAGGTTAATTAAGATTTAAAATACTCCGAAAAATGTAAAAAGTTAGAAAATGAGTTAAAACGATAAATAACCCCCAAAAAAACAAAAATTAAATAACGACCAGCTCGAGCGGACATTTTTAATTAACTGAGTATACTAGTTAATTAAAAAGCGGACATTTTTAATTAATTGTGTATACTCAGTTAATTAAAAATGTCCGCTCGAGCTGGACGTTATTTAATTTTTTTACTCATTTTTTACTCATTTTTTACACCCTAAGTGTAAAAAATGTGTAAATTTATACGTAAGATATATATATACGTAATAATTACGTAAATTTATACGTTACGTATAAATTTACACATTTTTTACTCATTTTTGTGTTTACACATTTTTAAAGACGTCTCAAAGACGTCACTAGGACGTCTTAACAAAGATGTCTGTGAGGACGTCTTTGAGACGTCATAATTTGGTCGGAGACGTCGCGACCTAATTAAGACGTCCATAGGACGTCTCTTTGACGTCTGTGCACGCTGGGTTATGTTAATATCAATGAAAACATAACAAAAAATTGCTTGAGTAGTACTTCGGTACGCAAAAATGTTGGTCAATAACGAACGCTACTTTGGATTAGTCTTAATGACTATTTGTGGCTGTTCCTATACTAAACCAACAATATCTTCGGATATAAGAACATTGCATAGAAAAATTTAGCATGAAAATTCAAAAAAAAAAAAAAATTCACACACATACATAAGCACATACATACATACATACATACATACATACATACATACATACATACATACATACATACATACATACATACATACATACATACATACATACATACATACATACATACATACATACATACATACATACATACATACATACATACATACATTCATACATACATACATACATACATACATACATACATACATACATACATACACATATACAAACATAAATACATATACACGCATTTAATAATACTATATATGTATATATTATATACACATACACGTATATACGCGTACACAAATATATATATACACACACACAAACACACATTTATATATATACTTATAAACACATATACACACATATATACCCATATAAATATATACAAACATACACATACACACATACACATTCATGCAAACATATACACATACATAGGTTATTCCAGGATTTTATACTTCAATTGCTAGATTCAGATTACCAATAGATCGAAGATAGTATTGGTTATTGCATTTTTTTAGAAAAAATTGTTGAAGGTAAGAGGTAGGTTTTTGTGTTGGTGATTCCAGACAAACTGGCGATTCAAGAATTGAACAAGGTCACATAGTTTAATGGATCTTAGAAGTAAGATAAAGCGCATTAGGATTGAGTTTGTAATTCTGAAAATGTATTATTTTTTAAGCTTTGTTTTGAAGATGGGATATCCTTAAAACTGCTTGCTGTTAAGATTGTCCCCACAAATGGATCCCACTTTGTTAGTTATTTGCTTTGGCAGATAAAAAATGTACGAACGCGATGATATAGTAAATAAAAACGATATTGTTTACATAATGGATAAAAGTATATAAATCCTTATTTCAGCAATGACGAGCTTTCTGGTTTGGCTGCATTAATAACAGAAAGTCATGGCTGATTATATTAACATGCTTGGAAACTCCAAAATTCAATGGATAAGGTTTTCTTCGGAGTTTTAAAAGTTCAAAGAGTTTTATCTGCATTTTAAAGCAACAGTCAAAAGGGTTGTCAACAGTCTAAGGCCTTGATGTTGTTAATCAGTGATGCATTTAGGATTTTTTGATGTTTTAGATAGCTAACTTCCAGACATGGAGCTAACTCCAAACATTTGTATGTGTACTTATGCCAAATAATGAGGCTTTGCAAAAAAATGCGATGATTAGAGGCTGGGAACAAAAAAATCCCTTTGACTTCATTCCCCTCCCCCCCCCCCCAACGTAAGGGGCAACAAGTTGATAAAATATTTTTTGTATTATTTTTAACTAGACTTATATTCACCGATAAATTTTAAATTTCATAGTATTACTAGTAGACTAGTCTACACTTTTGAATCCTGAGTGTTTATGAATTTTTGAGTTTTTTGAAACAAGTTAAACTCTTTTTTTTAAAAGTAGAACTAAATTTAGTGCTAAATATTGGTTTGGACAAAATTAGACATGACCGTTTTTGGAAACATTTTAATAAGTGGGGCCGTTACCATGCTATTTTGTTTCATAATTTAATCATCAATTAGTTTATATAAAAATAAAACAATGGCAGTTAAATAAATTCTAGGTTAACAAAGATGTTTTTAAACAAATAAAAATATTTTCTAAAATAAGCAACCCAGTGGGCACGGAGCGTTTTTAAACGTTTTTTGGACGTTTTTATTAGGCTTAGATCTAACAAAAACGTCGAAAATGTCTGAAAATTTATTTCTTACAACAAGAAATATATTTCTTGTTTTAGGAAATAAATTTCCCACCCCACAATTTATTTCTCAAAACATGAAAATATTTCTTGTTTTAAAAAAGAATCTTCCTAACAATGGGTAATGGATTTAGGATTTTAAAGAGAATTTTAAAACAAGAATTACATTTCTTTTTTTACGAATCAAATTTCCTAACTCGGAATTTATTTCTTAAAGCAAGAAATATTTTAAGAAAAAAATTTCTTAAACTGTGGACAATGGATTTACGAATGAATTTGCTGTGTACTAGATACACTAATTGTGGAAATATTTTTAAAACAGTATTTGGAGCCAGCGAGAATCAGAATGGTGTAAGTCAACGTTTCCTCAAGTTAAGTTTTTTACGGTTTTATTAGATTTACGGTATTGAAAACCTTACTAACAAGAAAAAAAAAACAGTTGCCAGTTTCTTCTTATAAACGCCTCATACAAGTCTCAAACCTAACATAATAATGCTTTTTAATCATAATACTGGCTTAACTCAATTTTTTTTTATTTATTTACACCATGCTGATTCTTACCAGCTCATTTGTTTGACTCAATAAGTACTGCTGTCTCATATAAAATTTTTATTATAAATATAATTAATAGTAAGATAAAGAGGACACGTTGCTCAAAAACTATACGTACAAATAATGACAAAGTGTTCGTTTTTTAAACTTTGAAAAAAGTTGAAGTTTTGCTTTTACAATAAAACTTGAAGTTAAACGAGTATTCTCAATGGGTACGGTATGCTTTTTAAACGTCCTTTGAACGTTTTTATTAGGGAACACATTATTATTTACGTAAAGCTAAGCGATTTACTTCAAAAACGCTGAGTAATTGTTCAGCTTTACGTGAATAAAAGTTTGAGCAAAATTGCTGTGGTTTTTATTCACGTAAAGCTGACCAATTACTGAGTAAAAACAATTGATTTTTTTTATTCGCCCGGTCTATTGACTTTTATTTTAATATATGCAAGCAATAATTAATTGACTTTGTAACAACATTTTCATATTTACCTTCGTCAAATTAGCTAAAATCTGCACGTAAACACAATTTTTTTATATGCTTTACATAACAAATTTATGCACAAGACCAAAAATAAACAAGTAAATGTGGTAAATATAACAAGGTAATCCAATGCATTAGAAAATCAGATTTTTGCTTTCACTTTTACAATTTCTAACAGCAGCAGAAAAAAATATCCTTATAACAAATTCGACATTAGACAATGTAGATACAGGTTTCGTTAGTAACCGGTACCAGAATAAGTTGAAGTGAAAACAAAGCTCTTGAAATGCAGACAATCTTTTGTAAATTAAATGTCTGCACTGTTCGTTTAGATTTTTAATGCGCTAGGGCGTCCGATGTAATTGTAACAGAATCCATATCTGCAAGATGGACAAGAAATCCAAAACGAGAGGTAAATAAAGCATAAGCTTTCTTTCGCTTTTCAAGCTTAGCTAAAAGTCGATTCATGATGATATTAACCTCGGGAATCATTTTCCTTATCTAGTAATGTCTTAAATAAATGTTAATCGATCTTGTTGGCACTTGTATTCTTTTTTTCTTTTCTGGTTAACATAGTACTTGTCGGTGCCCACCAATGTTATAGCATCTTTTTCAAAATTCGTCAAAATTTGATCTGAGCCTTTGAACTAAAATTGACAAAGAGTTGTACAGTTCATTCACCGCTGTTAAGTCAATTTTAACGACCTGAAGCATTTTGTTCACTTTCTTGCACTTTTCCATAATTTTGCTCCAGATGACTATCATGACGGCCGTCTTCAGATGATCATCATGAAAAGTCTGCTAGCTTCTACTATCGTGTTTAACTGTAGCGTGTCTTTTAAGGCTACTTTATATAAACTTTATTAGTCTTTTAAGACTACTATATAAAAAATATATAATTACTATTGACAACTAAGAACTTAAAAAAACTGATTTTGATAATTATACCTTGTAACTAAAAAAAAACGGTTTGAAGAGTAGAACTCGCATTTGCACATGCATTTAGTTAGTGAGAAAATTTTCGGAATCTTTACACCTTCTAATTTTGATATCAAGACTTCCAAGCGATGCGTATTCAGCTAATGTATTTAACTTCTTAAAATGGGTCTGGACCCTACATATATTGGAGGAATTATCAACTACCCACCGTAGGCGCAACTACCCACAGTAATCACTAATGTTGATGCCATGCATCTCTAATGTCTTTTTGACATATCAGCTGTCCCGTGATCTCTTCCAGTGAACGATAAGAAACATTCAACTGGTTTCTTGTCAGGCATATCAAACAACAAAAGTTAGTTAATCTGCGCGCAAAACGTCTGTCGTTGAATCAACGATGTTTGAGTAATATTTAGCAGGTTTAAATTCAATAATCTAAAGATAGAAAATACTATTTCAAACTTGTCAGGTGCTCTTTTTTAAAACGATAGGTTAAAAAGATAAATAATCCAAAAAGATAAACATAATTAAACTTTACCATGAAGTAGTTTGGTGACAGCTACCCCTCAACGCAAAACATTTTTCAAATATTCTTTTTCTGCTCATGCTCACTGATTGCCTTATGAGTAACTTTCCAGTAGCAAAATACATCTTTGCTCGCTAAAAAAACTAGTTTTCCTGAAAAAGAAGTAAGATTTGCAGTAAACACTACCCCGCTTAGCAGTATATACCAGTCAATCACTTTCTTTCTTTTCTCAATTTATTAGTTTAAAAAAAAAATTTTTTTTTAAGGTGCGTCGCAAAGTTCCAGCTTTGTCAACGGTTTCAGACTTTAAAAGACAATTAGCGTTGATGTCTCTTTTTGCTTATTTGTTGTGATGAACCTAATCAGGCTATTATTTAGACGTATATAGTCGGCAGGGTCAGTAGAAAATACTTCGACGTTCAATTAGTTTTCGCTACGTACACTAATGGAGTCCAAGTTTGCATCCAACGCTTTTTGTAATAATTCATCAGATTGTTTATTTGCAAAAAATAATGCTATTATTGGCAAGGAAACAACAATATTTAGATTTGTAATTTGTTTTAAATTTGCCTCTTTCTTTCTTTTGCCTCCACTCTTTTTCTTGTTAGGCTCATCTATGTAAATGTTCATCGATCACTTCAGACTTCTACTTGATCGCTTATTTTTTTACTTTAAAAGTTCTGATGATTTTTCACTACTATTTTCACTTATAAAATTATTTGCATTTTTTGAAATTATTTTTTACTTTACTTATAAATAAAGAACTTAGAAGAGAAGAATTCTTTTTTAAATTCGTTTCGCCATCCCTTGTGTAATGGCGCAGACAAATTTTTTTTCTCGAATATGTTTAGAAGAAAACACTTGAATTTTTTTTTAACGGATTCAAGATTTAAAAATAGAATAAATAAAGAGTAAATAATTAAAAGTAAAAGAGTAAAGAATAAATAACTAGTCTTAATAACTAATAACTTTTAGAGTAAATTTTCTTTTTAATCTTTATAACTCATTTGACTCATTTTGACATGTTTTATATTCATTTTTACATGTTTTTAACATGAGTTAAAAAAAACCATGGTTCACCCATGGAAATTCCGTGGGATTTCAAATTTTATGGAAATTCACCCATTAAAATTCCATGGAATTTTCGTTTTCCATGGGAAAACCATGGTTTACTCGTGGTTGATTTTATAACTCAGTTTTTTTTTAATTAATCAAAAAAAAAAATTGATATCTAATGGCAGGCCTCTATAAACTCCCTGGCTCCGCATCGGCTGCCTAGGCTGGACAGCGGTAAAGACAGCGGCTTAGATATATAAGCCACTAAATTTAATTTCTCTGTGGATAAAAATATCATCTTTCCAGTTTTTAAAGCTTTATTGAAGAGCTATTGGGAGAGATTATGCATGTGAAAACCTAAAATACAAAAACGGCTTTGAATGCAATCATATGGTTTTGTGTACTAAAATCTATATTTGTTGGAATAGAAACAATAAAAATGGGTACCTATTCAGCTGTAATACATTTTAACAATGACAGAAATGAAATCCTCAGCATCTCAGAAAATTTCAGATTGACATGACATGATAGTTTTGCAACAATTTGACAAGGAACTGGATATTTCACGTGTAAAACGCATGACCAAAAAAGCTAACAACAATGTAGAAATGCGAAGAAACTCCATCGTAGCAAAGCAGAAGAGCTACAATGACATTTTAAAAGAAAAAGAAGCCATAGAAGGCTATTATGCTACAGCAAGTTGTTAGGATTTAAAGATTTATTTGTTTAAATTTTTACTTTCTCATTTGTTTTTATCAGCTTCGCATTTCGAGCGTTTCTTAAAAACTTGAAATGTGATAACTTGATATTGAATAGAGTATTTGTTATCAAATTTCTAAGTATATGTTTGCAATATATATGCGCTCCATGTAACCGTCAGAATTTTTATTAACCACTCTAAATACTGATTTATAAACCTAAAGTTTTCAAAACTTTCCCGCAAAACTACAGTGGGCCAGCTATGGACAAAAGTCCAAATTTTGACATGATCAAATCTGTCAAAAAATCATATACAGTATTCTATATATATATATATATATATATATATATATATATATATATATATATATATATATATATATATATATATATATATTATATATATATGTTGTCCAAAACAAACACAACGCTTCCACATCTGCATTCCTAATCGCTGGTGCCAACAACGTAGTAAATAAAGTACAAAATGAATCTGCATTCCAGTTTTTATTTCATAAAGCAGCACTCCCATTGTTGAAACAGCACAAATCAAGCTAATATTCTTGCCACGATTACAGTTTTCTCAAAACAAATTTTTCTTGTTTCCTGATAAACGAGGTTAAAAATACTTAAGACGAAAACTTTTTACATTTGATGATGGTTAATTTAATTTAGTATTAGAGCTTTGTTTAATTGCATTATTATATTTATTGATTAACTAAATTATTCATCTAAATATTCATTTATCTAGATTTAAATTTAACTATTTATAATTATCATTAGTACTCAAATAATTACCCTATAGATGGAAGAGAAAATAGCTGTGCAAATCATAAAACAAAGAAAAATGTTAGAAAACAGCACATTAAAATGCTTAAGCATTTAGTTAAAAGAAATGAATCTACAACAAGCATTTCCACTTCTCTTGATTTATCTATGCACATTTTAAAATCTTGTTTTTAAGTTTAACAGAGGAGAATTCAACGACATGTCTGCATTCAAGTCGTTTTCTGATAAAAAACGAGATAAAAGACCTAAAAACGCTTAAATAAAAAATATTATTGAATTACGCGTACAAGAAAACAATCTTTGTACGCAAGAAGCAATAAAAGAAAATCTTTTTGCAGCAGGCTTCAATATGCCTCAGCTTACTATTTCAAGAAAACTCAAACGCTTAAGTTTATCAAGAAAGTGTGTTGTGCATGTGCCAGAAGAACAAAACTCAACACGAGTTATTGATTTACGCATGCTACGCATTTCCAAGCAAAGTTAACGGAATTTCAAATAAAAACTTTTATTTGGATGAAACTGGATTTAATTTGCACACCAACAACACATATGGTTATTCGCTAAGAGGTGCGCTAGCAATTTTACAGTCGTCTGCAAATTGTGACAACAGTGTTAATTTGATTTGTGCTATTTCAACAATGGGAGTGCTGCCTTATGAAATAAAAACTGGAGGCTGGAATGCAGATTCATTTTGTACTTTCCTTACTACAATAAATATATAAAATGAATCTGCATTCATTTTGTACTTTCATTGTAGTAATGAAAGAGGTGTTTGCTTAGGCAAACAATTGCCTCTCAAAGCATAGCTATTAAGTATATGTCAGCATACACACAACAGCTTAATCCAGTAGAAGAATTTTTCTTTTTCTTTAAAGCATACTTACAAACAGGGAGAAAGGCCTCGAAATATGGTTGGGGTAATCAGGAAACTTAAAAAGATTATGGGTAAAGATTATTACAAAGTTTAATTTAATTCTATTTTACAATCATATGCGTAAATAGCTAGCTGGCCAGTGCTGGCTCGGCAACCATTTTTTAAATAAATAGTAATGGCAACAATCTAATTTATATTTTGATTAAATCTATATAAACACACAACAGCCTTTTTATTGTCTATATAAAATTATATTAGAGATTTTATGGGTGGTTGACTCGCCTATAAACGCGTATATAAGAATGAATAAACACGCATATAAGAATGAATAAACACGCATATAAGAATGAATAAATGCACATATAAGAATGAATAAAAGCGCATATAAGATTAAATAAATGCGCTTATAAGAATGAATAAACACGCATATAAGAATGAATAAACACGCATATAAGAATGAATAAATGCACATATAAGAATGAATAAAAGCGCATATAAGATTAAATAAATGCGCTTATAAGAATGAATAAACACGCATATAAAAACGAATAGACGCGCATATAAAAATGAATAACCCTGTAATGTCATTTTAAGGTTTAATAAATGAATATTAAAATAGGTATAACATAAAAGTTTAATTTTATTACTTAAATGTGCCAAATTAAATGCATCTTTTTTGGGGCGGGTTAGGTCAGCAAATGAATGGTCATAAGCTGTTCTTTAAAATGTAAGGAAGCCAAAACACTTGGTTTTATGGACGTAGACAGACCTATTCAAGCTACACATTGAGTGCAATTTGGTTGCTATGGTATCAAATTTTACATAGCAACAACTTATTTTAACATTAATGGTATTTTAACAGTTTTTTATTCGTGTATTAAAATGAGATTCACACTTCTTAATGAAGTTATAGTTTTAATTGGTTGCTATGGATACTTGAATTTTTAATTTATTTTTGCAAAACAACAGTATTGATTGCATTTTGATACGTTTTAACATTTAAAAGGAAATACTTAGCTGCAGTTAAGGATTTGGTAATATCATTCTAAGCTGTAATAAATGAATAATAGAATTTGCATAACAAAAAAGTTTTATTTCATTATTTAAATGTGCCAAATATCATTGAAATAACCATGGTGGATAGTAAAGTGGCATTAGCCTTATCAGTTGAGACCATTGCATCACAGTTCTGCTCAGTGTGTGGCAGCACACCGAAAGAGATTAACAAAATTGAAAAAATGGTAGCAAAAATTGAAAATGCAAACTACTCTGGTCTACAGTATGGCTTGTCATTATCACATGCATGGATTAGAACAATCGAATGCTGGCTTCACCTTGCTTACAAATTGGATAACCAAAAAGGGCAGGCGCGTAACTCAAAATAAAAGTTATCTGTGATGACAAGCAAAAAAAGAATCCTAGATGCCTTCAAAAATCGTCCACCATTTATTGATGTGCCCACCAGATCTGGGCACATCAATAAATAATCATGGATTATTTATTGAAGTGCCCAGATTTGGTGGTTCTGGGTCATCCAATGATGGAAATATAGCTCGTTGTTTTTTCCAATCTAAAAGTATTGTGGCTGAAATTTTAAAACTGGATGTACTACTGCTAAAAAAGTTGCATGTCATCTTGATCACATTGCCATCAGTTTTGATGCAGCTGCATGTCAAATGCAGATGCATGTCAAATGTACTGCCTTTAGGTAAGTTTATTTGTTAATATTATTTCTATACTGAGCTGTCGCTAACTTATCTTTATAATTACATGATTGATTGCCTCTTTTTGTTGACTATTTGTTTGCACAGAGCTACTCATGGTATTATATGCCACAAAGTTTGCACAAAATACTATTATACAGACATGAGGTTGTGAGAAGAATGGTCTTGCCTATTTGAATGCTCTCTAAAGAGGTACAGGAAGCACGAAACAAGAATTTCAAACATTTCTAGGAAAACTATGTACGCAAATGCAGTAGTTCGAAAACTAACAGTGGTGTATTATACCAACTTTCGTGCTCATTAGACTCAATAATCAGCAGCATGAGAAGGTCAAATTCTCTAAATTCAAAATCTCAACTCCCAGAAGGAGTAAGTGATTTGCTTCAGGCAATGACTGTTGACTCATACATGCATAAAATATAATTTCTTATTTTATGCATGTATGTTTGCTTTATAAATTGTTAATATGTTTTAAATTGTCAATACTTCATTGCAATATGTTTTGTTTTTATTAATAATAACCTAAATCTTTACCTAAATTGAATTACCTAAATATTTAATATTTGATAGTTATTTAAAATGGGACGGTTGAAATGCGATAAAAATTTATCTTTGTGTAACTAAGGAAAATATCTGATTGTTAAGCAATAAAGGTATCTATAGCAATTAAATTAAAAAATTATGACTACCATATAAAGTAAGACTTTGTATTGGTACTCATGTCAAATTTAATGAATATAGCACTCGTAAAAAATCTGCAACTATCTAAATAGGTTGTTGCTATGTAAATTAGATATCCATAAAACTAGGTAACCATAACAACCAAATGATAAATAGCCCTCTTATAAGAAGGGCAAACCTCATAATAATGGACAAACTAATTATTATGTAAATAACACACATAAAACATCTGCAACTACCAAAAGTAGGTTGTTGCTAAGTAAAACTAGGTATCCATAGCAACAAAATATAAAAATATCACTTTCATAAGAAGCGCAAACCTCATATTAGTACTCATGCCAAGTTTAGTAAATAAAGACCTAATATTTAATTAGTTATTAATTTTGTCCATTAAAAGTGAATTCTGGCCCACTGTGAAAACTATTAAAAATCAATGGCTTTTTAATATTTTGATTTAGGTAAAATCTGACAGTTAAATGGAGTATCTTGACGTACTGGAGAATATCCTAAAATTATTTAAATACAGAAAAAAAGGACAAATTGAATTAGACAATATAAGAAATACTATAGTTATATAAATACAAAATAAAGGTTTTTATTGAAGTAATTAATAATTATTATTTATCTTAAAAACTTATACAAACATGCGAAAACAAAGTAGTTTTTTTAAAGAAATTCAGAATAATTATTTAAGAAATTTAGTTACAAAAATTTGTATTTATCTCTCAAGAATGTATTTTATTACTGCTTTATACACAAAATCTCAAAAGAAGGGATTTTTTTTCATATATATACATTTTTTTAAACATTGTTTACCATTATTCATTTATAAATATTTATAAATAAATCTAAAATCTAAATAGAGTTTATTAAATTGATTTAAGTAAAGACACTTTCACTAGACAACCTTGTAGATGCTGGGTTTATTTTTATTACAAGTAATGTATTCACGTTTTTGTTTTTATGACTGTTTCAAGGTTTTTGTTACATTTTTGTTTTATTTTTATGAATGTTTTATAACAGTATATCTTAAATCATTTTATTAAGGGTTTACTTCTTTAAATACAGATAAAAGAGGAATACGGCACATTTCGTGGAAAAAAAAAGGTATTTAATCTGTTTGGTTTTTTTCATATTTTGCTATTTTTTATGCTGTTATATTCAACCTTCTGAATTAACTTATAATACATGTGGTATATGTCTACCTTCTGCACCTATCTAAAATATGTTTACCCGCTTTACCTTTTTTACCTAAATTGTCGAAATAAAAAAACTCAAAAGAAAAGAAAATAGCACCTACAAATCATATCATTAAAATTATATATTATTTTTTATTTTATTATAGAACAAGGTTTTTTTCATTGAAATTTTTTCCAAGAAGTTTTAACTAATTATTGGGTGGTAAACTAGTGGTAGAACGACTAGGCTCTAAAAAAATCTCACAATTAAAGATTTGAGGTTCTTGTTTACCCTACACATCTGGAAGGACTGTGCTTAACCTGTTTCTTTGCACAGCAGCCTTATTTAACAAGGTTTGCATTTAAAAAAGAATTTAAAAATAGAATTAAAAGAAAAAAAAATTAAATCATTACAACAAGTGACATTTTATTTATCTTAAGCAATTATTGACATTTTCGAAACATTGTATTTAAGAGATTGCTTGATGATAACTATTGTTTTTGCTGCACAATATTAAATCAAAAGATAATCATTTTTTTCTAAAGAAGATGTTACAAGTTATTATTTTTTATCAATGAAATTAAAAACAAGGGTTATTTAAAATAACTGAAAAAGCAAATGGTCTAAAAAATTTTAGGCCATTCCGCTCCATATATTTTATTCAAATTACATAAGATCGAATGAAAAAAATTTAGGCCATTTCTCTCCATATATTTTATTCACATAACATAAGATTGAATGAATTTTGAATTTGAATTCAAATAGTTTGACTAAAATTGAAATTTGATATCAAATACGAATTCAAATTTTGTCAAATTTTAAATCTAAATTAGAATTCAGTTTTGAGATTCGAGTTATATTTAATTGGATACAATTTTGAATTTTATCTAAGTAAGACATGTGCTGTTTTCTTGAGGGCAAATGGTTTAAGAACGCCAAAAAAAAAAAGCTCTATTTTTTTATAAAAATTTATTAAGTTTTATTTTACTAAAAAAATATAAATTTAACACTATGGGTTTTATAAGCATTCAAGTAAAATTTCTTCTAGTGGAAATAATGCCTGAGGGAATTGTAGTGTTTCAATTGTTAGCACTTGCCCAAAGAGAATTACACAAAATGCAAATTCTTATCCAAAATGAACTCTACGATGTGTTTTTAACTGTCCAAAAGGAATTGTTTGTGTAGTAATTGTTACATTATAGAAACCTATAAAATCTGAAAATAAAATGAAATTACTGTCTTGTGTGGAAAAGATGAGTTTGATTTAAAAAGAAAATTAAAAGCAAGTTAACATTTTGAAAAAAACTCAAGAACTTTGAACTTATTTAAAAAAAAACTTATAAACCAAACTTACCAGCTTTCTGAGGATTCACATCAGGTCCTTTTATCCAGACAAGGTCAAAGCAGTTGTTATTTGAGGCAGTATGGGATCTAAAAAGACTGGATGATAATAAGAAGCTAGATAAAATTTACAACCAAGTGGAGAAGCTGATTTCTGATAAGTAAAGAGACCAACTTGAGCACTCAGATTTAACTCTCTAATTCTGAAACAAATTTTGTTAATTCATTGGATAATATCTAACTTAAATTTATCTAAATTCAATTTTCAAATGAAATAGCAATTTTGAACATAATTCAATTTGAATAAATAAGATTTTTTATTATGAACTGTATAGAAGCAGTAAACTTGCCTTCAACCAAAGGTTGAAGACAAGTTTACTGCTTGGGCAGTAAACTTGTATTGTATAGTAAACTAGTAAGGCAGCATTTCAAGACTTTGTCAAATACTTGGATCCAAAGCTCCACATGAAGTCAGCCAGAATTATGTTTGATCAAAGCTTCCTCTTCTTTATCAATTGGTCAAAATAGCAGGAACCAACTAGATTGTAACAGATCTAAAAGATAATGCTGTTGGATTGGCTTTCACAACTATTTTGTTTGTCAATACAGTAAATCATTTTTAGAAAATTGGATTACTACATTTGTCATGGGATTTTTATGAATACTTTACAGTAGAAGGCAATAAGGTCCAATGAAATAAAGCAATTATAGAGATTGTAGACCTTTCATCTAATGTTCACAAGACCTGTGCAAGTGATAATGCTGCAAATATGCTAGTATATCTCTAATAAAGTTTAGGAGGACCTTGGGTGTGGGGATCACTTAATTAATGTTGTGGTGTCTGAGTGCCTCAACATTCCTGAAACTGTCATCCAGAACCCACAAAAGTAGGATTGACCAACAAAGGATCAGGTCAGAGTGTATCAGGGTCAACAATCAATCAAAAGATAATTCAACTTCTGAAACTTGTAATCAATTCATTTGTTGAATGTTTTTAATATAATATTTGAAACATACAGTCAATTTTGGTTATTATATTGGTTTAAATGAAACAATTTGGTAATAAAATATGGTCTGAAGCCATATTTTATTACAGCGTTCTGCATAACTCTAAAGTCAAAGTTGGAAAAGAGATTTCTGGTTTGTGGGATCAAAAAACAAGCTTTATGCTTATAGAGCAATTTTCTACCCATTTTACAAAGGATTCACATTCGTACAACATAAAAATGCAACAGGGAAACTTACAAGGAAATAATTAAGCATTAAATAAAGAGAATGAAGTTGAGTTAATCCAGGACTTGAATCAAAGAATTCTTAAGAAAGTTGATGAGGGCTACAACTTTGTTGCAAAGATTGGATAGTTAGAACTCAAAAAAAAAATCGGCTTTAAAATTGGCTTTCATATAAAGTTAAATCTTTTTAATTATTTAAACTTGTTTTTTTAGGGTTAAAATAAGGTCATCTTAATCCAGCAAGCCCACCCAGTCACTGTTTAAGTCAGCCATTAGCCCCATGTATTTTAAAATGAACAGGTCTTTTAACTCGACAGATCCCCCTCCAGCCAATTTTGATGTGCTACAATGGTATCGAAAGCATTGTTGGGAGTTTCCTTTTATTGCCAAGTGCACCAAAAAATATCTTTGTATCAAGGTAAAATAAAAAAAGTTTAAATTTTAAACAATTTGTAAAGGGGGTTTGCAAAATGTGAACTGTAAAAGTCCAAATTGCCAAGTTATTGAACATTCAAAACATGATCATTCCAACTTTCAAGTTTTGAATTTAATTAATTGGTTCCCAATTCTAACTTAATTAACAATGTTTGGTTTTTTGAATGATATTGATTTGACAAAGATTTGAAAAGACCAAACTTGAATTTGAAAAAATTTGAATAAGTTTGAATTTGAATAAATTTGTATTTGAATTTGACTCAAATTCAAATTTGATTTCCTAAATTAAAAAAATCAAATTTGAACAAATTTAAATGAATTCAACCAAGCTTGAAATGACGTGAACAAAAATATTTATTCTGTTAAATATGTTTACAAAATGTTTGTTCTTTCAACTGTGTTTTTTTTTATGAGTAACTTATACTTTGAGCTAAATAAGTGCATAAAGTAGACAACCTGATCTTTCTAGTGATTGAAGAATCAATTTGTTTCTCCAAGCAGTGGCCTTGTTCGTCAAATTTTTTTTTTAGAATTATAGAGTTAAGGGAGGGTTGTAACCACATCTAAAGTAGCCTCCTCGACTGTAGTGACCTTCACAGCCTTAGGGAAGTGAAATGAAATAAAAAAAGAATAGTTTATTTTTGAATAGGATATAAATTGGTTCCATAAGCTAATGGAATAGCAACAATCTTTTAATTTCTCATGAATATTTTTAATCTTTAAATTATAAATTCTAGTTTTGTTTACTTATTACTCTATGGTTTGCATTAATGGTGACCTTAATTTTCAGGGCTGTATATGTGTAATTTACATGTAAGGTATTAAATATATTTTGTTTGGTTATTATTATTATTTTTTTAAACAAAAATTTTTTAATTTTAAAGTGACTAGATTTTAATTGAGTTGAGTAAGGAGCTAAAAAAATTTTTTCTTTTTGATTTTTAAATAACATCAAAAATGGCGTTTCAAAAAAAATGTTTTTAAAAAAAAATAGGTATGCGTAGTTTATTTGCAATAAATTATAAAAAAAAACTACTATAATTACAGACCACAGAAATGCCAAGTATTCTATAGCATTCCACAATGAAGTTAAAGTATGTTATATGAATAAATGGTTTATCATTACCAAGAGAGATAAGGTATAGATAAATAGCAAGCAGTAATTAATCAGTTATTAGTATTTTTTTTTAAACTCTTTTATTTGATGATATAAGGGACTCACTAAATGTTCAAGGTGGATTTATTAAAAAGTTTTTAAATCCAGTGTTATTTTATTATTATAAAACACATTAAAAGGAGCCAACAGAACTTTTCAAAAATTTTATTTTTAGAGCCACCATAGGGTAATATAATTTTCTAATATGTTTTAACACTTTAATTCTTAAAATGTGAAGTTTTTGAAAAGAAGTTTTTAGAAAAGGAAGTTTTTAGAAAAAGAAGCAAAAATGAAGAATAATGGAAAGATTTATTGCTGCCCCAACCCAACCCAATGGTGTAGCAGCAACTCCTTTGCATATTCTTCCTAAATCAGTTGGTGTATGCATTAAACCCCTAAAGTCCCTATTTCACTATGACTTCATTAGTGTGTATCTAATGTTTTATTTATAAAAGTATATAACTCTCTAAACTAGCATTTAGAAATACTTCTTTTGTAACCATATTTGTATGAAATTGTTAAGTTAAAATTATTTTTTTTTAATTTATTATAGTAAATGTAATTAATGGTTAGAAAATTATTAACAAAGAACAACTTTGTAAAATAATGTGTTAAAAGATGATAATTCAAGATTTTTGTTGCAAGAAACTATATTACTTGGTAGCTAAATATCTGATATTTTCTCATTTAAAAAACCGTTAGTAACAAAAGAATTTTAATTTGCTGGCAAAAACAATACATATAATCTAATATCCACTTATAAATGTTGTACTTGAATTTTTAAGTTCTACAATAAATTTCATTAAAATTAATATTAAATATATATATTATATTACATATATATATATATATATATATATATATATATATATATATATATATATATATATATATATATATATATATATATATATATATATATATATATATATATATATAATATAATATAATATAATATAATATAATATAATATAATATAATATAATATAATATAATATAATATAATATAATATAATATATATATATATATATATATATATATATATATATATATATATATTGCTATAGGTATATATATATATATTACTATAGGTACATATATATATATACCTTAGTAAAAGCTTTAAATATACTGTTTGTGGTAAAAAACAGCTCGTAGCCTCTCTATCGTTCTAAACTGACAAAATTAAGGTTAGATTATAACAAAATGCATTAATTTAATTGAGGAAACTAAATAAATTTTATATTTTTTTAAAAAACCACAAAAACGCAAATTAAAAGACTAAAACATTTTTAAAAACATTCTCAATGTTTTTATTTGATTTTTTGAAAATAAAAACATTGTGAATGTTTTTGATTTTATTTTTTTGGTGTAAAATATGTACGGAGTGTTGCCACATCGACTATCTTATAGCCTGGTGCTGCAAGGAAGTGCTGCTACATCAACCATTGACTATCTTAGCCTGACTTGCAGCAGAGTGCAGCTACATCGACTGAGGGTTTGGTTAGGGCAGGCAGTCATTCAAATAATAAAATAAAACTTTTTTTTCTGGTCTTCAAAATAATTTCTTTTAAAAAAAAACTAAATACTGAAAAAACCTAAAACTAAAAATGCATATATATATAAAAATATATATAAGTATATATATTAGAGTGATTCATATTTGACAAATTTTTGAAAAACAAGTTGGTCCTACCTGGAATGGTTGACCACCAATATAAAAATAGTTAAGCACATAAATTTTAATGTCATGTGACTTTAGAGGTCCCTGCCAGTCAAATTTGTGTATAAAAACATAGCAAACTTCAGGGGTCTGGCGGGGACCTTTAAAATCATCACGAAAAGCCAACTTTTCTTCTATATGGTATATTTTGGACTACTTATTTATAATAGGGTAGGACCAAAAAGAAATATGGTGGTATTCATTCCACACAATGTGGAAAAAGTGGCGAAAAAACCGGTTTGTTTACATAAAATGATGCATTACTATGTATAACTGACGCTGATTTATTCTATATTTAGGCCAAATTTTGAAAATTAGTATTAGAACTATGCATTAATAATAATTTGTAAGTCATTTAAATTTTATTGTAAATCATATTATTTAAAATTGCTTTATTTTCTTTAGCAAAAAAAAACAACATCATTTGGCAATATAAATATTAAAATCATGATATGTAAATATAATATAATATATTGCAATGCATAAATATAATATATAAATCATGTTATTTTTTTCTCTGGTTTCCTACGATAGCTGGCTTCATACGCTAGCTGCAACTGTTCCTTGGTTTCTGACCCACGGAGGTGATCTTGTTTTTGCTGCAGAGCTAGTATAAGTTCTTGATAATCATCCTCATTGTGAACATTGTTCACAAACTCTAATACAAGTTTTACAGCCCTTTCAGAACAATTGGACACTTCTTCAAGTTTACTTACAAAATTGGAGAATATTTTGAACTAGTCAACATAGCACCACATAAGAGCAGGACAGTTTAGCCAAAGTTTGTCCTCCATTCTTGTCAGGTTTAATAAACTGAAGATGAACCAAGAGTTTTATCCAATTTAAACAAGAAGTGCCATTGGTGGCACTTCTTGTTTAAATTTTAACTTGTTTATCAAGTTTGACCTCTCTGAATGCTGAAAATGATCAGGAACTGGTTTTGAGAGTAATGTTTTTGCGGTTCTTTATCCACATCGAACTTTAAAAAATATTTTAGGATACAGATACATCAGGGTAAGTTCCAATAACTCCCTATAATCCCCTCTTGAAAATAATATTGAATAATATAATAATATTCCCCTCTGAACCTAATATTGGTTCCTGAATGACTTCCAGTATTTGAGGCAGTTGTGTCAAAACATAGTCCCTTCACATTGTCACATATTCTATAATCTTCCAGTACATTATACAAAGCTTCATACTGAGCAGCTCCAGTCCCATGCTCCATTGCTGGCATTCCAAGAAGCTTAATGTCTTCATCAATATTAGCTAAAACAGCAAACCTGTCTCTTTTTTCTTTTTTCCCATTAGTAATATCTTCCATAATTTTTCCATCAGAGTGAGCTATTATGGGGAAAAGTGCTTTCTCAGCAGCTTTTTTAACCCCTATTTTAAGCTTTGCAGCATTTTGCTGGATGGTTTTCTTTTGTGCCCGCCAAATAGTAGATTGAGACAGTAAAAAGTCTTCAACATTTTCACCTGAACTAACAACCAAATCTGTACACATATGCAACAAATCTCTGGAGGAAATATTTTTGGAAACTGAAGTCATGGCAATATCTTTTACAAAATCCTTGGCTAACTGTGGGGTGTCATTACTTGGACCTGGCTGATCGAAATCAAACGAACAATCTGAGTCTATGCTGGTATTTATATCACTGGTTTCTAAAGAAAACTGAAGCTCTGTAGTAAAATCATCTCTCTGAGAAAACTGTTTAACACTGTGTACTAACTGTGGATGTGTCAGTCTTCTCTGTTCTCTCTTCTTAATTCTCCGGTTATAAAGTTTTTTTTTTTTACCCAGAGTCATTTTATGACTGGTCTTTTGATCTCTCAAAAATTTTATATCAGTACAATACGATTCCTTATTAAGACAAGTCTTCTTTAGAATATCTTGGATATTTGGTTTAGCAATCCAGAAAACCTTCTTTCCTTTTTTTTTGAAATCTTGTCTAGCTTTTCCTGCTTCTTTTGAGTTCTTACACTTACTTTTCTTTAAATTTTTTATTTTGTATATAACCGCAGATAGTATACCTTTTATAGATTGTTACGGATACACTACATACACACACAAAATGTAAAATTACGACAATATGTCTTTCGCAAATACGACAATTTAGTTTTTAAAACCGCAGAAATGAAAAAATGTTCCAAAATATTCAGGAATCAAAATGTTATCAAAATTTAATGTTTATATTGTCTTTTTTTCTAACGAAAATAAAGTAATTTTAAATAATATGATTTATAAAATCATATTATTTAAAAAATCACGTTATAAAATCCCCCCCTCCCTTCCAACAAAGAAGGGATAGAGGGGGTATAAATCTCCAATGATAGGATGAAGGGGGCGGGTAGCTATTGACATGCCTTTTCTATATAAATATTATTAATGCTTAGTTCTAATATTAATTTTCAAAATTTGGCCTAAATATGAAGAATAAACCAGCGGCAGTTATACATAATAATGCAAGAATTTATGTAAACAAACCGGTTTTTTAGCCACTTTCTCCACATCGTGTGGAATAAATACCACCTTATATCTTTTTGGTCCTACCCTATAATAAATAAGTAGTCCAAAAGATATATAAAATTTCCAAAAGATAAGATAAGTCCATAGAGAAAAAAAATTGGCTTTCCGTGTTAATTGTAAAGGTCCCCGCCAGACCCCTGAAGTTTGCTATGTTTTTATACACAAGTTTGACTGGCGGGGACCTCTAAAGTCACGTGACATTAAAATTTTTGGGCTTAAAGTCATTTTTATATTGGTGGTCAACCATTCCAAGTAGGACCAAATTGATTTTCAAAAATTTATCAAATATAAATCACCCTAATGTATATATATATATATATATATATATATATATATATATATATATATATATATATATATATATATATATATATATATATATATATATATATATGTATATATTTTTTTGTGATCTCATGTTCCTGAGACAAAAAATCGATGAATATTTGAACAAAAGTAATTAAAAAAACTAATTTTCTTGTTGAAAAAGGTCACCTACAAACCAAAAACTTGAATTTTCCATATATGCCATATGGATAAAATTTCAAACAATTTAATGATTTTAAGCTACTGTATATATGGAAAAATTGTTGAGTAGTATTCAGCTTAATTAAAAAGTGATATACAATTCTTGTGCTTTGTTACACAAAATAAATCTAAATGTCAAAAATATCTTGAAGACTTAATTGCTCTTTCTGCACACTGATTTGTTCTAAGAATTTCCAGTCTCGATGATTTCTGATTCCATAACTTTTTCACTTGAGTTTCACTTTTTTGTGACCTTTACAAGCTGCTACATAACTTCCAATAATCACCTGCCTTTTACATTTGGTCAGTAAACCAATGGTTTGTCCATCTGTAAGAGATAAATTTACAAATGTCGAGTAGTGTCTCTTCTTTTTGGTAGAAGTATAAATGCTAAAAAAGCTAGTATTGCTCACGAATTATATCTTTTATTCATTCTTTATTTAATTTAAGTATTTTTGAAATTTCACTTTAAGAAATACAGCAGGTTCTTATGAAACATTATGAAATAAAATAGATATTTCATATCTTAACGCCATTCTGTTTGACATTCATTGTTTCAGTAATGGCTTCTTTACCATTTTTAAAATTCTTTTTAAGTTGTTTGTAGTTCTTTACATATTATCAGATAAACGGATATTCAATATTCAAGTTTTTTATCCATTACTACGCGAAGGTCAGGAACATGATATTGACAACCAATGAATTGTGGTTCTTCCAGTTTCTTTACAGTAAAACGTCTTTGTAACTAACTGACAATCCCATTCTTTTATTCAGTGTTTACATCTGTAGTGTCCACTACAATCATCTTTATACTCTTCCATAAATTTTATTCATTGAGAATAGCTGTTATACCTTTAATAACAATATCTGCTTTTCTGTCTGGTAGATATAATGCTTGTAACTTAATATCTCTTTGCTTATTCTTCAACACTAACACTTGATATTCTTGTTGACTAATACATTCACTATCAAAGTGCAGTGACCAGCTTCTAAATGCAGTGCTTTCTCTATTTCTTCTTTGAGTTTAACAGCTTTTTTAATAATTGATCTGAATATACCAGACTGTGAAAACATTCAGAAGGTATCTGAATGTCAATCCCATTTTGAGGTAACTGTAGACAAATGGTTGCTGCTTTTCTGGTTGATAACTTTGAAGATGTTACTAATTTAGTTGTAGTTTTTGCTGGTACTTTTGGACTGTTCCTCTGAACCTTCAGACTCTTGATATTTTGCCTCAAACTCGGATTTAGAAGTTGATGTTGTTGCATTTGCCGTTACTGTTTTTGAAGTTTTATACCAACCTGTCCTTTGCTTTCAATCTGAAAATGATGCAATCTTTTATCTGCAGAGCTATTCAATATCTTATTTTGTGATGTCAAAAACTTCATTCAATGAATTATATTTTCTTTGTTTTACACATTTATCGTAGTGGAAGCACTTTTCTCATATTGTAATTGAAGATGATACTTGAATATATTTCTGAAATATAATAATGATAAAAATATGTGCTATCCCCTCTAACATTTTTAAGTTACGCTACGTCTCAATCGGTTATAATTGGTAACAAGGTTACATTCTCTAATTATTATTTAAATATTAAGTAAATAAACTTAAAAATTTGGTAAGTGTTTGTTCATTTGCTGTTGTTGCTCATTACTAAATACTAGTTTAAGAGTATTAAGTTTAAGAGTAACTAATTTAGACGGTTACGTCTAAATTAGTTACTCTTTAAGAGTAACTAATTCATACATAACGTTACGTTAAAAAAATCTTTATTTGAGATGTATTTTAACTAGATTTTGTTATGTTACATTATAATTTTTTTTGTCAATAATACAAGCGTAATACATCACAAGTTTTTATAAACCACAAGCAAAAATGTATATAAAATGTCAACCTTTCTTATGTTATACTCTATATATCATGCACTTCAAATTGCTTGAGCCAATTATGTGTAGTTTGCACTTTCTGCGTAATATCTGTCTCTACTCTCTAATCTAATTTACTAAGTCATGGCACTTTTGTACCTCTCTCTCTTTATTTCTCCATGTATCTAGTTCTCTTTCTATATATATAGATCTCTGTATGTATGTATATATGAAAAAAACAATTAAATAGAAGGATACCATAGGCAACAATGTTACGTGTCATTAGGTCAAAATATTATGTGTTGTTACATAACATTTTTCATGTAGCGTTACGTTACAATGTTACGACTTGGTTATGTAAAAATAACGGACATTTTGCACATAATGTTACGTTACAGTGTTATGTATTGTTACACAAAAAGTTATGTCTCAGTTATGTAAAAATAACGGACATTTTGCACGTCAAAAGTTATTTTACATATTGTAATGTAACAAGTCCCTCTTACATTACAGTATGTAAAATATTTAAAATGTTATAGGGGTATTCTACTTCTATATTGTTTGAAAATCCATTTTCATTACTTTTGAACAAAAGTAATATATATTTAATTTTAAAATTTAAATTATTATTTATTATTGATGTGAATGTAGAAATTGATTTTACATTTAAATGTTTATTTTATATTGTATAAAAAATATTGTTTTAGGAAGATGTTATTCGGTTTATCAAAGTGCATGCACCATTTAATGTTTTATGTGAATATGCTGAAAATCTAAAAATGAAGATGCCTATAAAAGATTATGATATATATATAAATGAATGGTACCATGGAAAGTTATATAGTATTATTAAAAATATTGATCCATTTGTAATTCGTGATAAATACACAAGAGATGAGAAAAATTTTTTTGTTAAAGTATTTGACCGAGATCAAATTTCAGAATTTATCTACAGTGATAAGCCAAATTTTTTTTCAACAATTAAGCGAAGAAGAATAGTATATTCCATCCTTGAAAAAGTTAAGTATGGTAAAGGAGAGTTAGATTTAGGTATAGATAATCTTCAAGCCAGGGGTATTTTTCTTGATATCTATCCACTGCACAGAGGACCTGTAAAAACAAATCCCAAAGATATCCCGATAAATGATCGCCAATATTTACAAGAAGACTGGGCTAGTATAAGACGTGTTTTCAAATATCAACCTATTGAAGCCATTCGCAATTATTTTGGTGAAAAAGTTGCACTTTACTTTGCATGGCTAGGATTTTACACATCTTTTCTTGTCCCAGCCTCAATTGTTGGACTTTTATGTTTTTTGTATGGTATTTTTTCCACATTTGATTCTCCTATTGTTAAAGAAGTTTGTAATCCACATAATGAGACAGATGGCACATATAAATTTTACATGTGTCCTTTGTGTGACAAACTTTGCTCATATTATTTGCTACACACACAAGGGTGTTTTTATTCCAAGATAACTCACTACTTTGACAATAATTCTACTTTGTTTTTTTCTGTATTTATGTCCTTGTGGGCTACTATATACTTAGAATTTTGGAAAAGAAAAGAAAAATCCCTAGCATATGAATGGCATACTATGGACTTTGAGGAAGATGAAGAACAGCCTAGACCTGAGTATCTTGCAAAAGTTACTCAACTCAGGAAAAATCCAGTTACTTTGAAAAAAGAACCATATATGCCAATATCTCAAAGATATTCTCGTATTTTTGGTGCATTTGGTGTTGCATTATTTTTTGTTATATTAGTGATCAGTGCTGTTTTTGGTGTTATTGTCTTTCGAGCTGCATTTTATATTTTCCTCATTCGGCAAAATAATCGAGCGATTCGAACTTATTCAAAGATGATGGTATCAGCATCTGCTGCTTGTGTAAACTTGCTTACCATCAACATGTTAAAGTTTGTTTATGAGCGCATAGCAGTCAAGTTAACTAATTGGGAAAACCCACGAACATTTACTGAGTATGAAGATAGTTTTACAATAAAGATGTTTTGCTTTCAGTTTGTAAACACATATGCTTCAATCTTTTATGTAGCTTTTTTTAAAAGCGAGTTTTTTGTTGGCAGCCCTGGAAATTATAACAGATTTACTAGTCAAAAATTTCGTTTTGATGGTTGTTCTGTTCAAGGATGTTTCCTTGAGTTGACTATACAACTTGTAATCATCATGGTTGGTCAGCAAATAATTGGAAATATTATGGAAATTGGTATTCCGTAAGCTTATTTTAAAATATTTTATATAAGTTTTAAAAATATATTTGAAAATTTAAAAGAGATGTTTTGTATTTTAAAGTTTAAAATTTTAAAAATAGTTTTGGTGCTCCGGGAACATATGTAATTCTTTGTTCCTTTCCTAACCTACACTTCTGTATGATGGAAAAGAGTTTACCATAGCAAAACAATATTTATAGAATAATTTACTTGTATTCATTATAAAGAAAATTTTGTTACAAATATATTTTTTATTGTATATATGTATGTATGTGTGTATGTGTGTATGTATGTATGTATGTATGTATGTATGTATGTATGTATGTATGTATGTATGTATGTATGTATGTATGTATGTATGTATGTATGTATGTATGTATGTATGTATGTATGTATGTATGTATGTATGTATGTATGTATGTATATATGTATGTATGTATGTATGTATGTATGTTTATATATATATATTATATATATATATACATACACACATACATACATATATACAATCTATATATACATATATATAGTGTATATATATATATATATAGTATATATATATATATATATATATATATATATATATATATATATATATATATATATATATATATATATATACATACACACATACATACATATATACAATCTATATATACATATATATAGTGTATATATATATATAGTATATATATATATATATATATATATTATATATATATATATATATATATATATATATATATATATATATATATATATATAAATGTTTGTATATGTATATTATACATATACATATATATAAATATATGTATATATATATATATATATATATCTATATAAATATATATAGATATATATATGTATATATTTATAAATATGTTCATATATAAACATATATATATATATATATATATATATATATATATATATATATATATATATATATATGCATATGAATTTATATATATATAAATATATGTATTCATATATATTTATATATATATATATGTAATATTTTTTGTCATGCTAAAATAGGGAGCTGTGGAAGCTTTTGTTATTTTTGTTATTTTGTTTGAGGCTTTTGTTATTTTGTTAAGAGTTATTGCTACATGGACTAAGAGTTTGGGTTGGAAAGGGAAGTTTTTTCAATATAATGTTTTTTTTTGGTTTTGTAAAAAAACCGTATAGAGTTAGGTAGACATAAAAAGAGGGTAAGTGAGAAAGAGGGCAATAAGCATATTTTTTCAGTTTTTGTACTATTAAATTGCTTGCTAAGTCTATATTTTAAACTGCAGTTTGATATTTTCTAAAATAATCACCAACATGTATGCAGAGCTCATAAACTAAAACTGTAGCCAACTAGCTCCTGTCTTCCCTATATATATATACCATATCTTAATATATATAAAATCATAACTGTATTAATTCTAAGATTAATTTAGCATATTCCTTGTTTATGTGTATTAATGTTGCCTTTTATCTTGTAAAACTTAAATTGATTTTTAGTAAAACTTGACTTGATTTTTAGTATAATAATTAACACAAGATTAATTAAGTAAAAATAAATTGAAAAATTGGTTTATGGATCTTGCGTTACTTGGACCTTATCATAAGACTATGGCAAGATATTACATAATAAAGATTATCTAAAAAATGTTTTAGAAACTCTGAAACCTAAAAATCAGAACTTTTTAAAAGTGAATGATGGAGAGTATATTTGGAGTCAAGACACAAATAAGAAATGAATAAATTAATAAAAATTGGAGAATAAAAGAAGGTAAAAAGTGAATACTCAGGAAAATAAAATTTTAAAAATATGGCCAAAAGGTTTTATAAAGAAAAATGTGTAAAACCTAATTACTAGAAACACTATAACAAATGATGAGCATTAAAGTTACCGAGCACAGTAATATGGAAAGTAACATGGTAATACTTGTAATATGTAATATGGAAAGTAATATGGAAAATATGGGCAGGAAAATTATCATTTTATGATCAATGTATGCATATATGAAAAGTTAGACATAACTCTCTTCTACATTATATTTTTTCAATATAATGTAGAAGTGAGTTATGTCTTAATAACCGCCTAAATTAAAAAATAAAGTTATGTCTTAAAAACCGCCTAAATTAAAAAATAAGACCCTTTTTATTTTAATATTTTTACGGCAAATATTGCCGTAAAAATATTAAAATAAAAAGGGTCTTATTTTTTAATTTAGGCGGCGCCCAAATATGGTTGATGCTGTCAAAAATGATCTAGAATAGCCACTGATATCTGATATATATATATATATATATATATATATATATATATATATATATATATATATATATACATATATATATATATATATATATATATATATATAAATATATATATATATGTATATATTTATATATATATATTATATATATATATATATATATATATATATATATATATATTCACATACATACATACATATATAAATATAAATTGCGTTGTGTATTCTACAAAAAGAGTGCTCAATGTTCCTAAAGAACACAGCAATAATAAGTAAAAACACTTATCTAATTTTTTTTTTCAACAAGTTGTTTCTCCATCAGTAGATTCATAAAGAAGCTTCCTGATGAACCTACTGATGGAGAAACAATTTGTTGAAGAATGATGTGTTTTTACTAACTTATATGCATACAAACTAATTTATATGCATACAAAATAACTTTACATCTAACATACAAAAATGTTAGATGTAAAATTATTATTATCACATTTATGTTGAATACATTTATGTGATAATAATAATATATTGAATACATTTTTTTCTTAAAATTTTTTTTATTTGTATCTAATTTCTTGCTTTTCAATAAGATTCTTTTTATAATTGGCAAAGAACTTTCAATAATTTGCTGCTCAGGACAATTTGGAGGACTTGCTTTTTTAGGTACAAATTCAACGCCATTTTGTTCATACCACACTAGAGACTTCTTGGAGTAGTGATTTGTAGCCAAATCAGGTCAAAATATTCAGGGTGTTAGCCAGCCTGATGGCGCCACGTATAACATGGTTTCCTAATTGGTTTAAAATTCCCAAAGGTTTTTAAGATCATGGTAAAAAAAAAAGAAATGTTTTTTACTATTTGAATTTATCTTATGATAAAAATTGTAATATAAAGTATGATAAACAATAATAAATTTTTAAATAGCTAAAAATTTTTTTTAACTATTTAAAAATTTTTAAAATACTAAATATTTTAAATCTGATATATTCGAAATCTTTCCATATAATTAGGGTTGTCAAACGTCTGGATTTTACAAAAATTACAATTTTACAGATTTTACAAACCTGTAATAATTTTTTGTCTGTGTTTTCCTTCGTAAAAGCCGTAAAATTCTGGCATTCCTAAGTATAATGTATAGTTTTTTTATTGACTGTCGTTAAAAAGTTGTTTTAGCAAGTTAAAAAGTTACAAGAGGATCTTGGAAATCGTCAAAAATGTTTTGTTAAAAATTAAATACTATTTAGCATTTTTTTTACATTTATAATTTAAAAACGAAAATAAAAATAAAAGAAGACAATATATGTAACTAATCGTTTAAACCTTTTAAAACTGTATTTAAAAGCGATTTACGCAATTAAAATAGATCAAAGTTTCAATAAATAAATTTATTAATTCATTCATTAAAACTGCAAACAATTGTCTTTAGTTCTAGTTTTCTCTCAACAATATTAAACAAAGGAGAGAAGCAATTTAAAAATGAAAACTGACGAAAATTGCTCAAAATAAAACAAGTTGAATAATTATAATTAAACATTTATAAAATATAAAAATGCTCCTGAAAAATAAAACAGAAAAATATTCCTATGAATAACCCAGCAAAAATATAAAATATTTATTGAAACTTAATTGTATCTAAAAAATTGTATCTACTTTTTTAAATGTCAGAATGTAATGACCTTTTTTTTTTTTTTAGCCGCACCTAAATTCCCAATTTCGCTAAAACACTGTATGAATTTTTTTTCTGGCTAACACCCTGATATTGTGGGCATTTCATGCTTTTAATAAATGGAAAAATGCATTTCTTTAAGCATTCTTATTATATATAAATATAAAAAGTTCAAAATTTTATGAGTTATGCATGGTGTTCTTTTTAAACCATAGGAGCAGATTGCTTGCCATATAAGGAACTTGGGAGCAAATTTTTCAGTTTGAATTTACTTGAATTTTTTGGCAACATATCTACCTTTCAACTGATAAAAATATAGTTGCCCTGGCAATTGTGAAAAGTCCTTTTTGCAATAGGTTTCATTGTCTTCAAGTATGCACAAGTTTTCTCAGGTTAAAAGTTTATATAGCTTTTTTGAACGATGATTTGCTTTAATTTCTCCATCAATGGATGGTTTTGGAGTTTTCTTTTCATGATATGCTTTA